>NC_091435.1:81901012-82210038 GCF_964237555.1 Oryctolagus cuniculus
GAAGAAAGACCTTTCTCTCTCTCTCTGTCTCTCACTGTCTGTAACTCTAACTCTCAAATAAATAAATAGAACATTTTTTTTAAAAAAAGATCAAAATGGAGGAAGGAAATGAGATCAAAAAGGGAGAAATTTTGGCATTACTTAAAATGATCCTTCCAGAATTAGGAAAGAAGCGTGTATAAACATGTGATCGCAAAGAAGACAGACAGACACACTGGAGAAAAGTAGTAGGTACAACCCAGTGATAAGATGACCCAAGGAGTGTGGCCTTGCAGATAGGTAAAGGGTAGGGAGGGATAAAGAAGTCAACTTAAGGGGCTGTGCTGTGGCACAGTGGGTTAACGCATTGGCCTGAAGTGCTGGCATCCCATACGGGCGCCAGTTCAAGACCCAGCTGCTCCACTTCTGATCCAACCCTCTGCTATGGCCTGGGAAAGCAGTAGAAGATGGCCCAAGTCCTTGGGCCCCTGCACCCATGTGGGAGACTGGAATAAGCTTCTGGCTCCTGGCTTCGGATTGGTGCAGCTCCAGCTATTGCAGCCAATTGGGGAGTGAACCATCGGATGGAAGACCACTCACTCTCTCTCTCTCAGCCTCTCCTCTCTCTGTGTACCTCTGAACTTCAAATAAATAAATCTTTTTTTTTAAAAAAAGAAGTCAACTTCCATAAGAAATTCAAAGAAACAAGATGGTAAATATAATGACTGAGCATTATTAAAAATGAGGTAACTACTTGAAATCATTAGGAGTTTTTATTTTTTTTAAGGATTTGAAGACATGGACTCATCATGCTTCTTCAAGTGATCCTTATGACTAGATACTTCTAGTCTATCCTGTACTGACAGCTGCCTCACTAGGTGCACACCCTAATCAGGATCCCTTTAAAGGCAGAACTGGGCCAGAGACTGTTCATTTGTGAGGAATTCTAGTCTACATCTCATTACCTACTTCATCAGGAAAATTTTACAAGAAAAGTTAGTAATGTCATTATTTTTAAAAGTAGATCATAATTTCAAGAATGCCTTGGAGATGAAGTACGTATTATTATGGATGTTCCTGGAGACTGTTTTAGGGTAAACCTAACATTTCTTTCTTTCTTTTTTTCTTAAAGATTTTATTTATTTATTGGAGAGGTAGAGTTACAGACAGTGAGAGGGAGAGACAGAGAGAAAAGTCTTGCATCTGCTGGTTCATTCCCCAAATGACCGCCAACAGTCGGAGCTGGGCTGATCTGAAGCCAGGAGCCAGGAGCCAGGAGCCACGAGCTTATTTCAGTCTCCAACATGAGTGCAGGGACTCAAGCACTTGGGCCATCTTCTACTGCTTTCCCAGGCCATAGCAGAGAGCTGGATCAGAAGAGGAGCAGCCGGAACTGGAACTGGTGCCCACATGGGATGCCGGCGCCGCAGGCGGAGGATTAACTGACTGTGCCACAGCGCCAGTCCCATAGCCCAACATTTCTTTTTAACTTTTAATCATTTGTTCTTGTTTCTTCTTTTTCCTTCCCTCTTATCTCTCTCTTCCTCTTTTTTTCATGTTAATTAGAAAGAAAGACAGATGGAGAGGGACCTTCCAACCACCAGTTCACTTTCCAAGTGCCCACAGCATCCAGAACTTGGCCAGGCTGAAGCCAGAAACTCAGAACTCAATCCAGGTCTCCCTCATGGCTGCTGGGGACCCAAGTACTTGAGCTATCATCTTTTGCCTCCCAGGATATGTAGGACCACAGAGCTGGCTCCAGGTGGAGGAATCAGGACCCAAACCAGGCACTCTGATGGGGGTGTGAGCATCTGAAGCAGTGACTTAACTACTGCATGGAATGCCTGCCCAAAGATGAAGTGTATGAAACAAATAAACAAAAAAGCCACAAATAAAAATCCAACCCCATCCATGTAAAACAAAGCAGAAAAAGAACAGGGAGTTACAACACAAGATTAAAGTGTAGGCATAAGAGTCAGATAGCATTAACATGTTCTTACCGGTGCAGTTTGCCACCATAAAATGGTTTGGTGTGAAAAGTGATGCTGGCTGAATAGCCAGTTTTTGCACAGTTGACACTGACCTTGCCACCCAGTTCTACCCAAGGAACAGTTAAAATGGACCGGGCATAAGCACAAGGCAGAGAAAATGTATACTCTTCTCCATGCTCCAATAGGCTGAGGATACCTGAATGTGGAAACATGAGGGGAAGGTGATTAACATCTTTTAAAAGAAATACAGTCACAAAAACCTGTAATTTTTTTTCCTATCTAGTACATAAACATCATTATTTTTGCTTAACTCTCAATTGGGATGAACCAGACTTCATTTCTAAATGTATTTGGCAGTTCCTGGTAACAGTGACTCAAGGTCACTTTCACCACTTCTTTTTAGTTCATGAGTCCAGCAAACATCACAGTGGTAACAGTTCAAGAATTCCTTCTAATATTCCTAAAAAAAAATAAAGCCTTTAGTCAAGAGTTCAAGGCCATACTACACTGCATCATATTCAGATATGACCAACTAACAACTTTTTCAGCATGTTAGGAGTAACTGGACATCCAATGTTATAAACCACAGACATTCATGTCAGACAATGTGATGGGAAAGGTGGCTTTCATTCCAGTCAAAGTATATTAAGGAAGAAAAAAATCTAACTATCATAAAAAACTATGGTCATAATAATAGTTTCATTTGCCAAAGTTACTGAAATATTTAAGGTAAAGCTTAAATATAGAGATACATGCGGTGTATTATTATTATTCTGAAGGTGCTTATTTCATATGGAGTCATGCTATGTTACAGATGACTTAAAAACACAGAAAAAGAGGTCTGCATTAATGAGCAATCAATCAATATTAGATAATTAGGAGACATTAAAGGTGTTTGAGCTACACTACTAACCTGTTAAGCTTATTACCTAGTTGAACTAGATACGCATTACTAGTCTCAACTCTTAGGGCATTGCTCTTTTTTTAGATTTATTTATTTGAAAGGCAGAGTTACAGAGAGAGAGAGAGAGACAGAGACAGAGAGACAGAGAGACAGAGAGAGAGACTCTTCCATCCACTGGTTCATTCCCCAAATGGCTGACTTGGGCCAGACTGAAGCCAGAAGCCAGGAGCTTCTTCCAGGTCTCCCATGTGGGTGGAGGGGCCCAAGTACTTGGGCCATCTTCCACTGCTTTCCTAGGCCATCAGCAGGAAGCTGGATCAGAAATGGAGCAGCCAGGATGCAAATTGGCACCCATATGGGATGCGAGCACTGCAGATGGTGTCTGGGGCCCCTGTCACCCACATGGGAGAACAGGATGGAATTCCTTGGCTCCTGGCTTTGGCCTGGTCCAGCCCTGGCCATTGTGGCCATCTGGGGAGTGACCAGTGGATGGAAGATCTCTCTCTCCCCATCTTTCACTCTCTCTGTAGTTACAACTACTTCAAAATAAATAAAATAAATCTTTTTTAAAAGTTCACACAAAGGAAAACAATAAATTAAGAATTGAGCCACTTCATAAAAGGCATGGTTTTAGCTGTAATACACTTATATAATGAAGGCTGTCAGAAGACAGACAACATAGCTGGGTATATTTTAAGTGTTACTAACAGCTGTTCTTGAATTATAGGTTAAAACAAATATTTCTATTACTTTTGTCAGAATAAAGGATCTTACAAATTGAGTTTATTGATTTCTAAGAATATAGTTAAAGTATCAGACAATTTTTTTTAAAGATTTTTATTTATTTATTTGACAGGTAGAGCTACAAACAGTGAGGGGGAGAGTCAGAGATAAAGGTTTCCTTCCGTTGGTTCACCCCCCAAATGGCCACATAGGAGCTGCGCCTATCCAAAGCCAGGAGCCAGGTGCTTCCTCCCAGTCTCCCATGTGGGTGCAGGGACCCAAACACTTGGGCCATCCTCCACTGCCTTCCTGGGCCACAGGAGAGAGCTGGACTGGAAGAGGAGCAACCGGGACTAGAACTTGGCACCCATAATGAAATTCATAGAATTCTAAAATCTCATTTATCAATAATTAAAGAATTTTCCTCCTACTATGAAAACTCATACCTAACAGGAACAAGATGAATTGCTATAAATCTCATTCTCAGATTTCATATAATTCCTGTTAAGGGTACCAACAGCAATTTAACTTCCAAAAGGCAATCTTTGAAAATATAATAGCACTTAAATAATAAAAAATAATTATTATAAATCTCCTTCATGGTTAAAGCATGGTTAAGATATTATTGTTATTCTACATTTCTTGAGGTATTTCCTTTCTTTAAGTGGAGAGCCTACCACTACCAGCATTCTTTGCTACACAAACTGAGAAGAGTAACTGAGCTTGGGGGGACAGTGTCAGAGAAAGAGGCTGCAAATCTGGCTGTGCCTTAACCTCTGTGACCCTAGCTATGCCCTAGCAACTCGAGACTTCAGTTTTTTCATCTGCAAAATAAAGACATTGCTCAGTGAGGAGCCCAAGGCTAATGTTGCAGAGCTTGTAACAGAAGGCATTAAACTTATTTTTAAAAGATTGATTTATTTTATTTGAAAGGCAGAGTTACAGGGGGAGACAGAGAGACACAGAGAGAGAGATAGAGAGAGATCTCCCATCCAATGGTTTACTCCCCCAAATGGCCACAACAGCTGGGGTTGGGCCAGGCCAAAGCCAGGAGCCAAGAGCTTCTTCCTGGTCTCCCACATGGATGCAGTGGACTTGGAACTTGAGCCATCTTCTGCTGCCTTCCCAGGGGCATTAGCAGGGAGCTGAATTAGAAATGGAGCAGTAGGAACTCAAATAGGCACCCCTATGGGATGCTGGCACTACATGTGGTGGCTTAACCCACTACACCATAACACTGGCCCTGCAAACTTTTTTTTCAACTAATAACTATACAAATACTTTCTAATGTTTTACAAGTTGTATTAACTTGAAATATTATTTGGAAATTGGTAAGACTAATCATAATAGAAATTAAAAATGAGGAAAACTTCAAAAGAAGGGTAATTTTCTTCACAGCTACAATAACACGATTTGAAAACATTAGAGGTACAAGCTTAATTAATTATACACTTATGTTCTAAGTTTATGCACTCAGAACAAATTGTTCCTTGCACAGGAGTTTTTCTTTTGCAGGGGTGGGGAACGTCCAGCCCTTGGGCTGCAGAAGGCCTGTGAAATTGTTTGGCCTGGCTCTGCCAAGCCAACCACAGTTGAGACTTGAAGTTCAATAAATCTATGGCAGGCTGATTTTCAAGTTGATAATCTTACATGGCTCATGAATGATGTTTTAAACATTCAAATGGTCCTTGGTATAAAAAATTTCACCACCCCTGTTTTGAAGTTTGAAGTTTGGTCACCACATTTTCATTAACTCCTCTGATGATTTCTGTGTAGGTGTGTGTTTGTGCTTTATATGCTTGGCCCCAAACACACTGCACTTCCTCAAATTATTTTTTCATAACTTTTTGATGAAATAAAGTTTGGCAATGCAATTCTGAAATATTCTATGAGAATACAAAACAAAAAAGTGTGAGAGTGAAACTGACATAATATGTTTTGATTATTGTTTTTAGCCCTTGTCTTTTTACTTGGTGAACATTAAGGCTAGTGGTGCATTAAGCCTGTGATTATAAAGTAAACAAATTATGTCACTGCAAAAATGAAAGGAAAAAAATTAAAGGAAAAAGGTGGGGGTTAAGAGAGGGAGGAAGACATGGTTATCTTAGAACTGCAGCTATGAAATACATAAAATATTTTCTCTTTATATTAATAAAAATTATTTTAAAATTACATGAATAGCTGCTAAGAAGATATAAGAGTTGTAAGTAATGTTTAACTAGAAGATATTTCCTGATGTAATCTTTAAAATAATGAAAATTTAGAAACAACCTCAAAGTCCTAGTAAAGGAAACTGGTTAAATAAAAGATGGCAAACACATTTCCTATAATATTATAGTCATTAAAACTGTTTTTCCAATGACATGAAAAAATTAACAAGGCACTAAACTAGAATCAACCCTACCTTTTATAAAGTACAAATGTATGTGCAATGAAAAAATATCAAATTCTAGCTAAAATTAACCATCTCTGAATAGAGGGACTGGAGGTGATTTTATTTTTCCTTTTTATTTTTTTAGCCTTCCAAGTTTTCGAAATAAAAATACTTTACATGGGGTCAGTGCTGTGGTGCAGTGGGTTAAAGACCCTGCCTGGGGCTGGTGCTGTGGCGTAGTGGGTAAAGCCGCAGCCTGCAGTGCCAGCACCCATATGGGAGCCAGTTTGAGTCCCGGCTGCTCCACTTCTGATCCAGCTCTCTGCTATGGCCTGGGAAGATGGCCTAAGTCCTTGGATCCCTGCACCCGTATGGAGATCAAGAAAAGCTCCTGGCTCCTGGCTTTAGATAGGCATAGCTCCGGGTGTTGCGGCCAACTGGGGAGTGAACCAGTGGATGGAAGACCTCTCTCTGCCTCTCTTTCTCTCCCTGTGTAATTCTGACTTTCAAATAAATAAATAAATCTTAAAAAAAAAAAAAAAAAAAAAGCCCCTGCCTGCAGCGCTGACATCCCATATGGGCATCAGTTCAAGTCCCGGCTGCTCTACTTCCAATCTAGCTCGCTGCTAATGCACCTGGGAAAGCAGTGGAGAATGGCCCAAATCCTTGGGCTCCTGCAGGCTTCTTCTGGGAAACCCAGAAGAGGCTCCTGGCTTCTAGCTTTGGATCGGCTCAGCTCCAGCCCTTGCAGCCATTTGGGGAGTGAACCAGTAGATGGAAGATTTCTTTCTTTCTCTGTCTTTACTTGTCTCTGCAACTCTGTCTTTCAAATAAATAAATAAATATTAAATAAATACACATCAGAAAAAAAATTTAAAAGGAGAATTTATGTTAATTCATAGATAAGCTATCCTCACTCCCCAACGTGCATTCTGCTACACAACAGGAACAAAAACAGCAGTACTCATGTAACATTTCAAACTTAAAATTAATATTGATTTAGCTTCCCCAAATTTAAGATTATTTTTTGGTATTAAAAACTGGAGAACAAGTTTTCTCCTTACCTTCTCCTACCATTGTCACGCCAATGGACATGCCTAAGAATTTGCTCTTAGTCCAGACATGCGCGTTTACACACATCTTCCTTTCTGCACATTCTGCGTAAAATCCTGAGACTGGCGGGTGATGGGAAACCTGCTCAGCAACAAATCTGACTGTGTAACAGTCCGATCCCGCCTGGCTCAAAGACTCCTCTGCCAGAGGTGCGTGATTGGTGACTGCCTGAGTGCCAGCACTGCTGGAAAGGCTGGACGCGACCTCGCTTCTCGGCATCCTCCAGGAACAGTGAAACGTTTCTCCGATGATGGGATTGTACGGTTTCTTAGCGATGGCTCCCTTACGGCCTTCGTGAAATGAGGTAAGGTAGTACTCAACAAAGCGAATCATTCTGTCCTCGGCTGTGGCTCCATTCGTGATGGCTATGAATAGGTCGGGATGAGACATAAAGTCTGCATACATTTCCAGCAGGGACCGCTTCTCTAGGATAAATGTAGGAAGCACCACCTAAAAGAACAATCAAAATCAGTAACAGGGAAAATGTAATCCATACTTTGGACAAGTATTTTTTCTTTTAATATCGATTTATTTATTTGACAGGCAGAAGGACAGAGAGAGAGGGAGACACACACACGCACAGAGAGAAAATCTTCTATCCCCTGGTTCACTCCCTACATGGCTACAACAGACAGGTCTGGGCCAGGCTGAAGCCATGAGGCAGGAACTCCATTCTGCCTCTTACATGGTGGCAGGGGTCCCATCTTCCACTGACTTCCCTGGCAGCAGGAAGCTGAATCAGAAGTAGAGAAGCCATGACTAGAACCCGTACTCAGATATGGGATACTGGCATCGCAAGCTGCAGCTTAACCAGCTGCACCATAATGTCAACTCCTGGACAAATATCCTTCTCTCCCTAAAAACGGTTCAAGGGGTGGCAGTTTGGTGCAGTGGTTAAGTTACCACTTCCCAAATGGAAGGTGGATCCAAGAGTCTTGGTTACTCGCTCTGGATTCAGCTTCCTGCTCCTGCGCACTCTGGGAGACAACAGGTGATGGCTTCAGTACTTGGATCCCTGTCACCCACAGCGGATACTCGGACTGAATTTCTGACTCCTGGCTTTGGCCTGATCTTGCCCTGTCTGTTGCAGACGGAAGAGTGAACCAGTGAAGAGAAGATCTGTGTTTGTATGTATGTGTGTGTGTCTCCCTGCCACTTAAATAAAAAAAGAATAAATTTTTAAAAATAATAAAAACATTTCATCCTAGATGGGTGTTAAAAACGAAGTTACCAGACAAAGTGTTTGGTCCCATTAAAAACAGTATGTTGGGGCAGGCATTTGGCCAAGTGGTTAAGATGCTGGTTAAGACATCCATGTCCAGCACCTGGGTGCTGGGGTTTTAGGCTCCTGATTCCAGCACTGGTGATGGCTCATGGCTCAAACAGCTGTGTTCCTGTCATCTATGTGGGAGACTGGGACTGAGTTCCTGGTTCTTGGCTTCAGTCTGCCCAAACCCAGCCACTGCAGACATTCTTGGAGTGAACTGTGGGTGGGAGCACCTTCTCTGACTCTCAAATAAACTTGGGAAACAAAAATGCTTAAAAGGAAATGGAGCCTACCTAAGTGGTTATGACTAAACACAAACATTCAGAACATCAGGAGGATCAGGTAGAATGAATAATAATAAAATAATTAATAAAGCCTCAAACTTATAGATCAGCTAAAAGTATTACCAGGGAATGGAGTTAAAACTCAAATAAATATTGGCTATGCATTCTCTCCTTTCTCACAATGAAAATAAGCTATAAGGGCAGGCTTTTGTCTTAGTAGTCAAGATGCCACTTGGAAAGCCCTCATCCCATATGCAGTGTCTGGATTCAAGTTCCAGCTCCACTCCCTATTCCAGCTTCAGGCAAATATGTACCCTGGGAGGCAGCAGTGATGGCTCAAGTAGTGGGTCTCCCCGTCTTGTGGGAGACTTGGTTTGAGTTCACATCTCCTAGCTTTGCCCTGACCCAGCTCTAGCTGTTGTAAGCATTGAACCAGCAGATGAAAGATGTCTCCCTGTTTTTGCCTTAGTAAAAATTTAAGTAAAATTTAAAATAAACTATGATCAACATATAAGAAAAGGCAAAAAAAAAAAATGCCACTTACTGAGAATATACTAAACATATCATAAATATGAAAGCAAAAACTGAAACCTATATTTAATTTTAAGCACAGGAGAACCATTCCAAAAAGAACATTTTGATGCCTATAGCCAGGTAAATGTAAGGAAGAGTACACGCCGGACTTAAAACAGAGTTGGAGCGGCACTACAAAATGGTCCAACTCTGAGCAAGCAAACTGGCAACAGCTCTCAAGAGCCCTAAGAGATTCATATTCATGAGGTCTAGTAATTATTCTTCTAGGAATCCATCCTTAAGAAAATACACAATAGGGGGCCAGCGCTGTGGTGCAGCGGGTTAACGCCCTGGCCTGAAGCGCCAGGATCCCATATGGGCACTGGTTCAAGACGCGGCTGCTCTACTTCTGCTCTCTGCTGTGGCTTGGGAAAGCAGTAGAAGATGACCTGAATCCTTGGGGCCCTGCACCCACATGGGAGACCAGGAGGAAGCTCCTGGCTCATGGCTTCAGATCGGCGCAGCTCTGGCCGTTGTGGCCAACTGGGGAGTGAACCATCGGATGGAAGACCTCTCTCTCTGCCTCTCCTCTGTGTAACTCTGACTTTCAAGTAAAATAAATAAATCTTAAAAAAAAAGAAAAGAAACAAGAGGAATGAAGGAAAAGGAATGTGAAAGAATAAAACAATTTACATTTTAAACTGTGATTCTAGATAAACATGGAGCTTTCACATCATGGACACTCCAATCATTTTAAAATATGATTTTGAAGATGATACAAATAACACAGAAGATACCAGGTGGCTGCGAAGGACTGAATACATGCACCTTAATTTCACTGTCTACTTAAATCTATTAAAATTACCTTAAATAGATTTCATAGACAAAACCAGAGATACCAGGAGAGAAGGCCAAAACCAACAAAAGTTGGGCCCCTGCACCCGTGTGAGAGACCCAGAAGAAGCTCTTGTCTCCTGGCTTCAGATCAGCGCGGCTACAGCCATTGCGGCCAGTTGGGGAGTGAACCAGTGAACGGAAGACTTCTCTCTCTCTGTGCCTCTCCTTCTCTCTGTGTGTAACTCTGACTTTCAACTAAATAAATAAATCCTTAAAAAAAAAAAAAAAAAAGAAATAGAATTGAAGGAAACAGAATCCTCACAGGAGGAAAATAAGAAAATCTTCAGAAAACTAAGACACACAAAACACAGGTGCTATTTTTCAAACAGAAAATTCAGAAAACTTGAAAATACAGCAGCCAAAATTAAAATTCAGAAGGGTTAGAAGATAAAGGTGATGGGCAGATGCTTGGCCTAGCTGTTAAGAAGCCGGCTGGGATGTCAGTATCCCCTGTTGGAATGCCTGGGTTTGAGTCCCAGTTTTGCTCCCAACTCCAGCTTCCTGTTAATGTGTACCCTGGGAAGCAGCAGTGATGGCTCCAGTGGCTGGGTCCCTGCCACTCATGAGGCAGACTTGGATTGGGCCTCTGTTTCCAGGCTTCAGCTCAGCCTAGGGAAATGAAGCAGTGAATGGGAGTTCTCTTTCTTTCTTTCTTTTGAAAAATGTATTTTTATTTAAGAGGCAAAGTGACAGAGGAGACACAGATATATTGAAAGAAGGAGAGAGAGAGGGAGAGAGAGATCTTCCAACTATTGGTTTGCTCCCCAAATGGCTACAATAGCCAGATTTGGGCCAGGCCAAAGTCAGGAGCCAAGAACTCTATCCTGGTCTCTCATGTGGGTGCCTGGGGCCCAAGTACTCAGGCCATCTGCTGCTGCTTTCCCGGCCACATTAGCAGGAAGCTGGATTGGAAGTGGAGCAACTGAGACTTGAATTGGCACACCTATGGAATGCAGGTTTGCAAACAACAGCTTAATCTGTTGCACCACAATGCTGGCCCTAAGAGCTCTCTTTCTATGTCTGTCTCTCTGCCTCTTTCTGCCTCTGAAATAATGAAACTTTTAATAAAATAAGATGAAGGAGAGGAAATACCCCAAAACACAGAAGAGAAAAAGACAGAAACTAGAAGATTAGACCAGGAAGTCTAATTGCCACCTAATAATGTTTCAGAGACAGCAGGAAAAAAAAATGAAGAAAATCATCAATAAAGCAGTTCAAGAAAATTTCAGGAAACTGAAAATAATGAGTTATCACACTGAAAAGGCCCACAAAGTACCCAGAGATAACGGGTACAACAAACTTACACCAAAACTGACATTTCCCTATATAAAAATATGGCAGAGATCTTGCCAAACAGTTGCAGAGAGAAAAACAAAGTAGGTCTCACTCACACACACAACAAAGAAGATCTCACACACACACACACAAAGTAGGTCTCACACACACAAAGTAGGTCTCACATACACAACAAAGATCATCTCACATGCACACACACACATATCAGAATGGCTTCAGTCTTTTCACCAGAACCCTGTAGCAAGAAGGCGATGTTCTAAAGGAAAAATTTTTACAAATTACAAATTCTGTTGTAACTAGCAATCAAACCCGAGGGCTAAATAAACAAACATTTTAGACATATGTTTTCATATCTGCTTCCAACATACCTTTCTCAGAAATGAAAGGAGGATGTGCTCCAACAAAATGAGAGGCAACCAAGAAAGAAGAATAAGATATGGTGAATAGATCTAGCACAGGAGAAAGGGGAAGAAATCCTGGTCGATTACAGTGATGTGACTCCCGGAGACAAACACACTGAAGGCTGTCATCTTTTCCAACCTGAGGATGGAATGCTCTAGTGAAACTCATCCCAGCAAGATCTCTCTTCATCTATGCTGACCCATCTACTGATAAAGTTCTTTGTCTTCCCCACAGCTCAGAAACAGAGAATGGACTAGAACACACGCACGCCAATTAGTAACACCTGTGTCCAAATGCCCACCCTGAGGGTTATGTTTTGTCAGGGTGATGGAATGATAGGAGATTTCTTTTATTTCTTAAAATTTACTGTGAAGTGTCTAATTTGCTCATTTTATCCCATTATTTTTAAAGGAACAAAATGAACAGTGGGAGAAATGTGTATTACTTATTGACAACCTGAAGCCTGGAACCATGCCATCTTCTTCACTGCTGTCCAAGAACCAAGCACAGGGTCTGGAGTATACCAGGAGCTCAGTGAACACTTGCTCAGTCAGTATTATTGTTAGATACAAGATAGTGTGACGACAGTTTAGCTACCAAGATTTTTGATAGGACTTGAAAAGTACCACTCCTTTAACTGTTATATGAATGCTGACAATCTGTAGTTAACACTGATGTTACAGACATCTATAGATAACGTTTTCATTACCAAGGCACAAATGTGGGAAGTTACATCATGTCCAGTCATTCATACCAACAGAGCTTTCCATCTGGATTACCATCACAACACACTCTCCTCACATGTTCTTACACCTCACACAACTCAACACTGCTCTTATGCCTTCTAATCCTAAGTCTGCTCAGGGACAACAAACACCATACTCACTGCAATAGCAAACGACTACTCATCTTAACCAATATCACAACTAGCAATCTTCTCTGAATCATTAATATGAAAACAGTCTACAACAGAAATGATCCCTAGTTGAAGTACTGAAGTTAGACAAAACATAACAGGCTAGTGAGTTTTCTTATTAATTTTTTTTTTTTTTTTTTTTTTGACAGGCAGAGTGGACAGTGAGAGAGAGACAGAGAGAAAGGTCTTCCTTTGCCATTGGTTCACCCTCCAATGGCCACCGCGGCCGGTGCACTGCGTTGATCCAAAGCCAGGAGCCAGGTGCTTCCTCCTGGTCTCCCATGCAGGTGCAGGGCCCAAGCACTTGGGCCATCCTCCACTGCACTCCCTGGCCACAGCAGAGAGCTGGCCTGGAAGAGGGGCAACCGGGACAGAATCTGGCGCCCCGACCGGGACTAGAACCCGGTGTGCCGGTGCCACAAGGCGGAGGATTAGCCTATTGAGCCACGGCGCTGGCTCTTATTAATTTCTAAAATGCCTGCTTTTTAGTAGGCTTTTAATTCAGTCCACTCACTTTTTTAAAAAATTATTTATTTATTTATTTATTTGAAAGAGCTGCAGAGAGAGAGGGAAAATCAGAAAGAGATCTTTCATCCACTGGTTTACTCCCCAAATGGCTGCAACAACCAGGGGTGCACCAGGCAGAGGCTAAGAGCCAGGAGCTTTAGAGCCTGGTCTCCCACGTGGATGCAGGGGCCCAAGCACTTGGGCCATCTTATGCTGCTTTCCTAGGCCATAGCAGAGAGCTGGATCAGCAGTGGAACAGCCAGGACCTGAACTGGTGCCCACCATGGGCAGACAGCAGCTTAACCTACTGCACCAGAGCACCAGCCCCCACCTCTAATAAAACACAGTAAGCAAACGTAATGAAATGTGTTCAACATAATATAGTCCTGACCTGACAATCTATATCGCCAGCTTATCCCATTACTTACCCTTGTTAAATCCATGCCCAGCTTAAGCTGGGACAAAAGATGTAGGATAACGCTGCGTTGCTCTTCCACAGCCCCCAGGTCATCTTCCTTGTTGTCACCTGTATCCTCTATCTCATCATCTGCATTTATTTCTTCAGGTTCCTTGATGTAAAACAAAGCAAAAATCTCATGTCTTGTGTACTTATTAATATCTATGAAGAATAAAATCATGAATACTAGACATGAAGACATTTATATAGGGCCTAGATACATTAAAGGTTGGGCAAAAATCTGAAAATATGAGGGTCTTCAAAAAGTTCATGGAAAACACATATTATGAAAAACTATGCATAGTTTCAAAACTTTTTGGTACCAAAATAAACTTCATTTGGCCATGGAATAAATTTCCTTTAAAAAGGTCAATCCTGCAGATACTGAGTATATTGTGGTTCCATCATATATGTCACACATATATACACTAGTGAAAGCAGGAATTTTCAGAATGTCTCATCTGAGTCTCAGGAGTTGACTACTCCCCAGGGCATCATCACTACCTATAAGTGAAATTCAAGCTGTTTTTTTTCTCGACTCAAACCAGTGCTCTGATATGGGAATGCTGGCATCACAGGTGGGAGCTTAACCTGCTGTGCTACAATGCTGGCCCACATTCAAGCTATTTTGAGAATATTATTTTTAATTTTAACATTATTCCTTTTAAAAATATACATATTTATTTATTTGAAAGTATTACAAAGATACAAGGAGAGACAGAGACAGAGATCTTCCATCTGCTGGTTGACTCCCCAGATTTGTGAATGGCTCCACAATCCTCTTGCTATTTAGGTTTAAAAACTTGGAGTCATTTTGATCTAGCCAATTATGGATCCAACTGATTTTTCCTTTGAAATGCACATTATCTACTGTTTTCTTTCTATTTCCACAGCCTTCTAGTCATACTTCAACCTCAGGTCCTAGTGTTAAACATATCACATCTTTCCCAACGTTCAGGACCCTATTCTCTATTAGAGTAAGACTAAATTCCGGGGCTGGCGCTGTGGCATAGCGGATAAAGCCATTGCATGCAGTGCCGGCACTCCATATGGGTGCCGGTTCAAGTCCCGGCTGCTCCTCTTCCAATCCAGCTTTCTGCTATGGCCTGGGAAAGCAGCAGAAGATGGCCCAAGTCCGTGGGCCCCTTCACCCACATGGGAAGACCAGGAAGAACCTCCTGGCTTCTGATCGGCACAGCTCCGACCACTGCATCCATTTGGGGAGTGAATCAGTGGACAGAAGACCTCTCTCTCTCTCTCTCTCTCTCTGCCTTTCCTTCTCTCTCTGTGTAACTCTGACTTTTAAATAAATAAATAAATCTTAAAAAAAAAAGAATACTGCTTCATATCAGCATCTCTTTGTTTTGGTTATATGTATTATGCTGTGAGCAAGTAGTCTTGTTAGTCAAAGAACTATGTCTTATATTTTCTGCTTCTCCTTCAACTCCTAACTTAATTAATAGTTGTGACCTTTTTTTATTCTTTTAAAGATTTATTTTTATTTATTTGAAAGGCAGAGTTAGAGAGATCTTCCATGTACTGGTTCACTACCCAAATGGCAACAATGACCAGGACTAGGCCAGGCTGAAGCCAGGAGCCAGGAGCTAGGTCTGCCACATGGGTGCAGGGGCCCAAGCACTTGGGTTATCTTCCACTGCTTCCCCAGGTGCATTAGCGAGGAGCTGGATGGGAAGTGGAGCAGCTGGGACTCGAATGGTGGCCGTATGGAATGCTGGTGCTATAGGCAGAGGCTTTACCTGGTATACCACAGTGCCAGCCCCACCTGTAAAATTTTTGATTCTACAAATGAGCTAGTCAAAAGGCTACTGAGAAAAAAAACATTTCATCCTTCTTCTTTTTTCTCCTTCCCTGCCCACCCCATCTCCATTGCCTGCCTCATAAAGACAAAACCTTTGCCAGCAATGGAAGTCCCTGTGTTACATACTTCTCTTAAGAAGTATTTTATTGGGGCCAGTGCTGTGGCATAGTGGGGACATTGCCTGCAGGGCTGGCATCCCATATGGGCACTGGTTCGAGTCTTGGCTGCTCAACTTCCAATCCAACTCTCTACTATGGCCTGGGGAAGCAGTAGAAGACAGCCCAAGTCCTTGGGCCCTTACACCTGTGTGGGAGACCCGGAAGAAGCTCCTGGCTCCTGTCTTCGGACTGGTCCAGCTCTGGCCGTTGCAGCCATTTGGGGAGTGAACTAGCAAATGGAAGACTTTTCTCTCTCTCTGCCTCTGCCTCTCTGTAACTCTACCCTTCAAATAAATAAATACATCTTTTTTTTTTTTTTTTTTAAAGAAGTATTTTACTGGGGGGCCAGCATTGTGCCATAGGAGATTATGCTGCCACCTCCAATCAGTATCCCATGTGGGTATCCGTTTTGAGTCTCGGCTGCTCCACTTCAGATTCAGCTCCCTGTTAGCATGCCCGGGAAAGCAGTGGAGATGGCCCCAGTGCTTGCTCTACTGCACCCACGTGGAAGACCTGGAAGAAGCTCCTGGCTCCACCATTTGGAAAGTGAATCAGTGGATGAAATATCTCTGTCTCTGTCTCTTCCTCTCTCTCTGTAGCTCTGCCTTTCAATTAAAGAAATAGAGCTTTAAAAAAAAAAAAGCAAGTATTTTATAATATATAAACAACCATAAACTGCATTATTCTTGACTGAGCAATTCTATTGGGAATATAATCTAAAAAATAATCCAAAGAAAGGGGAGGGGGAAAAAACAATAAACAAAATAATATGGTGTTATGTATAATGACAAAAATAAGTAACAGATATTCAAAAATAGCCCATTTCAACATTTACAACTCTCTCTCATGAGAGAGCTGAGTAACAGAGCTTAGGAAGAGGGGCCAGCACAGTGGTACAATGGGTTAAGTCCCTCTCTGCAGTGCCAGCATCCATGTGGGTGCTGGTTCAAGTCCCAGCTGCTCCGCTTCTGATCCAGTACTCTGCTAATGTGCCTGGGAAAGGAGCAGAGGATGTCAAGTGTTTGGACCCCTGCACCCACACAGGAGACCTGGAAGAAGCTCCTGACTTCTGGCAGTTGTGGCCATTTGAGGAGTGAACCAGCAGATGGAAGATAACTTTCTCTCTCTCTCCTTCTCTCTCTGTAATTCTGACATTCAAATAAATAAATAAGTCTAAAAAAAGAGCTTATGAAACGATATAATTATATGACCATAAAAATAACAGACATGAACACAAAAGACAAAACGAGTAATAAGACATAATCTACAGCGGTAGATCTATAATAGAACACGCTTTAGTTTCTGACAAATGTAGAATAATACTCAACAAAAATATTAAACCTGAGGCTATGCCAATTTTATTTTATTTTTTTATGTTTTGTCAGGCAGAGTTAGACAGTGAAAGAGAAAGACAGAGAGAGAGTTATAGACAGTGAGAGAGAGACAGAGAGAAAGGTCTTCCTTCCGTTGGTTCACTTCCCTAATGGCCGCTATGGCTGGCGCTGCACCGATCCAAAGCCAGGAGCCGGGTACTTCCTCCTGGTCTCCCATGTGGGTGCAGGGACCCAAACACTTGGGCCATCCTCCACTGCCCTCCCAGGCCACAGCAGAGAGCTGGACTGGAAGAGGAGCAACCGGGACTAGTACCCGGCGCCCCAACTGGGACTAGAACCCAGGGTGCCGGTGCCAGAGGTGGAGGATTAGCCAAGTGAGCCATGATGCCGGCCTATGCCAATTTTTTAAATAGAGTAATATTTGAAGCTGGTTTTATAAAATGTTCATTATCCAAAAGACTAAATAGTTGGCTGGCGCCACGGCTCAATAGGCTAATCCTCCACCTGTGGGGACGGCACACCGGATTCTGGTCCTGGTTGGGGTGCCAGATTCTGTCCTGGTTGCCCTTCTTCCAGGCCAGCTCTCTGCTGTGGCCCAGGGAGTGCAGTGGAGGATGGCCCAGGTCCTTGGGCCCCTGCACCTGCATGGGAGACCAGGAGAAGCACCTGGCTCCTGCCTTTGGATCAGCGCGGTGTGCCGGCCGCAGCACGCCGGCCACGGCGGCCGTTGGAGGGTGAACCAACGGCAAAAGGAAGACCTTTCTCTCTCTGTCTCTCTCTCTCACTGTCCACTCTGCCTGTCAAAAAAAAAAAAAAAAGAAAGAAAGAAAAAAGAAAAAAAAAAGACTAAATAGTAAACTATAAGTTTATAGACTTCATAGTAAACAATATTAAGACAATGGGTTGAGAAATGTAAGAGAGACATACTATACAAATAATCTTATTAGAAAAAGTGTTTTCTAGCAAAAGAAATGTAAACTCAGCTTTTGGAACACATTTTTGTGAAACAAAAGTAAACCAAAAGCAAAAAGCACATGATTTAACCTGGAAAACACAACATGCACAGGTTTACCACAGGTGACCCCTTCCATAGCAGAACAACAATGCTGAGAACAGGAAAGAGGGTTACTCCGGTGTTAGGCTGACTAGCATGCCCTGACCTTTTTCAGTAATTCCTTAGGTTTCACATAAAATCCATATTTCCATATTACCTTACCCTTGTTAACAGTCCAGATTCTGCAACAGACTGTTCCTCTGGGACTGCCACTGGCTTGCTCTGCTCAGCTGGAAAAGGCTGGTCAGCTCCATTTTTATAGTGGTTTGATAAAGGTATCTTTGGTTCTAACCACTCGATTGTCGTTCCTGATGAAGTAAGAGAAAACTTTCGCTGAAAGTTGCTCATAATCTGGAAAGTTCAGCAGATGCAGGTTTTATTAAAGAATTCTGTTTTTGAGTCTACACGACTACAAGCAATTCAACCTGTTAAGAGATCCTGCAAGACAGTCACTTGTATCTCATTAGCATGAGCACCACGATTGGGTATTTTACATCACAGCAACTTGCAACCTGAAATTAGACACGATTTAAAAGAGATCAACCCTGAATAGGACTGAATTTACTTCTTGAGCAAGTCTGTGAATCCTGACATGTATTCCCAACCTCACAGCTGATCTGCTGTCCCCCCGTATGAACTCTGTTCCTCTAGTGATCAATTAGGCTTTAAGGGGTCACAAGTATAAGAGGAGGTGGGGACTGTCAAACAGTAAAACCTGCGTCAGTTTGGGATTGAACCATACTCTCAGCAGCAATTTGCTAATCAATCGAAATAACCCCTTGGACCTAATGTAAGAATTGCAAATACGTGTTCTTTTCTATCATACAAAGTCCCACATAACTTTTAAACTGAAAGACTCTTCTGCTGAATAAATAACTGACCTAGTGAAAGACAATGGGCACATTGAGAGACCTGTCATCTTCTCAGCTAATGACTCACGCGTCTCTTGTTACCCTCAACTAGTCTAACAAAGTGGATTCTATGCCTAATCAATAATGGAAAATGTTCCATTTGATTGCAGAGACTGATCTAGGTTTCACAGAAGCTAGGCTACAGAGGGCTGTACACAGCATGCTCAGAATACTGCAGCAGAAATTTAAAAACAAAACCACATGCTTCGATAGTTTGTAACAGAAGAGCACACTTCAGTAGAGGGATAAATTGCAAATCTCCACCAGGCTAACAGAACATTTTGACTTGTTCAGCCTCACTTGGCACAAGGGGGAGTTCATGACGCAGTGAATGCCTTGGGTAAGTTTTTGGGGACTGTTTTAAAATTCTAAAGAAATCAAAACATTTTGTTCCGACTTTAAAATGTTTATTTTTAATATCAATATCCAGACATCTTACTTCTAAATATAAAACTCACATAGATGATAAACTTAAAAGTGCTGCTTCAAGAGATCACTCAACTGACTGGAAATTACAACAAAGCCATACATTTTTCAAGTTTTCATTTATTTGGAAGAGCAATACAGAAAGACAGAGATGGAGACCTTCCATCTGCTGGTTGACTCCCTGATGCCCGCAAAAACTGGGGCCAGCAACTCCTTTTGGATCTTTCATGTTGGTGGCAGGGACCCAAGTACTGGGCCATCATCTGCTGCCCCCTACGGTGCACATTAGTGGAAAGCTGGATTGGAAGCTACCAGGTACTCTGATAGAGGATGTGGCTTCCCAAGTGGCATCTTACTCTGCTACACCACAACACTTGCCCCACAAAAGTATTCATCAAACTAATCATTTGCTCTCAGGCTCCCTTTAAGTCAATAATCACTACTGGGGCCGGTGCTGTGGGGCAGCGAGTTAACACCCTGGCCTGAAGTGCTGGCATCCCATATGGGTGCCAGCTTGAGTCCCTGCTGTTCCTCTTCCAATCCAGCTCTTTGCTATGGCCTGGGAAAGCAGTGGAAGATGGCCCAAGTCCTTGGGCCCCTGCACCCACGTGGGAGACCTGGAAGAGGCTCCTGGCTGCTGGCTTCAGATCAGCGCAGCTCCAGCAGTTGCGGCCATTTGGGAAATGAACCAGCGGATGGAAGACCTCTCTGTCTCTACCTCACTCTGTAACTCTGTCTTTCAAATAAATAAAATAGATCTTTAAAAAAAATAATCACTACTGAGTCTTTGGATAACATAATTAAGACCTTATGGGACTAATTTGAATTAAGACTTCATTTTTCTTATCTCAAAATTTAAATGGGAAAGTAATTAAGCTTTGCTCTTCACAGCTATATTGAGAATTAATCTCAAATGACTTAATACATTTCTAAAGACCTAATTTGGAAAACACGTAATTTATATGGAGAATTACCAATGTCAGTTGGTCCCAAATAACCACAAATTTTTACTTCAAAAAAGTGATATGACAAACAACTTTCACATTAAACACTTCTGTGAAGTTTACAATGTGTTTTATTTCTGTAATTTAAAAAAATCCAGGTTTGTATTGTACATGTTTCTGTAATTATGAAGGAAACATTTAAAAACAAGACTATGGGGAGAGGTAATGGGCCTAGTGGTTAAAACTGCACTTGGGATGACTGCATCCCATACTGGAGCACGTGGGTTCAAGTCCTGGCTCCACTCCAGATCTTAGTTTTGTGCTAATCTACACAGCCTGAGAGATAGCAGGTGATGGCTCAAGTGCTTGGGTCTCTGCCAGCCAAGTGTGAGACAAGCTCTGAGTTCCAGGCTTCTAGATTCAGTCAGGCTCAGCCTTAGCTGTTGTGGGCATTGGGGAATGAACCAGAAAATGAGAGATTTCTGTCTTATTCCCCATTTGCCTGCTCTCTCTGTGTCTCACAAATAAATTTTAAAAAAATTTTTAAAGATTGTGCATTAATGTAAGCCAACCAAATGAAATTTCTAAGAATTTAAAAAATTACATTGTGTTTAATTTGTTGAACATACAGTATCTAGCACATTGCTATCTGTTATACTTTAAAAAATTAAGCAACATAAAATAGAAACAAACTCTCTTTAATTTCACCGACAAAATTATTATTACCTGCACCAGAATCAACCCAAGCTTCATATCTGAGAATAATTCATCCAATGTTCAAGCTGAGGGAATAGTTAAGTAAACTTAAGAATAGAGGCCAGTGTTGTGGTACAGCAGGTTAAGCTACCATCTGCAGTGCCAGGATCCCATATGGGTACCAGTTCGAGTCCTGGCTGCTCCACTTCTGATCTAGCTCTCTGCTAATGTGCCTCGGAAAGCAGTGGGAGACAGCCCAAGTGGGAGACCCAGAAGAAGCTCCTGGTTCCTGGCTTCAGCTTGGCCCAACCCTGGCCATGGTGGCCATTTGGGGAGTGGACCAGCGAATGGAAGACCACTCTCTCTCTCTGCTTCTGCCTCTCTGTAACTCTACCTTTTAAATTAATAAATAAATCTTTAAAAAAAAAACCTAAAGTACATGTGTCCTCTCAAAGTAATATAAAGCAGCCAATAAAATTATGTTTATCAAAAGCAAGTAATAAATAGAAAAATACTCTTGACCTTAGGTGATAAAATGTAAGATGTAAACTTATGCAGAAATGCCCTAATGATGATAGGGTAAAATAAATAAAAACTAAGAATAAAAGAGAAAATACTGAGGGAAGGAAATACACTAAAATATGAACACTGGCAGTTTCTTGTTAGTAGGACAGTTAAGGTTTTTTGTTTCTTCTTTTAACTGTATGGTAGTTCCTAAATTTTCTACAATGAGTGTGTTGCTTTATAACAGGAAGAAATTTATACTGGACTACCTACAATTCCTATAAGGCACTTATCCTCATTTACAATCCACACAATACATGTTCCTCCACCTCTTTAAGTGTCCTCTCCCCTACCTCTCACTCCTAAACTAATTAGTAGTTTCTCAGTGGCTTTCCTGGACCGACCTACCTACCTACCTACCTCTCTCTCTCTCTCTCTCTCTCTCTCTCCCCTTCTCTCCTTCCTTCCTTCCTTCCTTCCTTCCTTCCTTCCTTCCTTCCTTCCTTCCTTCCTTCCTTCCTTCCTTCCTCTCTCTCTCTCTCTCTCTCTCTTTCTTTCTTTCTTTCTTTCTTTCTTTTTAATATTTACTTATTTATTTGAAAGGCAGAGTTACAAAGACAGAAAGTGAGAGAGAGAGAGAGCGAGAGAGCGAGCGAGAGAGAATATCTTCCATCTACTGGCTCATTCCCTAAATGGCCGCAATGGCTAGAGCTGGGCCAATCCGAAGTTAGGAGCCAGGAGCTTCTTCCAGGTATCCCACGTGTGTGCAGGGGCCCAAGCACTTGGGTCATCTTACACTGCTTTCCCAGGCACATTAGCAGAGAGCTGGAATGGAAGAGGAGCAGCTGGGATTCAAACTGGCACCCATATGGGATGCTGGTGTCACAGGTGGCAGCTTTACTTGCTAACACACAACACCAGCCCCCAGGACCTTTTCTCGGAGAGTCATCTGTCCATTCATCTATTCTCACACAGTACTTTGTTCCTACTCTTATTGGCACTTTATATATTACTTTACGTTACTATTTACATATTTCTTTCCCAACCACGTTATGAATACTTTAAGAGGAACATGCATAACTGAGTGGCCTCTTTAATAGTGCCCTGAACTGTCTCTCCAGTTGTCATTGGCTTGAAATGTTGAATTTAGGCACACATGAGGATGAGATCCACACTATACCCATCTGACTATGGAAAACTTTTTCTTGATCACAGACTCACTTTTTTTTTTTTTTTAAAGCCCTTCTTTCACAAGTAAAGGGAATTAATTGGAAAAGACAACAAAGAATTGTTGTGAAATACTAAGTTACCACTACTTTTTTTTTTTGGACAGGCAGAGTTAGACAGTGAGAGAGTGAGAGTGAGAGAGTGAGAGAGAGAGAGAGAAAGGTCTTCCTTGTATTGATTTCCCCCCAAAATGGCCGTTATGGCTGGCGCGCCGTGCTGATCTGAAGCCAGGAGCCAGGTGCTTCCTCCTGGTCTCCCATGCGAGTACAGGACCCAAGCACTTGGGCCATCCTCCACTGCCTTCCCAGGCCACAGCAGAGAGCTGGACTGGAAGGGCAACCAGGACAGAATCCGGCACCCCAACTGGGACTAGAACCTGGGGTACTGGCACCACAGGCGGAGGATTAGCCAAGTGAGCCGCAGCGCCGGCCTAAGTTACCACTATTAATACAATGTGATAAGCCTATGCATCTCAGTATAGAAGGACTCTTTTTTTTTTTTTTTACTCCAATGTAATACTATTCTTTTTCCCCAAACAATTAATTTCAATAGTAGGTGCTTTCAAATACAGCCATACACATAATTTTTTTCAAACTAAAAGGTGGCAATTAGTAGGGGGCTGACCAAAATTCAAGAAATGATCACAATGTTTCCACTCTGGTTATGGGCAAATGGATAAGTGACACCTCCAATTCCAACAGAAATATATCAAATGAGGTTTTGAGATCTGTTTTGACATGTTGAGTTTGAAGTCTAAAGGACTATTCAATAATAGGCATAAATTCAGTTTAGATTCAAAAAAAGATATAATTAGCAAGAATCTGTACACTATTAGTGTGATAATTAGAAACCTAGAGATTCACTGGTTTTTAGCTTTCTTTAGTTAAGATTTTCTGGAGTTAGAATTTACAACAACAAGTATAATCCTTCTAATGTTTGAGTCCTCAGTATTATGTCCTACCTTTAATCTATAACTTACCTGCAGGCAATGAGCCCTTCTGATGTGACGCATGCTGCAACTGGAGAATGTGAAAGCAGTCATTTAAGCAGTTCATAGTTGCCATCGAAGTAGCTTTGAGCATTAAGAGATCCTGGTCCAAGGAACTAAGATGGCCAGAAGCAGGAAGACATTCAATCCGTCTAATTAAATCTCTTTGTTGTCCTTCAGCGTGAGACATCATCTAAGGAAAATAACAATTGTGTGGGTCCCATTCATAATTTCTATACATGTAAAATTTTTTAACTTATTTAAGAAACACCAAGAAAAAGAGAGGCAGAGATGCAGACAGAGCTTACTTCTACTTGTTGGTTCATTCCCCAAAAGCCCACAATGGCCAGGGCTGGACCAGGTTGAAACCAGGAGCCAGGAACTCAAACCAGGTCTCCCACATGGTGGTAGGGACCTAACTACTTGAGCTATCACCTGATGCCTCCCAGGTGCACATTAGCAATAAGCTGAAATAGAGCACAGACCCAGGACTTGAACTCAGGCATTCTGATATATAATGCTGGCATCCCAACCAGTATCTTAACTGCTAGGCTAAATGCCCACCTTTCTAAGACAATTTATAGGACTTATTAGTTTAGAAATCTAGTTTAAATTTGTTTAGCTATTTTCAATTAGTGAGCATTTGACATATTTTTCTACAGAGCAGAAGACTGTGACCTTAAGCAGTTATACATTTTCTGGAAGCAAACATGGTCAAAAGACTATTTTTCAATTAATGGTAAAGTCTTCAGAAAACCTACCCCAGAATACTTTTAATAGCACTCTTAACTGGGGGTCAGCGTTGCATAGCATATTAATGATGACAGCATCTGATGACTGCCAGTTCGAGTCCCGGATACTCCACTTTTAATCCAACTCCCTGCTCAGGCACCTGGGAAAGCAGCAGACAATGGCCCGAGTGCTTGGACCCCTACCACCACATGGGAGACCATGGTGGAATTTCAGGTTGCTGGCTTCAGCCTGACCCATAGTGGATGCAGCCATTTGGGCAGCAGATGGAAAAGCTACCTCTCTCTCTCCTCTAACTCTGCCTTTCAGATAAATCAATAAAAATTATTTTAAAATTAGCATCAAAGGTATCATTACAAAGTAAATTGATTTTCTGCTGGGCTCTCTACTTTCTTCTCATACTTGAATCTACATTGTGAACATGGTTTTAAAAACTGTTTATCTACTACCTTTTTCAAACTTTACTTTCTGGTCCCTTTTAGCAGATTACAAAGCCAAGAACTAGATAAAAGATATTTGAGACTGAAGGGTTTAATACATCCTGCTTTGATTAGGTGTCCTACCTACTTTTTTTAACAGAGCAATTTAATAAGGATGACTGGTGAGCAACTAAATTTTTAAACTGAAAACTGAATTTATGAAGCTTAATTACTTTCAGTTGTGAGCAGAAGGTTCTCAGAGTGCCTATCCTTTAGACATTAACCTAATTCACACAGAAATTCTATACTGCAGACTCTTCTAGCTTTTAGAGGCTCTGTTCCAGATTATTTTTAATACAGTTTGACTAGTGAGAGATGCAAAATAATCCCACCATTCAAATTAACTGTGCCATACATGAAACAGTCCCTGGAAACAGTTAAGGATTCAAAACCTTCACAGAAAAAAAAAAAAAGTTTAAAAATGAGAATGTGGGGGCTGGCACTGTGGTGTAGCAGGTAAAGCCACCACCTGCAGTGCTGGCATCCCATACGGGCGCTGGTTCAAGACCCAGCTGCTCCACTTCCAATCCAGCTCTCTGCTATGGCCTGGGAAAACAGTAGAAGATGGCCCAAGTCCTTGGGCCCCTGTGCCTGTGTGGGAGACTGGGAAGAAGCTCCTGGCTCCTGGCTTCAGATTGGCACAGCTCCAGCCGTTGCGGCCAATTGGTAGTGAACCATCAGATGGAAGACCTCTCTCTCTCTACCTCTGCTTCTCTCTGTGTGTAACTCTGACTTTCAAATAAATAAATAAGTCTTAGAGAGAGAGAGAGAGAGAGAGAGAGAGAGAGAGAGAGAGAGAGAGAATGTGGTCATAATGACCTATAGAGAAATATGGCTAGAAAGCTATCTAGGTAGAGATATTTATACATGCGTATATATGTGTGTCTCATGTATATGTACATATTTTGTATATAAATTTGGGGACTAACTCCCAATAATCCAAACTTAACGAATAGGTACTTTCATACACACTTTGGAGTATAGCTTGAAATGTCTCCTTAAACTGAACAAATATAATCCATGACCCAACAATTGAACTCAGGTCTATTAACTCTAAAATGGATAAAAACTATTACAGTGTATTCATACAGTGAATATTATATGGCAAAGAAAGGAACAGTTACACTCAACATTACAAGTAAATTTTAAATACATAAGAAGCCATACCCAAAGCAGTATATGCTATATGATTCCAATTTTAGAAATTTCAAAAACAGACAAAACAAATCTATGGCATTAGAAAGCAGAATAGTGAGGATGGGTATAGTGACAGAGAGGTCTAAAAGGGTATTCCAAGGTGTTGGTAACATTTAATTTGTTGATCCAGGAAGTGACATCAATATTTTGAATTCAAATAACATTTTGAAAAAGATTTTATTTAATTTAAAAAAAAGAGAGAGAAAATGGGGCTAGTGTTTATACAGTGGTGAGGTTGTTCTTGGATGCCTACATCCCATCTCAGAGTACCAGGGTCAAGTCCTAGCTACTCCACTTCCAACCCAGATTCTTGCTAATGCACACCCTAGGAGGCAGCAGATGACAGCTTGGGTACTTGGTCCCTGATACCCATGTGGGAACCCAGATTTGAGTTCCAGGCTCCATGGCTGTTGCAGACATTTGGGGAATGAACTAGCAGGTGGAAGATCTCTGTTTCTCTCTCTCTCTCTCTCTCTGTGGTTTTCAAATAAAATCAAACAAAAAACTTTTATTTAAAAAGATACAATAAGAGATATCCTTATTTGCGTATTTGTCTATAATCTGTTATAAGCTGATCAAATTTGAATATGGGGGAAATATCATGCTTAAGATACTCAGGACTCCTGTGTTTCAACTGTCTCACTAGACTGAGCATCTTGGCTACTCTCAGGGCATAGCACAATACCAGCAAGAAGCATGCACTGAATAACAGAATCCTAGTAAACAGTAAATACTAAAATAGATTTTTGTAACAAAGTTGTATTCAAGCCCAAGAAGACACTACTGCCAAGAATCGATAGTTTTTGCCAGCTGTTACCTAACACTGGACTTAGCCACAGACTTTGATTAAAATGTTCCTTTCAAACCCACTCTAAATTATATCTTTGCATTACAATATTACAAAGCTGGCCATTTCTAGAACAAGAATTTTCAGTTAGCTCTAAAGAACCCTATGGGATTTGTTTCAGAGGGTCTGTGAAGTATGAACTATTTTTATAATAATTTTAAGGAGTTATCTACATCTACACTATGATGACATATATCTTGATAATGCAAAAGCAATGACAGCTAAAACTACTGGACCTTTAGTGAGAATAAAGGTGCTGGCACCAACTCTACCAGTCATCTGTATTCTTCATTGCCACATGCTCAAAGGAGAAAAAAAAAGATAGTTTTGTTTAACAATATCCTTGAAAATGCAGAAAAATATCATTAGGCTTACTATATATTGGCATTTTTTTTCAAGATTTATTTATTTATTTGAAAGAGTTACAGAAGGGGGAGACAAAGAGAAGGGGAAAGGAAAGAAGGAAGGGAGGTAGGGAAGAAAGAAAAGAAAAAAGAAGAGGAAAGAAAAGAGAAAGAGAGAGAGAGAAAGAGAGAAAAAGAGAGAAAGAGAGAAAGAGAGAGAGAGAGAGAGAGAGAGAGAGAGAGAGAAAGAAAGAAAGAAAGAAAGAAAGAAAGAAAGAAAGAAAGAAAGAAAGAAAGAAAGAGAGAAAGAGAGAGAGAGAGAGAGAGAGAGAGGGAGGGAGAGAGGGAGGGAGGGAGGGAGGGAGGGAGGGAGGGGGAGGGAGGGAGGGAGGGAGGAAGGGAGGGAGGAAATCCTCCATCTACTAGTTCACTCTCCAGATGGCTACAATGGCCAGGGCTGGCTCAGGCTGAAGCCAGGAGCCAAGAGCTTCTTCCAGGTCTCCCATGTGATAACAGGTGCTCAAGCATTTGGACCATCTTCCATTGCTTTTCCTAGCCCATTAGCAGGGAGCTGGATTGGAAGTGGAACAGCCAGGACTCAAACCAGCATCTATACGGTATGCCAGCATTGCAGGCAGTGGATTTACCCACCATACCATTAAGCAACAATGCCAGTCCCTATAACTTGATTCATATGTAGACATTTTGGAAGTAGTCTATGTGAAAAAAGGATTTACACATAAAGCATTTCCATTGCATGCCAAAGGTACAGAGGTTGCTTAGAGGAAAAGCACTTGTGCGACTGAGTTACAAGCTGTACTAGCTTTTGCTAGTTGAAGATCACCAGTCTAATATGAAAGAATGACTGAAACTATGGCTATTCAAGCCTAGGCGAGTATGTGATAGACATTTTCTCAAAAATGAATAGAAGGAGCCTGTCACTTCACAAAAAAAGACAACTGATACTATATTTGTCATCAACTATAAAATTTAAGTTTTAAAAATGAAAATTAGAATCTATAAAACCAAATCTGCTAAAATAGGTTTGATAACTTCCCCAGAGTGAAAGCCTCTTGATGGGACTGATGGGGGATGTAAATAAATGCAAGTTTCAGACATTGTACAAAGATAAAATGGATCACATTTGCAAGACCTATATAACTCAACTAATATCTCCAAATGACTAATGCATGGTGTTACAAAATCATGCATACACATGAGGGCCAGTGCTATGGCGCAGTAGGTTAATGCTCCACCTGCGATGCCGATTCTAGTCTCGGCTGCTCCTCTTGGATTGGCTCTCTGCTGTGGCCTGGGAGAGCAGTGGAAGATGGCCCAAGTCCTTGGGCCCCTACATCCTTGTGGGAGACCCTGAAGAAGCTCCTGGCTTGTGGCTTCAGATTGGTTCAGCCCCAGTCATTGTGGCCATTTGGGGAGTGAACCAGTGGATGGAAGACCTCTCTCTGTCTCTCCCTCTTAAAACTGTCTGTAATTCTGCCTCTCAAATAAATAAATAAAATCTTTTTTAAAAAAAGTGCAGGACAGATCCTTGGATTTTCAAGGAACAAAATATAAAAAAATCACTGAAAATAGATTCTCTAATGTATCTTTTAAGAAACTACTAGTTGGGGCTGGCGCTGTGGCACAGTGGGTTAATGCCCTGGCCTGAAGCGCTGACATCCCATATGGGCACCAGTTCGAGACCCGGCTGCTCCTCTTCTGATCCAGCTCTCTACTATGCCTGGGAAAGCAGTAGAAGATGGCCCAACTCCTGGAGCCCCTGCACGCACATGGGAGACCTGGAAGAAGCTCCTGGCTCCTGGCTTCAGATTGGCATAGCTCCAGCTGTTGTGGCCAACTGGGGAGTGAACCATCGGATGGAAGACCCCTCTCTCTCTCTGACTCTCTTCTCTCTCTGTGTAACTCTTAATTTCAAATAAATAAATAAAATTTTTTAAAAAGAAACTACCAGTTGTCTGGGGGTGACATTATGGTGCCAGTTCTAGTCCCAGTTGCTCTGCTTCTGATTCAGCTCCCTGTTAATGCACCTACGAAAGCAGCAAAAGATGGTCCAAGTGCTTGGGACCCTGCACCCATGTGACAGACCTGGAAGGAGTTCCAGGCTCCTGGCTTTGGCCTGGTCCGGTGCTGCCACCATTTGGGGAGTGAACAAGCAGATAGAAGATCCTTTCTCTCCTCTCTAATTGCTTTTCTGATAAATTAATTAATTAATCTTTTAAAAAAGAACGAGCAGCCAGCACTGTGGCTTAAAGTCCCGGCATGTAGTGCCAGCATCCCATGTGGGTGCCAGTTCGAGTCCCGGCTATTCTACTTCCAATCCTGCTCTCTGCTATGGCCTGGGAAAGCAGAAGATGGCCCAAGTCCTTGGGCCTCTGCACCCATGTGGGAGACTTGGAAGAAGCTCCTGGTTTTGGATTAGCACAGCTCTGGCCATTGTGGTCATTTGGGGAATGAACCAGAGGATGGAAGACCCTTCTCTCTCTCTGGCTCTATCACTCTCTATAACTCTGTCTTTCAAATAAATCAAATAAATCTTGTAAAAAAAAAAAAAGGAAAGAAAGAAACGTACAATTGTCAAGTTTTGGTATAATACCAAAGAATAGTCTCTTTATTTAAAATGTTATTAAAACGTTCCTCTTGGGCCAGCATTGTCATGTAGTGAGCAGAGTCAATGCCCATATCTCATTTGGTTGCCAGTTTGTGTCCCAACTGCTCCACTTCCTATCCAGCTCCCTGCTAATGCACCTGGGAAAAGCAGTGGAGGATGGCCCAATTGCTTGGGCACCTGCACCCACAGGGGAAACCTGGTAGAAGCTCCTGGCTTCTGGCTTCAGCCTGGCTCTGCTCTGGCCATTGTGGCCATCAGGGGAGTGAACCAATGGTTGGAAGATCTCTCTTTCTGCCTTTCCCTCTCTCTGTAACTCCAACTTTCAAAGAAATAAATACATCTTTTAAAAAATTCCTCCTTTTTCCATTCACATTATCTCTGTGAAGGCAAATTTTCAACACTTATTTAAACTAAAATTTTAAATTGAAATAGTTTGAGTGCAGAAGCAGATGTGATAATCCTACTGTGTCCTATTAAGCCAGACATTGAAGGGATTGCAAAAATGTAAAACAAAATCAGGCCGGCGCCATGGCTCACTAATCCTCCGCCTGCGCGCCAGCACCCCAGGTTTTAGTCTCGGTTGGGGTGCCAGGTACTAGTCCAGGCTGCTCCTCTTCCAGTCCAGCTCTCTACTGTGGCTCAGGAAGGCAGTGGAGGATGGCCCAGGTCCTTGGGCCCTGCACCCGCATGGGAGACCGGGAGGAAGTACCCGGCCCCTGGCCTCGGATCGGCACAGCGCCAGCCATAGCGGCCATTAGGGGAGTGAACCAATGGAAGGAAGACCTTTCTCTCTGTCTCTCTCTCACTGTCTATAACTTTCTCTCTGTCTCTCTCTCACTGTCTAACTCTGCCTGGCAAAAAATAAAAAAAAAAATTTAAAAAAAAATCAGTCTGCTCTTTCCAATAGTTACTTTGTTTCAGAAAAAGATCATTGTTTAACATAGAAACACATTACATTGTCTCACGCAATAAGCTTATTAACTTTCATTTTAAAATAAAACAAACATGTTTTTAAGTTTCTCAGTTTTGATTTCCAGTAAGGTAAATATCAATAAATTTAACTCATATAAAACAAAAGTCCTTAATAATTTTAAGAATGAAAGGGGTCCTGAGACCAGAGCTTCAGAATTGCTACCTAGAAAATAGGATAGCTTGATATTAAAATTTCTTGGAAAAGAAACAGGATTTACATAGTCTCAAAGTATCTCTCCAAGATATTTGTTAACTACAAAGGGAATGATTTTTCCCTACAGTGGAAAAATCTAGAAGTCACCTTAAGCAAGTGATCAAGGTCAATATCACTAGTAATAAGAAATAGTAACATCATGAACTCCTTGAAAGGGGGTACTGAGAATACAGCATCTTTTCCATAATATTTGTTATCAAAATGTAAAATCTCATTCAAGTCATTAAAAAAATCAGACAAATCCAAATTCAGTAATATTCAAAAAGTAAATGGTAAAAAATAAATGATTAATAATCTCCCAAAGCGTCAGGGCCATGAAAGACAAGGAAAGACTAAAGAATAATTACTGCTGGCCGGCGCCGTGGCTCAATAGGCTAATCCTCCACCTTGTGGCGCCGGCACACCGGGTTCTAGTCCCAGTCAGGGCGCCGGATTCTGTCCCGGTTGCCCCTCTTCCAGGCCAGCTCTCTGCTATGGCCAGGGAGTGCAGTGGAGGATGGCCCAGGTGCTTGGGCCCTGCACCCCATGGGAGACCAGGAAAAGCACCTGGCTCCTGGCTCCTGCCATCGGATCAGCGCGGTGCGCCGGCCGCAGCGCGCCGGCCGCAGCACGCCGGCCATTGGAGGGTGAACCAACGGCAAAGGAAGACCTTTCTCTCTGTCTCTCTCTCACTGTCCACTCTGCCTGTCAAAAAAAAAAAAAAAAAAAAAAAGAATAATTACTGCTTAGAAGAGACTAAGAAATAATCACTAGGGGCAGGTACTTAGCTTCGCAGTTAAAATGCTGCTTAGGACACCTACATCCATATCAGAGTGCCTGGGTTCGGATCCCAGCTCAGTTTCCTCCTCCAGCTTCCTGCTCTGCAGATGCTGGGAGGCAGGAGTGATAGTTCTGGTGGTTGGACCCTGCCACCCAGGTAGGAGACCCAGATTGAGTTCCCAACTACCAGCTCCGGCCATTGCCAACACTTGAATAATGAACTAGCAGACGGGAACACACCCTTTCTGCTTCTCAAATAAATAAAAAAGTAGATTAACTAATTAAAAATAAACAAAATAATAAATGAATAAAAGTAAAAAGAGTCAGTCACTTATTTGGTTACACAGCCCTCCCATTAGTCTTTAATAGACCTTTTGATCATAAATTCCATTATTGAAGGATTATGTATCTTTACTTAAGAACTGAAAGATAGAAAATGAAAAACTAAGTGTGTCTGCTACGTAGTTGACAAACATGAGAAACAGAACACTATATATTAATCAGGGTATCTTCCTTATTTAAAAATTATCTGCATACCAGATGGGAAATAATGAAGGCCAGGGAAGATACAAACAATATTTAAAAATAGAAATCATTTTGTGCATTTCAACTTTACTTCAATTCAAACTTACTTCTCTGACTTCCACAAGATGGTCTGGAGGTAAGTGTGCTCTTTTGCTCACTGACTGCAGTTTGGAATGTCCAACATTAAAAAAAGAAATGGCATTTTGACTCGGTCTCCTCTGGGATATAGGAGAATTACCACTAGATGCAAGCGAGAAGCTCCGTGACTTCAGAGGAGGATTATTCTGTTAGACAAAGAAAATAATTACCTTTTAAAATTTAGGCTCTCTACCCATACATTTGAGACTTATACATGAACACTTTTAAAACTTGGTATGGGGCTGTCAGGGCACAGTGGGTTAAGCTGCTGCTGTCCCACCTACTCTGCTTCTGATCTAACTCCCTGCTAATGTGCCTGGGAAACAAAGATGATGGCTCAAGTACCTGAGTTCCTGCCATCCACATGGGAGACCTGGATGGAGTTCCTGACCTCTGGCTTCAGCCTGGCAGAGCCCCAGTCATTACAGTCTTTGGGGAATAAACCATCAGACAAAAGCTCTCTCTCCCTCTCTTTCTCTCTGTCACTCTGCTTTTCAAATTTTAAAAAAAATTTTAGAAAAAATAAAACTATAAATGGTTGACTTCTTCATTAAAAAAAAAATTAGGGGCCAGCATCGTGGCATAGCTGGTTAAACCACTACCTGCAACACCAGCATCATGTATTGGGGCACTAGTACCAACAACTCCACTTCTGATCCAGCTCCCTGCTCATGTCTGGGAAAGTAGTGAAAGATGGCCCAAGTGCTTGGGTCCCTGCCACCCATGTGGGGGATCCAGATGGAGTTCCTGGCTACTGGCTTCAGCCTGGTCCAGTCTAGCCATTCTGGCTACCTGGGGAGTCAAACAGCAGATGGAAGATCTCTCTCTTTTTCTCTCTCTCCTGTCACCCTGCCTTTCAAATAAATAAAAATAAAATATTTAAGAAACATAATAATAAAATATTATAACAATATTATATATTATTATATATTATAATAAATAAAAACAAAATAAAATATTTAAGAAAAATCATAATAAAATAAAACAAAATAAATTCCAATTAGGGGTGAGCATTGTGGCACATCCAGTTAAGCTGCTGCTTGGGATGCTCATATCCCATTTCAGAATTCTGGTTCAAGTTCTGGCTGCTCCACTTCTGATGCAGCTTCCTGTCAGTGTGCTTCAGAAAGCAGTGGCCCAAGTTCCTGGGTTCCTGCCACCCATGTGGGAGACTCGGATGGAGTTCTGGGGAAGTTCCCAGCTTCAGCCTGGCCAACATTTGGAGAGTGAACCAGTAAATGGAAGATCTCTGTCTCTCCCTCTCTGTTACTCTGCCTTTCAAATAAATACATTAATCTTTTTTAACAAATTAATCGGGGCTGCTGTTATGGTTTACTGGGTTAAGCTGCTGCCTGCAATGCCAGCATCCCATATGGGTACCAGTTTAATTCTCAACTGCTCTACTTCCAATCCAGCTCCCTGATAACGTGCCTGGAAAAGCAGCGGAGGATAGCCCAAGTGCTTGGGCTCTTGCATCCAAGTGGGAGACCGAGAAAAGCTCCTGGCTCCTGGTGTCAGTTTGGCTCAGCCCTGGCTATTGCAGCTAAATTTGAGGAGTGAACCAGTAAATGGAAGACCTCGCCTCCCCAACTCTGTCTTTCAAATAAAGTAAATATAAATCTTAAAAAAATTAAATTAACCTCAGAATCGACTAAAAAAAGATGTTTCTGAAGATAATAAAATCTAAGATAATTAAGGTTCAAGTATTTCTTTTTCTTTCTTTTTTTTTTTTTTTTTTTTTTTTTTTTTTACTTATTTATTTAACAGGTAGTTATAGACAGTGAGAGAGAGAGAGAGAAAGGTCTTCCTTCCGTTGGTTCACTCCCCAAATGGCCGCCATGGCCGGCACTGCACCTATCTGAAGCCAGGAGCCAGGTGCTTCTTCCTGGTCTTCCATGCGGGTACAGGGCCCAAACACAAGGGCCATCCTCCACTGCCCTCCTGGGCCACAGCAGAGAGCTGGACTGGAAGAGGAGCAACCGGGACTAGAACCTGGCGCCCTTATGGGATGCCGGCGCTGCAGGAGGAGGATTGACCAAGTGAGCCATGGTGCCGGCCCCAAGGTTCAAGTATTTCACAATTGCAATTCAAAAAAATTAATTTCCAATTTTTTGCTACCAAAGAATGCTTCTCACATTTTACAATTAGGATAATAAACATTTTCTAATTTCAGATTTCAAATTTCATAACTCAAAAAATGTCCTCAGCAATATGCAACATAATATATTTTCTAATATAATATACAAGTATCCGTTGGAAGAAAACAGTACTTTCTGAACAGGTCATCAAAGAAAGAGGTACCTTTTTCTGAAGGGAGGACAGAACTCCTACTTTGACTATGACCTTGTCTGAATAAGATCAGAGTCGGCGAACTCAAAAGGCCTCCATAGCCTTGGCAACTCATGACAAAAGCCTAGGGTGATTTCTGACACCATAAACAAAAGTGTCAATTTGTTAAGTCAACAGTAGGAGTCACTGTGCACTTATACCTCATGTAGGATCTCTGTCCTAAATGGGCTGTACATTGTACATTGTGATTTAATGCTATAACTAGTACTCAAACAGTATTTTTCACTTTGTGTTTCTACGTGGGTGCAAACTGTTGAAATCTTTACTTAATATATGCTAAATTGATCTTCTGTATATAAAGATAATTGAAAATGAATCTTGATGTGAGTGGAAGGGGATAGGGGAGGGTTGCAGGTGGGAGGGAAGTTATGGGGGGAAAAAGCCATTGTAATCCATAAGCTGTACTTTGGAAACTTATATTCAATAAATAAAAGTTAAAAAAAAAACAGTACTTTCTGATCATTGTCAATGACTTACATTCTGCAGTATAAGAATAGGCCTTATGTCAGATGTCTTGAAGACTGTAGGCCCAAATTACGAACAATTTTTTAAAAAGATTTATTTATTTATTTGAAAGGCAGAAATACAGAGAGAGAAAGAGAAACAGAGAGACAGAGAGATCTTCCATCCATTGGTTCAGTCCCCAGAAGGTCACAACAGCCACAGCTGGACTAGGCCGAGGCTAGGAGCCAGAAGCCTCCTCTGGGACTCCCATCAGGGTAGAGGAGCCCTTGCACTTGGGCAGTCTTCCACTGCTTTCCCAGGTGCATTTGCAGGGAGCTGGATGGGAAGTAGAATAGCTGGGACTCAAATCAGCACATATATGGAATGCTGGCATTGTAGCAAGAAGCCCAACCCTCTATGCCACAGCACTGTCACCAGTATTAACAATTTTTTAAAATTCATTTTGGGGGGAGAGAACATACCAGGGAGAATAAAAAAATTAATAGAAATCAAGCTATCATGTGGGTATGGAATCTTTTAAATATGCCACCAATATATCACCTTTTTTTTTATTAGACATCTCTAGTCTAAGATTTCAAGTAATAGACTTCTTTTCACTTTAAAAAATAGTAATAAAAAAACACTCCAAAGATATACAAAGGACTGAGCAAAAAATATATGACAAGATGCTCAACATGGCTAATCTCTAGGGAAATGAAATCAAAACCACAGTAATATTCCAGCTTAAACCCATTAAGGATGCAAGAGCAATAATTTTTTTAAAGGACAGCAAGTGTGGATGAGAATATAGAGAAACTGCAACCCTCAGACATCATGGGTGAGGATGTAAAATGACATGACTGCTTTGAAAAACAGTTCAGCAGTTCCTCAAAAATTTAAATACAGAACTACCATAGGAACCAGTAATTCCACTCCTAAATAAATACATAAAAACTTGAACACAAATGTTCAAAGAATATTATCCATAATATCTATAAAATAAAAACAACCCAAATATCTACCAACTGGTGAACTGATAAACAAAATGTGGTGTATCTACTCAACAGAATATTAGCCTTAAGAAAAGAATATTGGGGCTGGCGCTGTGGTATAGCAGGTAAAGCCGCCATCTTTAGTGCTGGCATCCCATATGGGCACTAGTTCGAGACCCGGCTGCTCCACTTCTGATCCAGCTCTCTGCTATGATCTGGGAAAGTGGTATAGGATGGCCCAAGTCCTTGGTCCCTACATCCACATGGGGGACCCTGAAGGAGCTTCTGGCTCCTGGCTTCAGATCGGCCCAGCTCTGGCCATTGCGACCATTTGGAGAGTGAAACAGAGGGTAGAAGATCTCTCTCTCTGCTTCTGTCTCTGCCTCTCTGTAACTCTGCCTTCCAAATAAATAATCTTTAAAAAAAAAAAAAAAGAATATTTACTGGGCTGGCATTGTGGCACAGTGGAATAAAGCCTCTACTTGCGATGCCAGTACCCATATCACAGCATTAGTTTGAGTACCAGCTACTTTGCTTTCAATCCTGCTTCCTGCTGATGTGCCTGGGAGGCAGTGGAAGATGGCCCATGTACTTGAGCGCCTATTACCCACATGGGAGACCCACGTGGAATTCCTGACTCCTGGCTTCAGCCTGGCCCAGCCCCAGGAGCTGTGGCCATTTGAGGAAAGAATCAGCAGATGGAACATCTCTTAGTCACTACCTTTCAAATAAATAAATACATGCAATATCATGGATGAACCTTAGAAACAGTAAGAGATTGAAAGCAGACACAACAAACCACATATTATATGATTCCATTTGTATGACATGCCCAGAATAGAACACATGAAAACAGAAATTAGTGTTGGCCAGGGACTTGGTAAAGAGAGATTAGTTACTGCTAGAGAATATGAGTTTTTGGGGAGAGGGTAACGAAAATGTTCTGGAATTAGATGGTGACAATGGTTGTACAACCTTGTGAATATACTAAAAACTATAGAGTTATATACCTTAAAAAAGTGGATGTCATGGTACATGAATAATATCTCGATTTAAAAATACAAAACAATAAAAAAACTTTCTTCCCGGGGGCTGGCACTGTGGCATAGCGGGTAAAGCCACCACCTGAAGTGCCAGCATCCCAAATGGGCACTGGTTTGAGTCCCAGCTGCTCCACTTCCGATCCAGCTCTCTGTTATGGCCTAGGAAAGCAGTAGAAGATGGCCAAGTCCTTGGGCCCCTACACCTGCATGGGAAGACCTGGAAGAAGCTCCTGGCTCCTGGCTTTGGATCGGCACAGCTCTGGCCATTGCAACCAATTGGGGAGTGAACCATCAGATGGAAGACCTCTCTCTCTCTCTCTGCCTCTCCTTCTCTCTCTGTGTAACTCTTTCAAATAAATAAATAAAGCTTGCAAAAAAAATTAACATTTTGATTAAAAAAAAAACCTTTCTTCGCTTCCCTTCCTATGGTTTGGATACTGTTTAAGTGCCACCCTCAAAAATTCACATGCTGCAAGTTTGGTTCTCAGTGTGGTGTTGTTGAGGTTGTAGGACCTTTAACAGGCAGAGCCCAGGGGAAAGTAATTAGGTCACTGGTGGGGTGCTGTCTTCAGAAGGGATTCATAGAGTTCTCACGGGACCCTGGTTGGTTAGTTCTCCAGGAGTGAGTTGCTGTAGAAAGAGAAAATCTGGCCCTTCTCTAGGCTCTGGCCCAGAGTCCTCCTGTGATCTCTTCCATATGCCACTCCTGCCACTGTGATGCATCACCCACGAGGCCTGATGGGGCTCCCCTATCTCGGATTTTCAGTCTCCTAAACCATGAGCTAAATAAACACCTTTTCTTTATAAATTATCCAGCCTCAGGTATTTTGTTATGACAACAGGAAATAGACTAAGACACTCACATTTGTGCATTAATATCATATATAAATCCACATTACCTTTCCAATAGCTTCAGTGTGATGTTGTGTACATATCTGAAGTCTGCTAACCCAATGCTGTCGCTCTTTAGCATCTGTGGCTGGTAAAAAGAATGTAAAAATTATTTACTTGTATAGTTCTTTCAAGGATATGAGTGCCTACAGCGTAACACCGAAAAGCAGAGATTGGACCTACTCCCTCTAGAGCAAATGTCCCTGCCTGGGGGAGGTAGGCAGAAGGCCAAAGCATCAACCTTGTTAGGGAACACAGCAGTTGGACGTGGACATTTCAAAAGGAGGGTAAATGCCACGCAGCTATGTGGGTGTGAGACTGATATATCTCTCATAATAACATGCTCTTGTTTGAAGAAATAAGGGAGGAGCATTGTTGCACGGTGTGGTTAGGCCACCACTTGGGGTACCTGGATCTCATATCAGAGTACCGGTTCAGTGCTGACTGCTCTGCTTCAGATCCACCTTCTGGCTAATGCATCCTGGGAGGCTCAGGTACTTGGGCCCCTGCCACTCATGGGGAAGACCCAAATGCAGCTCTGGGCTCTAGGCTTTGGCCTGGCCCAGCCCTGGCTGTTGCAGGCATTTGGGAAGTGAACCAGCAGACAGATGATCTCTGTCTATTGCTCTGCCTGTCAAGTAGATGAGAATAAATAAACATTTTTTAAAAATAAATAAATAGCTTCTGTTAAGGATTTGATGTATAATCAGCAAATGCTATTGCAGCATGTTCAGTAGGATTAGCATATTTCATTTTATTCATTAAAAAACTCAAATTTCCACACAAATTAAATTCATCTATAGAAGTTACACTTTATTTTAATGAATATGAACATTTTAATAAATTTTAATACAGATATTAATCACTAGAAACTGCAAAGAAGACATACAAACTAAATAAACTGAAGAGGCAAAATACATGTTTACTGCAGACATAAGACGTCTACGTATTTTACATTTTTCAGTCATCAGGGTTTCCCCTTCACCCATTTTTTGAGGGTTCAATCCTAAGCAGATTTGTTCATTAATTCTCTCAAGAAAAGTAATTTATTGAAACAGATTTTAAAAATTCTCAAAGCAGTTTCAAGATTTAGTACAGTGTGTTTACTCACTGATGACAATAGTTAGCATTTCCCGAACCCAAATGAGACACCAGCTTCTCAAGGAAGGAAGGAAATCAGAGTATCGGTTCTTATATCTCAATCGTACCTCTGAGTTTATACTGTTCCCCACTGGCAGCATTTACAGTGAAGGTGTGGGAGTCCTCATCACTGGGTGATATTACAGCTCCTGCAAGCTGCAAAGTACCTCTGGGTTTTTGATTTCTAGACTGCTCATTCACAAAGTACTCCAACAGCCCAGCTTCATTGTTCAACACAAAAAACCTGCAATGATTAAACAGAAGCAATAATTTTTCAACATTTATCCTAGCCAAACTAAAGCAAAGCAAACATCAATCACTTACATACTTCAAGTTTTGCTATTATAAAAAAAATAAAATTCCAAAGCATTCAGGAAGTTCAGTAGTCCTTCCTTATCTGGGGTTTTGCTTTCCACGGCTTCAGTTGCTCACAGCCAACCAGAGTTCAAAAATCTTAATAAATATTTCATAAAGTTTAAATAACTTTTATTACAGGACATTATAAAATTGTTCTGTTTTTATTATTATTAATCTCTTATGTGCCTCTAATTTTTAAGTTATATTGTTGGTATGCATGTACAGGAAAAAACATAGTTTACACTGGATACAGTACTCTTGGGATTTCAAGCATCCATTGGGGATCCTGGGACTTACTCTCTCCAAACAGAGAGATGGGGGCAGACCACTGCACTCGGAAATACAAGGCTGAATTTTCTGGCCTTAAGATTACTGACAATTTCATTGAGTTTAATAAAAGATACAAAAATTCAGCTGAGGGAAAGGAATTAAATAAGGAAGAGGCATACCACTTAATGCACGTAGGAAGCAAAGGTAAAGTTTTTTTGTTTTTTTTGTTTTGTTTTGTTTTGTTTTTTTTTTTTTGGACAGGCAGAGTGGACAGTGAGAGAGAGAGACAGAGAGAAAGGTCTTCCTTTGCCGTTGGTTCACCCTCCAATGGCCGCCGCAGCCTGCGCACTGTGACTGGCGCACCGCGCTGATCCGATGGCAGGAGCCAGGTACTTATCCTGGTCTCCCATGGGGTGCAGGGCCCAAGCACTTGGGCCATCCTCCACTGCACTCCCTGGCCACAGCAGAGAGCTGGCCTGGAAGAGAGGCAACCGGGACAGAATCCGGTGCCCCGACCGGGATTAGAACCCGGTGTGCCGGCGCCGCAAGGCGGAGGATTAGCCTTGTGAGCTGCGGCGCCGGCCAAAGATAAAGTATTTTTTCAGAGCAAGAAGATGTCTCTTCAAGACTCACTAACAGGAAGGATAAACTGTCCAAAGACAAACGGTGGTGAGGATATTTATTTAAAATTCACTGGAGGGGCCGACGCTGTGGCACAGCAAGTTAAGCCCTGGCCTAAAGCACCAGCATCCCAGATAGGCACTGGTTCTAGTCCCAGCTGCTCCTCTTCCGAACCAGCTCTCTGCTATGGCCTGGGAAAGCAGTAGAGGATGGCCCAAGTCCTTGGAGCCCTGCACCTGTGTGGGAGACCTGGAAGAAGCTCTTGGCTGCTGGCTTCAGATCGGCGCAGCTCCGGCCATTGTGGCCATCCATTTTATTTGAAAGGCATAGAGACAGAGACAGATCTTCCATCCATTGGTTTCTCCCCCAAACTTCCCTAACAGCTAGAGCTGAGCCAAGCTACAGCCAGGAACCCAGAACTCCATCGAGGTCTCCCACATGGTTGCAGGGACCCAAATACCTGAGCCTTCATCTCCTGCCTCCCAGGATGTCCATCAGCAGGAAGCTGAATCAGAAGCACAGGAGCTAGGAAGTGAATTCTATTTCTATGCAGGATGCAGGCAACCCAAGAAACGACTTAAGGTGTTGCACCAAATGCCTGCCCCTGATTTAAGATTTAATCAGCAAAATATACAATGAGCATCATAATATTACTGTGAAAGATTTTGTGAGCATATCATAAATTTGTCATAATTAAAGATTACTTGTCCTGTTTAAAAATGAAAAAGCTGCAAATGGAGATGCAGAAACATAAAGAACTTGAGAATAAACAACAAAATACTTATACTCCTTGGAAAGAACTTGATGTTCTGATTCAGTTCTAGATTAACCACCTGCAGAGCTATATTCATTCAGAGACCAATTTCGGTAGTGCAACAGTTCTTTCCTTTTAAGAAAAATTAAATAAAAACTTTTTGTTTTTTAAATTCATGTTTGGTTTTGGAGGAGTTTGGCCTTCTACCTGTTAGCCTGTTCTATAATACCATCTAATCCTAGAAGACAGTCATTGTCTCAAACAACATGGCAACCAAATCAAACTGAGTCAGAGAGAGAAGGTGGCCTGAGAAAAGAGATGGGAAAACAAAGGATGGTTCTTCACCTAAGTGTTTCAGGATGTTCCTGATTTTTAAAATTGTATTTGCTGGTCGGTGCCGCGGCTCACAAAGCTAATCCTCCGCCTTGCGGCGCCGGCACACAGGGTTCTAGTCCTGGTCGGGGTGCCGGATTCTGTCCCGGTTGCCCCTCTTCCAGGCCAGCTCTCTGCTGTGGCCAGGGAGTGCAGTGGAGGATGGCCCAAGTACTTGGGCCCTGCACCCCATGGAGGACCAGGAGAAGCACCTGGCTCCTGCCATCGGATCAGTGCGGTGCGCCGGCCACAGCGCGCCGGCCGCGGCAGCCATTGGAGGGTGAACCAACAGCAAAAGGAAGACCTTTCTCTCTGTCTCTTTCACTGTCCACTCTGCCTGTCAAAAAATTTTTTTAAAAAAATTGTATTTGCACACTTTGATAAAAATGTAAATTAATTTTAGTAGTTTTTTCCATAGTTTTAGAACTTACATTTCATTTATCACTAGTGGGTTGAACATTTTTCATGTGTTTATTGACTCTATGGAGCTCTATTTAGTGAACTACTTGTCACATTTCTGCCCCTTTCTAATAGGTTTTATCTCTATTTTTCCAAAGCTTTGAAGGGACTTTTTAAAGTTTTATTTACTTAAGTATTTTAGAGGCAGAGAGACACACAGAGACAGACTGATTTCCCACTTACTGGTTTCTCCCCAAATGCCCACATCTGGCACTTGGCCAGACCAAAGCCAGGAGCCAAAACCTCAGTCCAAGGGCTCCCACATGGTGGCAAAGACCCAACTACTTGTGCCATCAGCTGCTACTTCCCAGGATGCAAAGCAGCAGGAAGCTGGAATCAAGAGTAGAGCTGGGCCGGCACTGTGGCTCACTAGGTTAATTCTCTGCCTGCGGCGCTGGCACCCCGGGTCCTAGTCCCAGTCAGGGCACCGGATTCTGTCCCAGTTGCTCTTCTTCCAGCCCAGCTCTCTGCTGTGGCCCAGGAAGGCAGTGGAGGATGGCCCAAGGTCCTTGGGCCCTGCATCCGCATGGGAGACCGGGAGGAAGTACCCGGCTCCTGGCCTCGGACTGGCACAGCGCCAGCCATAGTGGCCATTAGGGGAGTGAACCAATGGAAGGAAGACCTTTCTCTCTGTCTCTCTCTCTCTCACTCACTGTTTAACTCTGTCAAAAAAAAAAAAAAAAAAAAAAAAAGAGCAGAGCTAGGACAGTTAAGTAAGGCTCCCAATGGGGGATGCTGGTGTGCTAGGTGAATTTTTTTTTAAGATTATATTTATTTATTTGAGAGGTAGAGTTACAGAGACAGAGGTCTTCTACCCACTGGTTCACTCCCCAAATGACCACAGCCGCTAGAACTGGGTCAATTTGAAGTCAGGAGCTTCTTCCGGACCTCCCATGTGGGTGCAAGGACCCAAGCACTTGGGCTATCTTCTACTGCTTTCCCAAGCCATAAGCAAAGAGCTGGATTAGAAGAGGAGCAGCCAGGACATGAACCGGCACCCGTATGGGATGCCAGCACTGCAGGCAGAGGCTTAGCCACTATGCCACAGTGTTAGCCCCGCTAAGTGGCATCTTAATTGCTAGGCCAAATGTCCACTATTCATTCATTCGAAAGGCAGAGAGACAAACAGACTGACAGGGAGCTGCTATCTGCTTGTCCACTTCCCAAATGTCCACAATAGCCAGAGTTGGGCCAGGGCTGAAGCTGGGAGTCAGGAATGCAATCCGCATCTCTACTTGGGTGGCAGGAACCCAATTACTTGAGCTACTACCACTGTTTCCTGGAGTCCACATTAGCAGGAACGTGGAATCAGGAGCTGAAGCTGGAAAATGAACTCAGGCATTCAGATAGGGGATGCAGGTATCCTAGCAGTGACCACTAGGCTAAAGGCCTCCGAAGGAATTTTTTAAATTAACATGATAGCCTTTAACATCTTAAGTCCTAAAACATAAGACCTGTTCTTAGTAAATGTCCATGTGAATCTTCCACTAAAGAAACATCATTAAAAAAAAAAAAAACAAAAAAAACAAACCTGAAGGTTCTGTTAGTAAGAAAACAATCTCTTGAACACACAAGGGAGCTTCAAAAAGTTCATGGAAATTTTGCTTTAAAAAAAAGATTTTATTTATTTGAGAAGTAGAATTACAAACAGAGAAAAGGAGAAAGAGAAGGGTCTTCCATCTGCTGGTTTACTCCCCAAATGGCTCCAATGGCTAGAGCTGAGCCAATCTGAAGTTTCTTCCAGGAGTTTCTTCCAGGTCTCCCACGCGGGTGCAGGGGCCCAAGGACTTGGGCCATCTTCTACTGCTTTCCCAGGCCATAGCAGAGAGCTGGACTGGAAGAGGAGCAGCCAGGACTAAAACTGGTGCCCATATGAGATGCTGGTACCAGAGGCAGAGGCTTAGCCCACGATGCCATGGCACCAGCCCCTGCATTATCTTTTTTTTTTTTTTTTTTTTTTTTTTGACAGGCAGAGTGGACAGTGAGAGAGAGAGACAGAGAGAAAGGTCTTCCTTTTGCCGTTGGTTCACCCCCAATGGCTGCTGCGGCCGGTGCGCTGCAGCCAGCACACCACGCTGCGCTGATCCGAAGCCAGGATCCAGGTGCTTCTCTTGGTCTCCTATGCGGGTGCAGGGCCCAAGGACTTGGACCATCTTCCACTTCATTCCTGGGCCACAGCAGAGAGCTGGACAGGAAGAGGAGCGACCGGGACAGAATCCGGCGCCCCGACCGGGACTAGAACCTGGTGTGCCAGCGCCTCAGGCAGAGGATTAGCCTAGTGAGCCGCAGCGCTGGCCTGCATTATCTTTTAACTCCATTTTCCACAAACCTTTTCAAGGCCTCTTGTACTAAAACCTTTTGAGTCACATATGTCAAATGAGTGAACTATATATTATATGAATTCTATCTCAATAACGCAGTTAGCAAAAAGAAGGAAGAAACAACTGAAAGAAAGAAATGGCTTCCTGGTCTTCCAAGCAAGAAACAAAATTCATTTCAACCTGGAAAAAGAAAATGACTAGTCTCTTCTCTTAAAAGTGGTCAACTAAAAGACAATTTAGAGGATATGTTTAGGGATCTTGTTTGCAGTAAACAGATATTTCTTATTCCAAACATATTACCATAAATTTACAGCAAGAGAGACACCTAGATATACAGAGAGTAATGCTGATACAGGATTGGTAAAATGATAAAAATAAGCCTATAACTAACTGATTATCTTTCCAACACTAACATAACACTATGGACTCCCTTCCAACAACAGAGCACAGTGAGCTAACTCTTATTATACATGGATTAATCCAAATGTTCTCCCCAATCCTGTCTATAGAGTTACAAGCCAAAGGACTGAGTTCTAAGCCTAGGGCCCTTTAACAAGGTCCTTAATCATTCTCATCATTCAATGTACACGTTCCATGCAGAAGACCTACGATACTTGCACCATGTCACAAGACTCCAGCCAGACTGACAGAAAATGGAAGGTGAAGTTTTCTTCTACGGTGTGTCTACAGCAGTCAAGTGGACAAGCTGAGAGTTCTCTAACAGAGCGAGCTGGTAAAGACCCCCATGTTCCCAGTCCCAAACAGGGATGGCTTGTCTTCACCCACACACTTCCAGTTTGTTGCTAAAACTGGTCCCTTACACAGCAGAGGCAGTGTCCCCTCCCCACCCTCAAACACTGTTTTGGATCTGCTGGTTAACTCCCCAAGCAACCAGTATTTCAACAGGATCTTGTTGGTAGCCTCCCTCACAAATAATACAAACACTGGTCCCTCCTCCCCCGTCTCGAGTTGCCACTGACCTACCATGACAACCTTAACATTCAGAATCTCACACTCATAAGGCAGCTCTGCTTGGGAGCTCTGTCATTGTGTTCACTCACAAGGGCCAGGAGCTCCGTGCACGCTCAACAGGAAAGCCCTGGTGGGTGATGGTCAGAACTAAGCTCAGGCCTTTGTGTTCCAATGAAAGTTGTAAGGAAGAGATTAAAGGGTAGTGCTAAGAACAAAGCAACATAAAATTCTAAAAAATTGATATTCTGCATATCATTTGAATATATGTCTTCAGTGGCTCACCTAAAAACTGAAGTGAAAACATCCTGAATGAATAGTTTTTTTTAAATAAAAAATGAGACTCCTAGAAATGATCCTTTCCACGTGAATAGGAGAGCCCTTAAAGTCTTCTATCCAGCTTGACCCCCAGCTTCCCGCACGTCCGCCTTACGTCACTTCAACTAAACATGAACCAAATTGTCTTCCCTCTTAAAAAGAAATCACATTTTGGAGGCCAGCATTGTGCCGCAAAAGGTTGACACAGTTGTCTACGATACCAGTGTCCCGTGAGCGCCAGTTCAAGTCCCAGCTGCTCCACTTCTGATCCAGCTCCTTATAAATGTGCTTGGAAAAGCACCAGAAGATGGCCCAAGTGCCTGGGCTCCTGATACCCACAAAGGAGACCCAGATGGAATTTCAGGCTCCTGGCTTACACCTGGCCCAGGCTTGGCTGTTTTGGCCATTTGGGGAGTGAACCAGTGGATAGAAAATCTCTTTCTGTGTGTGTATGTGTGTGTGTCTATCTGTCTGTCTTTTCTCTAGCTTTGTCATTCAAATAAATAAATAGATTTTTAAAAAAATCACATTTTTCATCAGCATTCCTACTGTTCTTTAAAGTGTTGAAACATCGTTCGTGAGGCCGGCACTGTGGCATAGCAGGTACAGCTGCTGCCTGCAGAGCCAGCATCCCATATGGGACTGGTTCAAGACCTGGATGCTCCTCTTCCAATCTGACTCTCTGCTATGGCCTGGGAAAGCAGAAGAAGATGGCCAAGTCCTTGGGCCCCTGCATCTGCGTGGGAGACCCAGGGGAAGCTCCCAGCTTCAGATCAGCCTAGCTCTGGTCGTCGCGGCCATTTGGGGAGTGAACCAACAGATGAAGGACCTCCCCTTTCTTTCTTTCTCTCTCTCTGTCTCTCTCTGCTTCTCTCTAACTCTGCCTTTCAAATGAATAAATAAATCTTTGAAAAAAATAATAATCACACTTACCTGAATTGCCATCCAGTGACAAGGTTGGTGTACTTCATTAAATAACCATACACATTTTCCATGTGGTCACTGTTTCAAAAAGAAGAGAGGGAATCAAAATTAGAGAAAATCAGAAGAAATTCCAATAAGAGAACTGTACAGTGGTGAAAATAGTTGTAGAAATGCATTTTTCCTACAAATCCCTCAAACATTCTTCAATAGCAAAATGTATAGCTTTATAAAAAGGTATTTAATCACCCAAATTTCTTATCCGTAGAATTTATTTTACCAGATTTCTTCAAAACAAGTATAATTATAACCTACTAAATATTATTATAAATATTATAAATATAATCATTTAACATTAAACTATGTAACTATAAAGCAAATGTATTATTAAACATAAATATATTGTAAATAAAAATATATTATTTGTAACTTTTTCAACAATGAAACAGTAACTCCCAGTTTTATGGCTGAAAAATACATTGGGAAAGGTTTCCTGCGTTGGGTGGCGCACATGGACCACTTGCTGGGTCTCTAGCTCCTTGGTTTCTAAGGTGAAGGTCCTGTGTGTAGACAGAGTCTTCACCTCCACCGCCACACCTGGACAGGCCCGAGACAGTGCTCACTGCAGGTCTTGTCATCAGGAAGGTTTTATCTGGGAGCTGATGATTCACCTTACTGCAACTGAGTTTCTGTATTTCCTGCCCTCCCTTATTTCATTTACTATAGGCATGGTCTGTTAAAATGTTTCAGAAGAAATACAATATCTCATTGATATTTCTTCTCCATTTTTTAAAAAGATTGATTGATTGATTTGAAAGGCAGATTGAGAAAGAAAGCAAGATTTATCAATTGGTTTTGCAACTGCTGGTTCATTCCCCAAATGGCCTCAATGGCTGGGGCTATTCCAGGATGATGCCAGGTGCCAGAAACTCCATCTGGGTCTCCCACATGGGTGGCAGGGACCTAAGTACTTAGGCCATCTTTTACTGCTTTCCCAGACCCTTTAACAGAGAGCTGGATCAGAAGCAGAGCAGCCAGGACTTGAACTGGCACTCCTAGGGGACGCTAGCATCACAGGCAGCAGCTTACCAATTGCACCACAACACAGGCCTCTCTCCTCCAATATTTTAAGGTTCCTTCTACTTATGAAAAGACAGTAAAGCCAAACCTGCCTAGTTATGTCTTTTTGATATGTACATTTCATTTCTGTATTTTGTAATTTATACTAAGAATTCCTTTTGTAGTCACCTATTCTACTGTGCCCTTTTAACTTTATGCTGTAAGATGTGATGGAAATGAGACATATTTTCTGAACTGTCCTTGACTCACACAGCACATCTGGTAAAATTTCACCTAACCAGCATCCAGGAAATTGAAACTGTCAGGCAATAAGCCATCTTTACAAAATACATGGCAAAGGCAAAAGCAAGGGAGACCTGACACAACCAACAGAACAAAGTTCAAATAAGGTTTAGATTGGCCTGAATCAGAAATCAAAACAACTAAACACACAAACACTCTGTCAGGAAAACAAAATGACCAATTTTACTATAAGGTTCTAGGAGCTATTACTATAGAGCAAGTAGGGGGATGCTTCAGGAAAAAACTCAATGTTTGGTACCTTTCTAGTCTCATTTCTTCAGGATGACTGGAAGCAAAGATCAAATCAGAAAACAAAGAATTGATTCCATGTGATTTGGTATATATTATCTTTTCTGCATTTTGCTTTTTTGTTGTTTTTGTTTATTTATTTGTTATTTACTTGAAAGAGAGAAAACAGAGACAGATGGACAGAGAGATCTTCCATCTGCTGATTCATTCCACAAATGTTCATGATAGATGGGGCCAGGCCAGGCCATAGCCAGGAGCCAGGAATGCAATCCAGTTCTTCCATGTGGGTGGCAGCAACTCAATTTCTTGAGCCATCACCTGCTGTCTCCCACAGTGTGTATTAGTAGGAAGATGGACTCAGGAATGGAGCCAGGACTTAAACCCAGGCACTCTGATCAACATGGCATGGCAGGTGTTTCGAGACACGTTTTTTTTTTTTTTTATTCCCTTTTTATTTATTTATTTATTTATTTATTTATTTATGACAGGCAGAGTGGACAGAGAGAGAGAGAGAGAGAGAGAGAGAGAGAAAGGTCTTCCTTTGCCGTTGGTTCACCCTCCAATGGCCGCTGCGGCCGGCGCGCTGCGGCCGGCGCACCGCACTGATCCGATGGCAGGAGCCAAGAGCCAGGTGCTTTTCCTGGTCTCCCATGGGGTGCAGGGCCCAAGCACCTGGGCCATCCTCCACTGCACTCCCTGGCCACAGCAGAGAGCTGGCCTGGAAGAGGGGCAACCGGGACAGAATCCGGCACCCCAACTGGGACTAGAATCCGGTGTGCCGGCGCCGCAAGGCGGAGGATTAGCCTAGTGAGCCGCGGCGCCGGCCTTCGAGACACGTTTTAACAGTTAAATGCCTGCACCTTTTTCTGCCTTCTTCCATTCCATGGTTAGCAAGCAACTATGTTTATCAACTGAAACTGCTCAATTTCCATTGGTTTCATAAAGCACTCATGTCAGGAAGACAAAGGCTGCCAACTTTTAAACTGTCAACTCAAAGTTCTGCTAATGAAATATTACCTACTCAGTCATGTTCAACTGACAGCACCAGCTGAATTCTCGTTGCACTATTTTCTAAAGCCCACAACTAGAGAGGTCTTTTCTCCAGAAACAAAGCCCACTGAGGTTTTCCTATGCTTCTTGTACTTCAGCCCCAGGTCACCACCAAGCTGCTTCTTTCCCTTCCTTTGGCACTTGGAAAAGCAGAGGCATACTTTTCCTGGCTTAAGCCCCACATCTTTTCCAAGCTTCAGGCTTAAACAGTACTTGGAATCACAGGAATCCCAAAGTCCCTGGACTCTGTCCAAAAGAAATTCCTCAAAGAGCTCCTCTATTTTTGGTTCTTAACACACAGCTCAGCTTCTCCAAACTATCCTTGCCCAAAATGCTTGTGCTTTTTGTCCACTCTGTCCTGCTGTTTCCTAACCTTGGTATTCATTTACACTCAGCAATCATCCACTAAAAGCCTGAGGTAGCACACAAGCTAAATTAAGTATGTCCCGGAAGTGCCAAGATATCCCATAACACACCAGTTGGGGAAATTCACCCTTAATCTAGGTTCTCTACATCAAGCCTTTGTTACTAAGTATCAACTCATAGCAATGAGCATGTAATAAAAACATTGTAACAATTATAGTTCTATTCCTTTGCTTCTAGGACTTAAATATGTCCTACAAATGCATATGAACTGTGGGGAGAAATTTTCATAATCCCTTAAGCACACTGTCTACACTTATCTAAAAGAGAAAAGAAAACTTTATTCAAAGTCATTAAATAAAACACAGCACCTTTATCCAGTCAGTACTCTTATATTACTAAGGTATTCCTCATTTTGGTCATATCTAAGTTATTTATAACAATAAATACCAATGAATTTTTAAAATCATGAGATTTCCATTACATCCATCACTAAACGAAAACCCCAAAGCTTCTCCAGATTTCACAATATAGCAATGTTTTGTGTGCAATTTTCTAATGCTATTAATATTTTACTGATGCACATATCTAAAAAGTTAACTCACAAAAATTACAGAGGGCCAGCGCTGTGGCTCACTTGGCTAATCCTCCGCCTGAGGCGCCGGCATCCCATATGAGCACCAGGTTCTAGTCCCGGCTGTTCCTCTTCCAGTCCAGCTCTCTGCTGTAGCCCGGGAGTGCAGTGGAGGATGGCCCAAGTGCTTGGGCCCTGCACCCACATGGGGGACCAGGAGGAAGCACCTGGCTCCTGGCTTCGGTTCGGCATAGTTCTGGCCATGGCAGCCATTTGAGGGGGTGAACCAATGGAAGGAAGACCTTTCTCTCTCTCACTGTCTGTAAATCTACCTCTCAAATAAATAAATTTAAAAAAATTACAAGAGGAATACTGACATTTAAAAAAAATTTTTTTTGAGTGGCAGTAAGAGTAGGAGAGCTCCCGGCTGTTGGTTCACTCCTCACAACAGCTGGTTTATCTGACATAGCATAAAGCCGTCTCAGAACACGCAGAAGTTCAAATAAGCAAGTATAAACTGTTGGCTTGCCTTTACCATGTGAAACAGCGGTGTCCAGGCTACAAAGAGTCAACTTATGAACATAATCTTTGGAACAGCTGGCTGCCCAGTCTCTCCCTCATCCACCCGACAAATTAGCAGCACTTCAGAGCACCCAGTGATACGGCGCAACCGTGCCATCTAGTGGCCAGCATAAGGAGCTTTATGATGGGATGCATTGTTGCCACTTGCTTTTCTTCTCTGTACCTTCCTATAAGCGAGTTAATCATGTAGTACTTCTCTCATGCTTTACTCCCATAAAATATGTAGGTTTTTAAAAATAAGATTTATTTGAGATGCAGAAGTAGAGAGACAGAGCGAGAGAAAGAGGGAGTGGGAGACACAGAGAGAGATCTTCCAACAGCTGGTTCATTCCCCAAATGGCCTCAATGGCCAGGGATGGGCCAGATTAAAGCTAGGAGCCAGAAACTTCTTCCAGGTCTCCCACATGGGTGCAGGGGCCCAAGTATGTGTACCATCTTCCACCGCTTTCCCAGGTGCATTAGCAGGGAGCTGGATAGGAAGTGGAGCAACCAGGACTCAAACCAGTGCCAATTGGGATGCTGGTGTCCCAGGGAGCAGCTTTACTTGTTATGCCACAACCCACAGCACTGGCTCCCAAATGTGTGGATTTTTATAGAATAGTTTTAATAGACCTGTTAATATGAATAAAATCTAGTTGCTGAAGTGAGGAACACAAAATGTATCTGATTAAATCATACTATTTGGTGTTCTTTGGAGAAGTGGTGATCCACAAAGACAGATATATTGAATAATAAGCTAAGAAAAAGTTAATTTCTGCTTCAGTCCTTCAGCAACTCCACCAGTAAATATACTGGGTAAATTTCTTTTACACTTGTTAAGATTTAATTGAGGGGCTGGCACTGTGGTATAGCGGGTAAAGCTGCCACCTGCAGTGCCAGCATCCCACATAGACACCGGTTTGAGACCCAGCTGCTTCACTTCTGATCCAGCTCTCTGCTATGGCCTCGGAAAGCAGCAGAAGATGGCCCAAGATCTTGGGCCCCTGTATCCATGTGGGAGACCCGGAAGAAGCTCCTGGCTCCCGGCTTCAGATTGGTACAGCTCTAGCCATTGTAGCCATCTGGGGAGTGAATCAGTGGATGGAAAACCTCTCTCTCTCTCTCTCTCTCTCTCTTTCTCTGCCTCTCCTTCTCTCTGTAACTCTTTCAAGTAAATAAATCTTTTTAAAAAAAGATTTAATTGAGATTAGCAGTAGAAACTGAGAATCTATAAAAATTTTTGATCAAGTGAACCATGCCAAGCTTATACTCACCTCCTAAATATCTTTTTTTTTTTTTTTTTTTTTGACAGGCAGAGTTAAACAGTCAGAGAGAGAGAGAAAAAGGTCTTCCTTTTTCCATCGGTTCACCCCCAAGTGGCCGCCATGGTTAGTGCATTGCGGCCAGCACGCTGCGCCGATCCAAAGCCAGGAGCCAGGAGCTTCCTCCTGGTCTCCCATGTGGGTATAGGACCCAAGGACCTGGGCCATCCTCCACTGCACTCCGGGGCCACAGCAGAGAGCTGGACTGGAAGAAGAGCAACCAGGACAGAATCCGGCGCCCCAACCGGGACTAGAACCTGCGGTGCCAGAGCTGAAGGCAGAGGATTAGCCAAGTGAGCCATGGTGCCGGCCTCCTAAATATCTTAATAATTATATTTTTAAAAGATTTTCTTTATTTGAGAGGTAGAGTACAGACAGTGAAAAGGAGAGACAGAGAAAGGCCTTCCATCCTCTGGTTCACTCCCCAAATGGCCAGGCTAAAGCCAGGAGCCAAGAGCTTCATCTGAGTCTCCCATACTGGTGCAGGGCCCAAGGACTCGGGCCATCTTCTACTGCTTTCCCAGGCCATAGCAGAGCTGGATCAGAAGTGGAGCAGCTGCATCTCGAACTGGTGCCCATATGGGATGCTGGCACCACAGGTGGAGGATTAACCTAGTGCGCCACAGTGCGGCCCCTGATAATTATTGCTTTAATTACTATAACACATTTATTTCTTAACTTTTCCTCATCAGACTTAAGATATACTGAACATTTTAAAACTAAGCTACTTTCTGAGCAGTTTCAAATTCTGTCCTTTCAATTATACACAGTTATTCAGTTCCTTCTAAATGAAAAGCACTCTGAGAACCCCCTGAAAAGTATGGAAAAAACAAAAGGCAATACCTCTCCACACAAGTCTACAATCTAATCCCAGAGCAGTACTTCTCCATGAAGAAAATGACAGTCATGAGGGCTCATGCTAGTACAAGAGTCCCAACAGGAATAGTTTTTTAGCTGTCGCACAAATAAGAAAAGGTGTTTCATTAAACAAAAACGCAGGATTCAGAAGTGACTGAGAAGGCTGAAGTGACTAGACCTGATGATGAATTACAGAGTGAGAGGGAGGCCAGGGTGAGAGAGATGGGGTAAGGGCTCGCCGCTGTAACACTGGGAGGGCAGCTAGTGCCCTCCATAAAGAAGGATCACTGAGGGAGGCTGGGATTTGTTCCAGTTTAACATGTTGAATTTAAGGCACCTGTGGGACACCCAGGGCGACATCAGTAAGGAAGCGTGATTCGGGCTGGAGATACAGAATCGGCAGCTGTCAGCATGTAGCACGTAAGCGGCTTTTACAGCCACTGCAGTGCCTCAGATGGATGGGAAAGTAGTACAAAACGGCAAAAGATGGGACAGGGCCTAATAGAAAACCCTCAGGAAAAGTCTTAAGGAGAAAGGGGAGTACAGAGAAGAGTACAGAGAAGCAATGGGGATTTTTCTATAAAACCAAGGGAAACCTGAGTAGCCTGTCTCCTCCTGTTCCCCAAGCCCCTCAAAAACTTCAATTCACAGCCTACATACTCAAATAAATCTCAGATAAAACAGGGCCTAATTATCTTAACTTCTACCAAAAAGTATAGAGTCAAGGGAGTGGCCCTCCCTCCTGTTACTCTGTGGCCCAGGAATTTCACTTCTAGGTATTCAGTGGAAGACAGATGATTAGTAATTTAGACATATATAACATGTAACCATGTTGACTATAGCACAATTTTTAATAGTGGAAAGCAGGGGAGAGGAGAGGGATGGATGAGAGGAACAGAAACAAGCTAAAGGAAATACAGTATTTATCAAAGTGTTTACAAGTTTCTAACACTTATGGTTATAAAATACCATAAATATTTATGGTTATGAAATACTTACGGTTATGGAAACTCCAGGCCACAAAATTTTAATAGAGCATAAAATACATGGGCAGGACAATGTACAGAAAATAGTAATGAAGTTATCATTGGATGGAAAAATTATGGGTGGTTTTATGTAGCTCCCTTCACTATTTCACATTTTCCAATTTTAAGTTATTTTTATAATCAAACATTTTAAAATGTCTAATTATGTTGAATACATGAGACAGTCCAGGGACAGATCCAGCCATACATATTAATAGGCATGAATTCAGTTTTTTAGACTTTTCCAGTGTGACTGTAGGAGCAAAGTTCTTTGGGGATATAGAACTGAGTATTCCATAAGGCTTTACTTCTCAAATTCGGTTACACACATCCAAAGCTGTGCTGGGTGCCTGAGAGAACACAGTGTCTTTCTAGAGCAAATTTATCTGAGTACAAGAAGTTCAAGAATTTTTATATTTATAATTCATATAAATGTTAGAAAGAAACTTGCTCCCTCCTCACCCAGCTCCCTGCGAGGACTGTCTCTGTCCTCTGCCCCATCCCTCCTGCTCACTCCTCTCCGAGCTGGGCAGCAAGCTCAGCCCCTCGGGGCTCTGCTCTCCGATCTGCCTGCCTTCCCAGAGAGGGCACTCTGCCAAAGACAAGGCCTCCCAGCGCAGGCTACCTGCCATGGTGTGGTGTGAGCCCCACTCATGGTGAAATATTAGCAAACACACTTTACTCACAAAAAAAGTCCTTTTCACCAGACAGCCTTTCTAGTGCTACAGCTGACCTTTTCCTTTTTCATATCCATTAGGAGGGTTACTATTTTTTTAAAAAGGAAACAACCAGTGTTGGCCAGGACGTGAAACAAATTGGACCCCTGTGTACTGATGTGAGAATTGAAAAAGTGCTTATTCTGTGGAAACAGTGTGGTGGTCCCTCAGAAAGTCAGACACAGAGTCACCTTATGACTTCTCTTCTGTACACCCATGTTCCCTCCCCAGCAACGATATTCATAATAGTCAAAAGGTGGAAGAAGGGGACAGCACTGTGGCCCAAGTCCTTGAGTCCCTGCACCCATATGGGAGACCCGAAAGAAGCTCCTGGATCCTGGCTTCAGACTGGCCCAGCTCTAGCCATCACAGCAATTTGCGGAGTGAACCAGTGGATGGAAGACTTCTCTCTCTCTTCCTCTTCCTGTTACTCTGCCTTTAAAATAAATAAACAAATCTTTAAAATAAATAAATAAAATTTTTTAAAAAGGTGGAAGCAACCCAAAGGCCAAAGTCATACACACATAATGGGATATTATTCAACTTTCAAAAAGAAGTAAACTCTAGGGGTTGGCATTGTAGCTCGATGGGTTAAGCCTGCAACGCTGGCATCCCATATGGGCACCAGCTGGAGTCCTGGCTGTTCTTCTGATACAGCTCCATGCTAATGCTCCTGGGAAAGCAGCAGCAGGTGGCCCAAGTGCTTGGGCCCCTGTACCCATGTAGGAGATCCAGATGAAGCTCCTGACTTCAGCCTGGCCCAATCCTTGCTGTTGCTGCCATTTGGGGAATGAACCAGCAGACAGAAGATCTATTCTTTTTTCTCTTTCCCTCTGTGAACTCTGCGTTTCAAATAAATAAGTAAACTTTTAAAAACAATCTACAACATGGTTAACATTTTTATGATTAACATGAAAATATTATGCTAAGTGAAATAAACCAGACACAAAATAACAAATATTGTATGATCCTACTTATATGAGATATTCAGGATAAACAGTCAAAACACAGACACAAGATAGAACAGGAGTTGCCAGGGGCTGGGGGAGAGGAATGAAGGAAGTTAATGGATAAGGTTTCATTGGAAATCGTAAGCTGCTGCCCGGAGCACCGGCATCCTGTATGAGCACTGGCTTGAGTCCCCGCTGCTCCTCTTCTGATCAAGCTCTCTGCTTAGGAGCCAGGAAAAGCAGCAGTAGATGATCCAAGTACTTGGGCCCTGCACTCATATGGGCGATGCAGATGAAGCCTCTGGCTCCTTGCTTTGGCCAAGCACAGCCCTGGCCGTTGTGGTCATCTGGGGAGTGAACCAGTGGATGAAGACCTCTCTCCTCTCTGTTTCTCTCCCTCTCTGTTTTTCTCTCTCTCTCTCACACTCTGCCTTTCAAATAAATATATTTTTTTAAATTCTAGAGATGAATAATGGTGATGGCTATACAAGGGAATGTACCTGGTGCCACTGACTATATACTCAAATATGGTTGAAATGGTAAATTTTGCTTTGTAAATTTTACCAAAATAAAAAACCCAGACCTGACAGCTTAATTGTGTCCTGTGTGAACTTTGTCCCCTCCCTTTCAACTCCAGCCAAACCCCTGCACTAAGGCTTCAGCCAGCACTGCAGTATGACTTCTGGCAGTGCAAGACTGTGTCCCTAGGATGCTTCCTCTTCCCATACCCCACAAAATGCCTGCCTGAGAAAGTTCAGGTTGCCAGGAGAATTTATTGCTTGTTCTAGCTAACAACTGACCACAGCCCCCTGACCTCCCCTTTCTTAGAGCATTTACTAAAAAGAATTTAACATTGTGACCATTTGTTATCTCTTACAATGCACAAGTATCTTTTGCAAGGACCAGAATGGGATTCTTTTGAAATGTAATCATCAGGAAAGACAGGGCCTCTATTTCCCAGCCTCTATGGGAGAATGGAAGCCTAACTTTGGTGACTGACCCCCTAGCAAACACAGCTGGTCTAATCACATCGACACTAACCTGATCCTTTGTCATTCTCCACTTTTCTGCTTCTGCTGAGGGCCTGTTCTCTCTCATCTTCTCTTCAAAATGCCCAATCACCCCTGCACAAACTGGAAAGACCCCCAGTCTCTCCCATCAGTGGTCACTGAATAAAATCTACTTTCACCACATTATTGAAAGTCCAGTAGAGTTTACATTAGGACTTTCCTAAATCTGCTGTGGATCTCCTCAAAGATAGTCTATGTCCCTATAAGCATACAAGCACACACTCTGCGTTTCAAACAAATGGTTACAATTCACACACATTCTGTACTGAACCTGGCTTTCAACTGTTTCATTTCAAAGCATCCTAACTCACAGTAATCTACTGTACAGCAGTAACATTTACCCAGCCCCCTACTGATGCACAGTTGTCTTGAGGCTTTTATTACACAATGTAGCCACAAATCAAACTGTACAAATCTTTTTGTACACTTGCTAAAAGTGAAATTGTTACATGAAAGACTTTTTTTTTTTTTTAAGACGCCACTAACCTATTATTCTCCAATGAGGCTACAGAAATTTAACTCCAACTCTGCTGTTTAAAAGAGCGCCTATTTAGAGCTGGTGGGCAGCAAGAGCTGTCACCTTCATCGCCGGCATCCCATATGGGCACCGGTTTATGTCCTGCTTGCTTCACTTCTGATCCAGCTCCCTGCTAATGGCCTGGGAAAAGCAGCGGAAGATTGGCCTGGGTGTTTGGGCCTCTGCCACCCATGTGAGAGACATGGATGAATCTCCTGGCTTTGGCCTGGCTCAGCCCTGGCCATTGCTGCCATCTGGGGAGTGAACCAGTAGATGGAAGGGCTCTCCTTTTTCTGTAACTCTTTCAAAATAAGTAAATTTTAAAAAATAAAAACTCAAGAAAAGGAAGAGGGTCTGCTTCCTTACACTACATATGGCAGCAGCAATGCTTGCCAACACACAAGGTGTAGCTTTTACCTGCCAATCAGATGCTAGAAATTCCTAGTATACTTCTCAATATTGTTTTCTGTTCAAAATTAAGGTTTTCTTTTTAAAATATTTTCCACACTAGGATAGCATATAGTATGTGTTTCTTTGTTACAACTTACCTATTTATTTGAAAGGCAGAGTTAGAGAGAGGCAGTGACAGAGATAGAGATCTTCCATTTGCTGGTTCACTCTCCAAATGGACCCAAAAGCCAGGGCTGGGCTATGCCAAAGCCAAAAACCTGGAACTCTATTCAGGTCTCCCACAACAGTTGCAGGGGCCAAAGCACTTGAACCATCTTCCACTGCTTTCCAAGGTGCATTAGCAGGGAGTTGGATCAGAAGTGGACCAGCCGAGGGGCCGGTGCTGTGGTAAAGTGGGTAAAGTTGCCACTTACAGTGCCAGCATCCCATACGGGCGCTGGTTTGAGACTTGGCTGCTCCACTTCCGTTCCAGCTCTCTGCTATGGCCTGGGAAAGCAGTGGAGGATAGCCCAAGTGCTAGGGCCCCTGCACCCATGTGGGAGACCTGGAAGAAGCTCCTGGCTTCAGATCAGCCTAGCTCTGGTTCTACCTCTCTCTCTTAACTCTTTCAAATAAATAAAATAAATCTTAAATAAGTAAATAAACTGGTGTCTAAAGACTATAAAAAGAATAGTACTACATTTTTTTAAGATTTATTTACTCATTTGAAAGTCAGTTACACAGAGAGAGAAGGAGAGGCAGAGAGAGAAAGAGAGAGAAAGAGAGAGAAAGAGAGAGAAAGAGAGAGAGAGGTAGGTCTTCCATCCGGTGGTTCACTCCCCAACCAGCTGCATCGGCTGGAGCTGCGCCCATCTGAAGCCAGGAGCCAGGAGTTTCTTCTAGGTCACCCTCATGGGTGCAGGGGCCCAAGGACTTGGGCCATCTTCCACAGCTTTCCCAGGCCACAGCAGAGAGCTGGATTGGAAGTGGAGCAGCCAGGACTCGAACCAGAGCCCATTTGGGATGCCAGCACCACAGGCAGCGGCCTCACCCGCTTTGCCACAGGGCCAGCCCCAGAATAGTACTACCTTTAAGACTATGCATCAAACAAACTGATAATGAGTCTCAACCCTCGTGAAGCTTACAGTTTAAAAAGTGAGCCTGTCAAAAATAAAAAATAAATAAATAAATAAAAAATAAAAAAGTGAGTCTCCATAAATATTTTTCAGACAAGTCTTCAGCATAAAAATAAAATACCACACAAATCAAAAATAGCTGTAGTCACCCATAATTTTAACACTACAATTTGCAGAACAGCACAAAACTATACTATAGTATACCATGCTGAATAATGATCAGGCTCATGATAAACAGAAAAACTTACAGGGCAGCACTGTGCTCAGAAGTTAAGCCGCCAGTTTCAATGCCTGCATCCTGTATCAGAGCACTGGTTCAAGTTCTGGCTGCTCCGTTTACACTTTCAATTCAGTTCCCTATAATGCACCTGGGAAGGCAGTGGAAGACAGCCCAAGTATTTGGTCCCATGCCACTCATGTGGGAAACCCAGACGGAGTTCTTTTCCTGGCCTCCATGTTACTCCCCAGCCATTTGGGGAGTAAACTGGTAGATGGAAAATATCTCTTTCTCTCTAACTCTCTCTCTCTCTTGCCCTCTCTCTGTCACTCTGCCTATCAAATAAATAAAGAATTTTTTAAAATTTATTATGTGGTGATGAGTGCCCAGCAAAATCAATCATAAAAAAACATGCACAGGCACATCATTCTGAAATTTTACTACAGTTGAAATAAAATAAACATTCAAAACTTCTCCACAAAAACACCTGAATTTAGAAGACCTTTGAGCAATACTTTTTTTTTTTTTTTTTTTTTTTTTTTTGGCAGGCAGAGTGGACAGTGAGAGAGAGAGAGACAGAGAGAAAGGTCTTCCTTTTCTGTTGGTTCACTCCCCAATGGCCGCTGTGGCCAGCGCACTGTGGCCGGCGCACCACACTGATCCGAAGCTAGGAGCCAGGTGCTTCCTCCTCATCTCCCATGCAGGTGCAGGGCCCAAGCACTTGGGCCATCCTTCACTGCACTCCCAGGCCACAGCAGAGAGCTGGCCTGGAAGAGGAGCATCAGGACAGAATCCGGCGCCCCAACTGGGACTAGAACCCAGGGTGCCGGCGCTGCAGGCGGAAGATTAGCCTATTGAGCCACGGCGCTGGCCTGAGCAATACTTTCTAAAATAGAAGAGAAAATTATTTACAACGTATAATTCTATATCCAAACCACTAAAGTATAAGGGTGGAATAATCAGAAATGCAGGTCTTAAAACAATTTATCTTCTAGGATATGCTTCATAAGACAAGGGTGTGAATCAAGAAGAAACTACAGGATCCAAGATACAAGGAATTGGAGAAGGGAATTATTATTATTTTTAAAGATGTAAGTATTTGAGAGGCAGAGTTACAGACACAGAGAGGGAGAGACAGAAAGACCTTTCACCCACTGGTCCACTCCCCTGTATGGCTGCAATGGCCAGAGCTGGGCTGATCCGAAGCCAGGAGCCAGGAGCTTCCTCTGGGTCTCCCATGTGGGTGTAGGGGCCCAATCACTTGGGCAGGCAGAGGCTTAACCTACTAAGCCACAGCACTAGCCCCAAGAATTCCTTGGATTTTGGTAAAATGAAGTTACAGGACAGCTCCATAGCCCCTCTGGATAGTACCCAACCTCAGCTAAAACAGGGTGAGAGATTCACAGGTGCTTCCAAAGAAAACAACTGCATTGATGAACTGTGTGTTTATCATTGAGAAGAGCTCTAGCCTTCTGACACATGGTTTGAGAATGAATTAATGATAAGTATTTTTTTTTTATTTTTATTTTTGACAGGCAGAGTGGACAGTGAGAGAGAGAGACAGAGAGAAAGGTCTTCCTTTGCCGTTGGTTCACCCTTCAATGGCCGCCGCGGCCGGCGCGCTGCGGCCGGCGCACCGCGCTGATCCGATGGCAGGAGCCAGGAGCCAGGAGCTTTTCCTGGTCTCCCATGGGGTGCAGGGCCCAAGCACCTGGGCCATCCTCCACTGCACTCCCTGGCCACAGCAGAGAGCTGGCCTGGAAGAGGGGCAACCGGGACAGAATCCGGCGCCCCAAATGGGACTAGAACCCGGTGTGCCGGCGCCGCTAGGCGGAGGATTAGTATAGTGAGCCGCGGCGCCGGCCTGATAAGTATTTTTAAAAGATTAAATGATCATACCAAAAAACACAATTATATGTCATAGGCTGAATTAAAAAAAATTGTTCAAGAAAGGAGCTATACTCATGATTTTCTGTATGGCTCAGTAATAAGCAATAATTACATAATCTGGGATTTAAAAAAATGTGAATATTGATGTAACTAAAAGTTGTGATCTAAATATGTCAGGAAAATGGGATGAGGGGAAATATAGGTGAGGAGAGGAAGAAAGGAGTGTAAGAAAATAAATCAGCCGGCGCCGCGGCTCACTAGGCTAATCCTCCGCCTTGCGGCACCGGCACACAGGGTTCTAGTCCCGGTCGGGGCGCCGGATTCTGTCCCGGTTGCCCCTCTTCCAGGCCAGCTCTCTGCTGTGGCCAGGGAGTGCAGTGGAGGATGGCCCAAGTGCTTGGGCCCTGCACCCCATGGGAGAACAGGAGAAGCACCTGGCTCCTGCCATCGGACCAGCGCGGTGCGCCGGCCGCAGCGTGCCAGCCGCGGCGGCCACTGGAGGGTGAACCAATGGCAAAGGAAGACCTTTCTCTCTGTCTGTCTCTCTCTCTCACTGTCCACTCTGCCTGTCAAAAAAAAAAAAAAAAAGAAATCACCAGTTTCAATCTGGAAAACACAGTGTTTAATTTTGAAAAATTGAGAAATGGACTCATACAACATATTTAGAATGTGGTAATGAATACTAAAAACAAAACAAACAAAAAAGCAGCCAGAAGTGCTTAAAGAGGTGACTTCTGGGGAGGGTAAAAAGGAAATGGGGAAAGGGGTTGCTATTTTTTGCTATTAGGTTTATTTAACTGTCTTTTTAAATTATCTATATATTAGCTAGAATATTTTATTGAAGTGTAAAATGCATATAAGATATGCCCATGTCACATTTTAATAAGTTTTTAAAAAGCAAAGAGAAAAAAATTCACTATGTGGGGCCAGCACTGTGGCACAGCAGGTTAAGGCCACAGTCTGCAGCACTGGCATCCCAAATGGGCACTAGAGACCCAGCTGCTGCATTTCCAATCCAGCTCCCTGCTAATGCACCTGGGAAAGCAGCAGAGGATGGCCCAAGTCTTTGGGTCCCTGCACCCACGCAGGAGACCCAGAAGAAGCTCCCGGCTCCTTGCTTCAGATTGGCCCAGTTGCAGCCATTTGGAAAGTGAACCAGCAGATGGAAGATCTCTCTTTCTCTCCTCTTTCTCTGTAACTCTGACTTTCAAATAAATCTTTTTTAAAATTTTATTATGAAAAGTCCACAGCAGACTTAGCTTTTCTTTATTGAGTCAGGAGGCCTTATTTGTTACCCAAAGAAAATTCTCAACAAGCATAAATGACTTTTCCATTTTGTGTAATGAGGTCTCCAAAACCATTCTCTATCTAGTACTTTTAAAAGATAGCTATTGAAAAATTTGTCACATTTGGGCTCTAGTTATAATGTCTAATTCAGTATTTCTATCTGTATATGAAATCAACCCAACTGAAAGATCTTTTAAACAGGTGCTGTCCTAAGTGGAAAGATTAACCTAGATTGAGGTAGCTGGTAATTCCTTGAAAACTACATGGTGAAGGACTGACAATTTATGCAGTTGAAGAGCAAAAACAAAAGAGTTTTAAAAAGACAATTTCCCAGAAGTCTATCTGACTGACAATTTTTAAGATCTAAGTTATAAAATTTATCCATAAAGGACTAAAAAGAGTAACTAACATGCTCTAACATTAACCTGGTTAAATAGTTTTTTGATATAGTCTGAGGATACTTCAGAAAATTTATGAAAAATGGAATTAAAATCTTAGTTTGTTGCAAAACGTTTTTTCATAATACGCACTTTCCATGAACTTTTTGAAGACACTGGCAAACATTGTGGTTTGCATTTCAGTTCCTCCTTTCCAGAGTTCTCTTCTGCCCATTTTAATAAAAAAGCAGCATATCATCAGATTTGCAACTTTCCCTAAAAGTGGACAATAAGAATATAAAGGCAATGGGAAAATGCTCATTTTATAACCTTTGAACATTCACTACAAAAAAGGAAGATCAAGAATTAAGAAATCTAGCTTCTTTATAAAAGGTAAGAAAAACATACAATGTGTGAATAGAAATTACTCCGAAATGAAGGAAATTTAAGGCTAACCTAAAAATTCACAACTTTGGTTTTAAAAAAAAGATCATCATGAGATATTCTGAAAAACAGAAGGTTCTTCCTTTTCTTGATTTTTCTGATGATGCTCCCAAAATAAGCCTTGGAGTTCCTACATTCACTGATGTGGGTGTCCAAATTATTTTGGAATTAACTAATAGAATGTTTCACACTAGCAGAGGCTCAAAAACATATGCTACATGAGTTATAAAACTAGCAAACCATGAAACCCATCATGTACTCTCATGTTACTGTCAATAGTTTTTCTTTTTAGATATTTTTATTTGAAAGAGTAACAGAGAACAGAAAGAGACAGAGTAAGAGATGTAAGTCTTCATCTGCTGGTTCATTCCCTAGTCACAACAGCCAGTGCTAGACCAAGCCAAAGCCAAGAGCCAAGAATTTCGTCCAGGTCTCCCACACAGATGGCAGGGGCTAAAATACTTGGGCCATCTTCCATTGCCTCTCCAGGCATATTAGCAGGAAGATGGATCAGAAGCAAAGTAGCCAGGACTCAAACCATCATCAGATTAGCCCACTGTGCCACATGCAGGTTTTCCAACAGTCATTTTAACAAGAAACTTTATTTTCACTATATTTGAAAGGAAGAGAGACAGAGATCTACCATCGGCAGGTTCACTCCTCAAATGCCCACAACAGCCAAGATTGGGCCAGTCCAAAGCCAAAAATCCAAAACTCAATCCAGGTCCTCCATGTGGATGGTAGGGACCCAAGTATGTGAGCTGCTTTTAAGAGTAAACCTTGGGTGCAAAATGTTGAAACCTTTACTTAGTACAGAATTGGTCTTCTGTATATAAAGATAATTTAAAATGAATCTTAATGAAGAATGGGATAGGAGAGGGAGTAGGAGGTGAGACAGGAGTGAGGGTGGGAGGGTAGGTATGGGAGTAAGAATCGCTATATTCTAAAAGCTGTACCTATGAAATTTATATTTATTAAATAAAAGCTTTGTTAAAAAAAAGAGTCCTCCTGCAGCGCCAGCATCCTATATGGGTGCCAGTTCTAATCTTTGCTGCTCCACTTCCAATCTAGCCCTCTGCTATGGCCTGGGAAAGCAGTAGAAGATGGTTCAAGTCCTTGGACCCCTGCACCCACATGGGAGACTTGGAAGAGGCTCCTGGTTCCTGGCTTCCAATCAGCTCAACTCTGGCCTTTGCAGTCATCTGGGGAGTGAACCAGTGGAATGGAAGACCTCTCTCTGGCTCTAACTCTCTCTGTAACTCTGTCTTTAAAATAAATAAAATAAATCTTTTTTTTTTTTTTTAAAAAAGAGTACTCCTTAGCAGGAAGCTGGATAGAAAGCAGAGGAGCTGAATTTGAACAAGGTAGGTGTTCCAAGCAGTGACTGAACCTCCACACAAATACCTACTCCTATTTATAATTATTCAACAAACAGTGAGCTTATCTACATTTCTTTAAAAAAAGATTTATTCATTTATTTGAAAGGCAGAGTTACAAGGAGGCAGAGAAAAAGAGAGAGGGAGAAAGGGAGAGAGGGAGAGGGGAAGGGAGAGGGAGAGGGAGAGGGAGAGAAAGAGGGAGAGAAAGAGGGAGAGAAAGGTGTCTTCCATCTGCTGGTTCACTCCCCCAATGGTCGCAATGGCTGGAGCTGTGACAATCCAAAGCCAGTAGCTGGGAGCTTTGTCCAGGTCTCCCACATGGGTGCATGTGGACTTGGGCCATCTTCTACTGCTTTCCCAGGCCATAGCAGAGAGCCAGAATGGAAGTGGAGCAGCTGGAACTCGAACCGGCGCCCATAGGGGATGCCGGCACTGCAGGCGGTGGCTTTACTCGCTACGCCACAGCACCAGCCCTGAGCTTATCTACTTTTAACACTACCATGTAAATAACTACCTAGGAATAAAAATTCTTCTACTTCCTAGCAATGATACCTTGGCCAACTCATTTCAACTCCCATTTTTTTCTAATGTAAAATAAGGATTACAACGCTCTACCTTTCTCCTAGACTTGTGAGGATTCAATGCAATAACAGGATTTATTCTGGATTCTAAAGACAACTAGCTACATTTCCACTGCATTCTGTCTCTGAAGAATGGCTGGATATGACACTTAGACATTTTGGCAAATTAAACTGGATATACCTAACACCAGACTATGATTTAACTCCTCAAGTCTGTTCTTCCTCTACATTTTTCAAAATCTCAAATCTGGATAACCAGGGTTAATTTTTACTTGCTTCCTCATTCACCAAGTCAATCCATCTTCCTCTTAAAGTTTCCTTCTTTTTTCTTTACTATTTCACATCTGGGTCACTGTACTGATTGCATGGTAGCTAGCTGCCTCTTATTCCTTCACAAGCAAACAAAATTTGTTTCCTCATCAAAGAAGTCTCAATTTCTTAGCTTTAGAAATACTTTTCCCATTGTCTAGTCAAATCTACCTCAACAGTGGATGGCAATCTACAGTCCATTATATTACCAACCATAGTAGACACTTTCTGGCATGGCTCCAAATAGCCCCCCACCTGCTGGTATTCACAGCCTTGTATAGAGTTCACTTCTAATAGTGAAAAGTGATGTGCCAAGGGCCGGCGCTGTGGTATAGCAGGTAAAGCCGCCAGCTGCAGTGTCAGCATCCATATGGGCACTGGTTCGAGTCTCAGCTGCTCCACTTCTGATCTAGCTCTCCACTAATGTGCCTGGGAAAGCAGTAGAAGATGGCCCAAGTCCTTGGGCCCCCGCACCCGTATGGGAGACCTGGAAGAACCTCCAAGTTTCTGGCTTCAGATTGGCCCAACTCTAGCCATTGCAGCCATTTGGGGAGTGAACCAGAGGATGGAAGACCACTCTTTCTCCCTCTGCCTCTGTAGCTCTGACTTTCAAATAAACAAATCTTTAAGGAAAAGAAAAGTGATGTGCATTCAATTCCACAGCTAGGTTACAAAACACTATGTGGCCTCACTTCTCTTTGGCCAGCACTTTCTTGTCTTCTCATTTCCTTTGCTCTGATGAAACATGCTGCCAAGCTGTAAGATGCTCCATGGAGAGGCCCATATGGCCAGGAAGCAAATGAGACCTCCAGCTCACGAGGAACTGAGGTTTTTGTCTAATAGGCTAAGAAGACCAAATCGTGGGGGCCGGCGCAGTGGCATAGCAGGTAAAGCCACTGCCTGCAGTGCTGGCATCCCATATGAGCACTGGTTAGAATCCTGGCTGCTCCACTTCCAATCCAGCTCTCTACTATGGCCTGGGAAAACAGTAGAAGATGGCCCAAGTCCTTGGGCCCCTGCACCCACACGGGAGACCTGGAAGAAGCTCCTGGCTCCTGGCTTCAGATCTGCACAGCTCCTGCCATTGCAGCCATCTGGGGAGTGAACCAGTGGACAGAAGACCTCTTTCTCTCTCTCTGCCTCTGCCTCTCAAATAAATAAACAAATCTTACCCCCCCCCCAAAAAAAAAGAGACCAAATTGTGCTGAGTCTCATGAGGGAACTAGGAAGTGGATCCTTCCCAGGAAAGGCTCAGAGTCAGAGAATCCAGTTAAGTGGCACTCAGATTCCTGACCCACAGACACTATGAAATAAACAATATTGCTGTAATAATACACTATAATTTGGGTTAATTTGTAACATGGTAATAGATAATACTGTATACCTCACACCATATTTCAGAAGAAATTCCAGGTGAATTAAAAAGTTAAATATGAAACTAATAAATAGTTTTGAAACTACACGAAAATAGAATTTGTAAGGCCCACCGCTGTGGTATAGCAGGTACAGCTGCCGCCTGCAATGCTGGCATCCCATATAGGCACAGGTTCGAGTCCCACTGATCACTTCCAATCCAGCTCCCGGCTAATGCACCTGGAAGAGCAGCAGATGACGGTTCAAGTGCTTAGCCAGCTGCTGTGGCCATTGGGGAGTGAGCCAGCAGATGGAAGAGCTCACTGTCTCTCCCTCTCTAATTCTGCCTTTCAAATAAATAAAGTAAGTATTTAAGATAAAAATAAGACATAAAAGGACAAAACAAGAGTAATACTTTAAGAAATTTTCTATGCCAGAAAAAATGCAACAAATTAAATTAGGAAAATCTTTTCAGCAAGTTAACATGAGAATTTAACTATATCAAATTAAAATATATTGCATGTAATTATATATTTATTAAACACAGAACTAATGTAAATTCCTCTGGCACTACAGTAAAGAAACCAGAAACAGATAGTGCCTGTAGGGAGGGAAACTGGCTGCTGGGACAAGTACTGTATGTAAAGGAAATATCATAGAGTATTTACATCTTTCACCCACTCAAAAAAAATTCAAAGCATTTTTAAAGTAAAATGAATTTTTTTTTTGACAGGCAGAGTGGACAGTGAGAGATAGAGAGAAAGGCCTTCCTTTTTGCCGTTGGTTCACCCTCCAATGGCCGCCGCCGCGGCCAGCGCACCACGCTGATCCGAAGGCAGGAGCCAGGTACTTATCCTGGTCTCCCATGGGGTGCAGGGCCCAAGCACTTGGGCCATCCTCCACTGTACTCCCTGGCCACAGCAGAGAGCTGGCCTGGAAGAGGGGCAACCGGGACAGAATCTGGTGCCCCGACTGGGACTAGAACCCGGTGTGCCGGCGCGGCAAGGCAGAGGATTAGCCTATTGAGCCACGGCGCTGGCCTCAGTAAAATGAATTTGTAACATGTTAATTAACATACATTTTTTAAGAGATCTCAAGTATATGTAAAGATCTTTAAGACCTAACAGGAGGGGCTGGAATTGTGGTACAACAGTTTAAGCCACCATTTGATATACAGGAGCACAGGGTGGAGTCCCAGCTGCTCTGCTTCTGATCCAGCTTCCTGCTAATGTGCTTGGGAAGGCATCAGAATAGGATCCAAGGAATCAGGCCCCAGCCACCATGTGGGAGACCCAGACGGAGTTCTGGCCTCCTGGCTTTGGCCTGGCCCAGCCCCGGCTATTGTGGCCATTTGGGGAATGACCCAGCAGATGGAAAATCTCTGAGTATCTAAGTCTCTTTGCTCTTCTTCCTTTCAAAATAAATAAATCTTTAAAGAAAAAAAAAAAACCAGGAAAGTGAATAAAAGATGCACAGGCATTTCACAAAAGAAAAAGGACAATTAATCATGAAGAAAAATTAACTCAAAGTGGATCAGAGACCTAATTGTAAGTGCTAAAATATAAAGGTCTTAGACAGAAACATGGACATAAATCCTTGTTACCTTGAACTTGGCAACAATTTCTTAAACGTGACACAAAAGTGTAAACAATGGAAGAAAAACTAAAAATGCTTGTTCTGTAAACAGTACCATGAAGGAAGTAAAGACACAACCCACAGTATGGGAGAAACTATTTGCAAGTCGTATATCACTTAGGGAAACCGTATCTAGTATATATAAAGAAATTTTACAACTCCATAATAAAAATATAAATAATCTAATTTTAAAGTGGCAAAGGAGTCCAAGTTTTGTAGTGTGGCACGTTAAACTGCTGCTTAGGATGTCTGCATCCCATCCTGGAGTGCCTGGCTCAAGTCCTGGCTATTCCACACTTCTGAGGCACCTTCCTACTAATGTGCCTGGGTGGCAACAGATTGGGTTCCTGCCTCCCAAAAGGGAAATCTAGATGGAGTTCCTGGCTCCTGATTTCAGATAGGTCCAGTCCCAGCTCCTTCAGATAAATAAAATCTTTTTAAAACCATGAACCAATGTTCTGAGTAGACATTTTCCAGATGATATCCAAGTGATCAGTAAGTATAGATGTCATTAATCTTCAGAGAAATGTAAATCCAAACAATGAGATACTACCTCATACCTACTAGAACTGCTAAAATAAAAAAGACACACAGTAACAAGTGTTGGTGAGGATGTAGAGAAATTGCAACCCTTTAACACTGCTGGTGAGAATGTAAAATGCTGTAGCCACTTTGGAAAATAGTCTGGCATTTCCTTAAAAAGTTAAACATGACCTAGCAATTCTGCTTCTTTTTATTTTATTATTTTTAAACATTATTTATTTGAAAGGCAGAGTTACAGAGAGGGATTGATCTTCCATCCATTGGCTCACTCCCCAAATAGCCGCAACAGCCATGGCTAGGTCAGGCCAAAGACAAGAGCCAGGAGCTTCTTCCATGTCTCCCATGTGGGTGCACGGGTTCAAGGACTTGAGCCATCCTCCACCGCTTTTCCAGGCCATTAGCAGGGAGGATCGAAAGTAGAGTAGCTGGGACATGAACCCTCAAACGGGATGCCAACATTACAGGCAGCAGCTTAATCCATTACGCCACAACACAGGTCCCCAGCAATTCTACTTCTGGATATACACCAAGAGAAATGAACCTACATCCACACAAAAAACTTTCATAATAGGCACAATGTGCAAACAACTCAAATGTCCATCAACTGATAAATGGATAAACAAAATGTAGTACAGTCATATAATAAAATATCATTCAGCCACAAAAAGGAATGAAGTAATGATACATGCCACAATAGTAACAGTTCTTGAAAACATTATGCTTTAACTTTCTATGTCTGCAAAGCCCAGGTTCTGAACCAAAGGGCCTTCACCAAATGTCAACCATTCCATAAGACATAACCTGAAATCTCCTTTTTAAAAATGGAGATAGCAGTAAATTACAGTACATATTAATGCTATTGATGGGAATCTAATAGAAATGTTCAGGCAGGCAGTTGGATATGTGGCTCTGGAACTCCAGAAAAAGGTTTCTTGACTCCAGAATATACACCAGTGCTGGTATAGCAGGTGAAGCCGCCACCTGCAACACTGGCATCCCTTATGGATGCTGGCTCCACTTCTGATCCAGCTCCCTGCTAATGGCCTGGAAAAGCAGCAGAAGATGATCAAAGTGTCTGGGCCCCTGCCACCCATATGGGAGACCCAAAAGAAGCTTCTGGCTCTTGACCTTGGCCTGGCCCAACTCTGGCTTGATGCAGCCATCTGGCAAGTAAACCAGCAGACAGAAGATCTCTTTCTTTCTCTAACGCTTTCAAAATAAATAAACCTTAAGAAAAAAATCTGTTAGTTGAGGCTATAGAAGAGAATGAGATAAACAAGAACATAAGGAAAGATTGTGGAGTTTTACACCAACCTGTAAAACAAGGATGGGGATCATTTTTTCTGCCAAGGACCATTTGATATTTACAACATCATTTGCAGGCCATACAAAATTAACAACTTAAAAATTAGCCTTCTATGGCTGGTGCTGTGGTGCAGTGGGTAAAAAGCCACTGCCTCTGACACCAGCATCCCATATGGGCTCAGGTTCACGTCCTGGCTACTCCACTTCTGATCCAGCTTCCTGCTAATGTGCCTGGGAAGGCAGTGTAGGATGACTCAAGCACTTGGGCCCCTGTACCTATGTGGGAGACCAGGAAGAAGCTCTTGGCTCCTGGCTTTGGACTGGCCCAGCACTGGCCTTTGCAACCATTTGTGGAGCAAACCAGCAGATGGTAGATCTCTCTATGCCTTTTAAATAAATAAATAAATAAATAATTCTTTACAAAGAAATTAGCCTGCTATAGATTTGCTGAATTTCACACCCCACTAGCAGTACCCTTTGAAGGATCAGAACGAATGATTTCAGGGCCTCTTACAGCCCACAGCCTGGATGTTTCCCATCCCAGATTGAAAGTAAAGAAGGGTCAACCAATGAAACTAAGGATGGAACAGTCTAAGGAGTGAAGGGGAAACTGAAAGAAAACAGCATCTAAAAGTCAAGAATTTGATCAGAATATATTTATGGACAAATCAGTGGAATAAGAATCTAAAAATAGGGACTGGCATTGTGGCACAGTAGGCTAAAGTGCTGCTTACAACACCAGCATTCTGCATCAGAGTGTCAGTTTGAGTCCCAGCTACTCTGTTTCCAATCCACTTTCCTACTAATGCACCTAAGAAAGCAGTGGAAGACAACCCAAGGAGTTGGGCCCCTGCTACCCATCCATGTGGGAGACCAGGATGGAGTTTCTGGCAGCTGTTATGGAAGTGAACCAGTGGATGGAAGAGCTCTCTTTTTTTCTCTGTAACTCTGCCTTCCAAATAAATAAATAAATCTTAAAAAAAAAAAAATCTAAAAACACTCACTGGCTCTTCACTGAGATTCCCACCTGGCCTGCCAGGTGTAATTTCTTCATTAAACTTCGCGAGCATAGTTACTGCCAATCTTTGTCTCACAGGTGAAATTCTTTTCTTACAAGAAAACAAGAATCTCTGCCCCGACCTTCTTCTGGTAATAGTGTGGGCAGAGCCAGCCACGAGTGAGCAAGGGTAGTGCTGGGAAACCAACCCTCTACACCACATACTCTCCCTTGGGATGTGCAGCTTGATCCCATGACCTTAAAGAAGAGACAACTAATCTTTTTCTGTAACATTGCCTGGCCACAATATAAATTAGAGGACCAAGAATCATGGTCAGAAAATAGAAGCTTAAATTAAAATACTATTTTATAGCTAGATCTAGTTTGCTGTGGGTGCAGTCTATGGACAGAAATGCCCTTTACAAAACAAATTAATGGGGAAATGGAAAGTTTCACTGATGACCCCCCCAAAATTTAGACACATTATATAAGATGGTCACTGTTTGATCCTACCTAGAAAAACATAATTTTCATGGACAACATCTTACCACATGGGGAAACATAAAACAGTGGCAGCACATGTCCATGACTACATACTTCAAGCTCAGGCTGACCCTGATATTAGAAAGGAGCTTTGAAAACTAGGGATGGGGGGGCCGGCACTGTGGCATAGTAGGTTAAACTTCCTCCTACGGCACCAGCATCCCATATAGGCACCAATTAGAGTCCTGGCTGCTCCTCTTCTGATCCAGATCTCTGCTTATGGCCTGGGAAAGCAGTTGAAGATGGCCCAAGTGTGCTTGGGCCTTGCACCCACATGGGAGACCTGGAAGAAGCTCCTGGCTCCTGGGCCAGCCATAGTAGCCATTTGGGGAGTGAACTAGCAGATGGAAGACCTCTCGCTCTTACATAATTAAATAAATAAATCTCTACAAAAATTAGGGATGGGATCAATTACTCCCTTGGCTGACATCCCAAAGGCTGCCTCCACCATCTACTTTAATCAGGACCAAGAACAATAATAAAGGGCCGGGGCCGGTGCTGTGGCTCAATAGCCTGTGGCGCCGGCACACCGGGTTCTAGTCCCGGTCAGGGCACTGGATTCGGTCCCAGTTGCCCCTCTTCCAGGCCAGCTCTCTGCTATGGCCCAGGAGTGCAGAGGAGGATGGCCCAAGTCCTTGGGCCCTGTACCTGCATGGGAGACCAGGAGAAGCACCTGGCTCCTGGCTTTGGATCAGCATGGTGTGCCGGCCGCAGCGCACCATCCGCAGCAGCCATTGGAGGGTGAACCAACAGTAAAGGAAGACCTTTCTCTCTGTCTCTCTCTCTCTCTGTTCACTCTGCCTGTCCAAAAAAAAAAAAAAAAATAATAATAATAATAATAAAGGGCCGGCAAAAGGAGCTGCAGAAAGATGGGTGACAGGTCCAGCCGACAGCACCTTACTCAGTGATCTGCCATCACAGAAACTCATCAAGGCCAGTCCATTCCCAACCTGTGATTGAGGCAGGAAGACAGGGCCCTGGGCAAGCAGCTGTCATGACAGAAGCCAGCCTCCATGAAGGCCTTGCCCGCTCCCATCAAACACCAGGACCCTGGAAACAGAGCTACCCCAAGAGCTGAAGGACTTCCTAAGATACGCAGACCCTACTGGTCCTAAGTTGAGGATGCCCCTTGGCTCCACCCCAGTCCCAAGTCGACCACCACTGTTGAGGGAATGCAGCCTAGGGTCACAGCTGATATAACAGGTAGGACTGTGAATTTTCTTTTAGATACGGGAACTGCCTACTCTGTCCTAACCACCTATTTGGGCCAGCTCTCTTCTCAGTCTGGCCAGACAATGGGAATCAACAGAGAGCCTTCCCTAAAGAGTTTCATGCACCCCTCTCCTATCATCTCTGGGGCCAGCCCTTATTTTCCCACCAGTTGCTGGTAATGCTGAATGTTCCACTCCCCTGCTGGGGGGGGGGGGGGCATTCTAAACAAGTTAGGAGCCCCGGTAACCTTCTCTACACAGGCAGACAGACCGATTTCTATCATTGCCATGTGTCATCATGGACCTTCCAGCACCCCACATGAAGAGACAGATCTGCAGGTCATTCCACAAGTTTAAGCCTCAGACACACCTGGTCGGGCCTTCAAAGCCTGCCTGCCTATTATTAAGCTTTAAAAACCTCTCCTGTCAGTTCCTATTTGCCTTTAAATGGGTTAGCCAACAGGGAAAAAAGTTATACCTAACCTGGACACATGGATTTACACATAGGTGGGCCTATGTATATTTGAATGGGCCCTTGTGGAGGACTTAAAGGACCAACTACTTGAGGGAAGATGTAAAATGTAGATGATTTGCTGGTTTGCCCTCCGCCAGGACTCCGCTTTTGGGCCTTTGACTAGCACCCTTAACTTCTAACAGAATGTGGCTATCAGGTGTCCAAGGAAAGCACGACTGGTCTGCCAAGAGGTAAACTATTTGGGACTTATCCCCACTCCCTGGCCCCAGAAAGGGTACAGGCCATGCAGCAAATTCTTACTCCTGTAACCTAAAGACATCTCAAGTACTTCTGGGACTAACCGGATATTGTATATTGTGGATCCCTATGTGAAGGGGCAACAGCTAAGCCCCTACAAAAAGCAAGCCAGGGGGCCAGCGCTGTGGCGTAGCAGGTAAAGCCACTGCCTGCAGTGCCGGCATCCCATATGGGCACAGGTTCAAGTCCTGGCTGCTCCACTTCCGATCCAGCTCTCTGCTATGGCCTGGGAAAGCAGCGGAAGATGGTCCCAGTGCTTGGGTCCCTGCACCCATGTAAGAGACCCGGAAGAAGTTCCTGGCTCCTGCCTTTGGATCGGCACAGCTCCAGCTGTTGTGGCCATATGGGGAGCTGGATCAGAAGTGGAGCAGCCGAGACTTGAATTGGCACTCATATGGGATGGTGTTGTAGGCGTCAACTTTACCTGCTACACCACAACGTTGGACCCAGCAGCCCAGCTCTTATACATCAAAGTCTTGCCCCCATCCCATAATCTTGTAGGTGGGTCCCAGCCCTCCCTCAAGGACTTGTTAGTGGAATCTCCTCAGCCTTGTGTCAGGTGGTCTATTTGCTCCATTAAACACTGTGCTGATAAAACCTCAGGAGAAATTTCATGAATTCCATGCCAAGAAAGCACCACTACCACACGATCCCAGAAGAAGAGGGATGGGGAAGAGAAGCAGTGAGCCCATATCCATTAAAAACTTCAGTCTGTGGGGTGGGCATTGTGGAGTAGTTGGTAAAGCCTCCACCTGCAAAGCCAGCATCCCATATGGGCGCTGGTTCAAGTCCCACCTGCTTCACTTCCGATCCAGCTTCCTGCTAATGAGCCTAGGAAAGCACCAGAGGATTGCCCAAGTGCTTGGGCCCCTGCAATCACATGGGAGACCCAGAAGCAGCTCCTGGCTCCTGACTTCAGACAGGTCCAGCCCTGGTTGTTGCAGCCATTTGGAGAGTGAGCCAGTGGACGGAAGCTCTCTCTCTCACTCTGTAACTCTTTCAAATAAATAAATAAATCTTTGAAAAAAAATAAAAATAAAACCTCCAGTCTGAAAACAGACTGGGCTCTCAGTTTTTTCCTGGGACGCACACCTGGCCTGCCAAGTATATTTCATTCAACTCCGCTATCTTGCTAATGGTTGAAAGGAGGCAGTGAGTGTAAACTGCTTTCAGGAGGAAAGAATTTGGTTGGCTTTGTTACAGTTGTTTTGTTTTTAAAGTCTGGAGACTTGAACCTCAGGGAAGAAGCAGGGAAGACAGTGAAATACTGGACAATGGGGACAGACTGCTTAATCAACATCCTAGAGGGCAAAGGGGATATACTGAGAGCTGGTTTGAAGCCTTAACCCTGAACAAGCCCCATTAGGATCAAACCACATGCCAGTAGGTAAATGCAGTCATGCCTTACTTATCGTCATCCCTGGGGTAGAGCTACACAAAACTGAATTTTCCAGACACTTAAGCATCTTTTTTTTTTAATTTAGCTATTTTCTTTGAAATTATTCAACAGCATTCATGCAGCTCTCTGCCTACTTAAACAGAATGTGCTCTCCTGGATGACTTACGGTCACTGTGACCATGGTATTGCACTAAGAAATGGCGTACCTGAGTCTGCACGTTCATTTTTCAAATCTTCATCCTACATTGTCAGCTGCCATTTCCCCTGTCACAGTTCCCCTAATAACCTTTTCCATTTGTGCTTCCAATAGATTGTAATTTAAAAATGATGTAACTATTAAGTAACCATGAACAAAGGATAACATGGCTCTGAATTAAGTACGGCTATCTAGGCACAGCTTCATGACAACTATCCCCAGCGATACCGAATGTGTTTCGCTTTCCAATTTGCGACTGGGTTTCAATGTGTTAAGGATATCAGACCCTCTAAGTACCTGGAATTTTACTCTACCTTGCTTCCTTAGATTATGAATCAGAACATCCCTGCCAAGTAGCTGATAATCTGAAAGGGTTCGTCTTAAACCACACACACATACAAAAGGGTCATACTAATTCTAAAAGCCTAGGCACCTTACAGTAACTAGACATAGCTTTCTATCCTACAGTCATTTACCAATAAAAAGTTAAAATCTTCTACACTGTTTCTGTGTGTTAATATAGTCATGCATAATAACTTACTCAGGATAAATGAGGAAAATCCCCCACGAAACCTTGGCCTCAGCCCCTTCCAAGTTTCTCACAATTTCACAAACAGTTCAAGGACTAAAAGCAAGTAGGGTCATGCACACCCGCAGTGAACCAAAATTTAAGAATTCATCCTTTTAGTTTCAGTACCATGGAATGTCCTGATTTCACTCATTCTCAAGATTCTGAATGTTATAGCCCCCTATCCGTTACCTATTGAAAGCAAAACAAAACGCTGTGTTGCTCCTTCAGGGCTTTCTTGCTATTCCTTAGGTTTTTTTTGTTTTGTTTTGTTTTTTTTCATTCCTACCCACGAAAGTAACAAATACAGAATTTGTCATCAAGTTGGCCGGGTCCACTCAAACTGAAACATCCCCAGGCTGGGGTTTAGAGTATCAGAAGCACTGGTTCCCTGCACCTTTGCCTTGATGGTCCAATGACTTATGGACAGCCCCCTTTCTCAGTCACAAACACCTCGGGGGTGGAATCATGATTCAGTTAACTCAATCATCTGTCAAGCAAGTTTTGAGGAGCACCCAGCAGCTGCTAGGCTCTGGAAAGAGCTGAGTTAAACAGTTCCTGCCCTCTCCTGCTATGAGAAGGCTCGCTGGCACACGGATTACAACACAGGCTGAAACAGCAGTTCCGAATCAAATCAGAGGAAGAACTCACTCTTGGGCTAGGGAGGAAGTTGGGAGACAACATTTCTGTATTCCCCAAAGGCCCTCCCGAAATACCTGTGGAAGGAGCCAACGAATGAGTTAAATTCTGCCAACGAAAGGTGAGATCCCAGGTCCAAAGGAGAGGTAGCAGTTACTTCTAAGAAGCTAGCAGATGAGCGCAGCCTGTCAACTACGGGAATGCAGACCCCAGGCAAACTCAGCCCCACGCAACCCCCAGGAAATCACCTTGCAGAAAAGACCCCACCTGTACTGCCAGCCTTTCACGCCGCCGCCGCCGCCCCCGCCGCCGCGGCCGCTGCTGTTGCTGCTGTTCTTGTTGGGGGTCACGGCTGTGGCCAGGCCCTCCAGCTTGCCCTCGCTCTCCGAGACTTTCATCGTCGCCACCGGCTCGCCCCCCTGCATCTTCACTCCGAAGTCCATTCGCCCTTCTTGGGCGGGGGGGAACAGCTCGGTAGCTTTTGCCGTTGGTGCTGCTGCTTTTTGTTTTTGTTGTTTAGTGATCTGATCTGAATGTGATTCCAGTTGCTAAATCAGACGGCGGCTGGAGAGGGAATGGTCAAATGGCCCCAGAAAGGAAGATACGCATCCCCGACCGAAGTTAACTTTCCAGAGGGAAGGGACAGCGATGAGAACACAGCTATCCTTTAGATTAAATATTTACCCTCCCGGCAAAAACACGGAGGGGGAAAAATCACCCCTCCAGAGGTCTCGCAGACATGACTCCAAGGAGAAGCAGGCTCGTAAGGAGGTCGCCGACTCTCCAGCCAGGCGGGCTGGACTAGGACGGAGGGCCACGGACAGGGGCCCGGGGCCTGACCTCCGCGCTCCCGCGTCTCCTCCGGCCAGTCTTCCAGTGGAGGGCCCGTCCAGCCCGCTCGGCGCGAACCGCCGCAGCCCCCAAGGCAGAGCGGCGGCCAGCGCGCGCAGCTCGGGAGGAGGGTCGGGGAGGGAGGCCGCCGGGGGCGGGAAGCCGGCTTCCAGGGCCGTCTCTCCGTGGGCCAGAGGCGTGCCGCTCGGGGCGACTTTCTCCAACGCCCCTGGCCCTGGCCCCTCGACTGGGTTCCCAGGAATAGACGACTCTCAGCCCTCGCTCCAGCCGCAATTGCAATAGCCAGAGCCCCGGCCACCGCCCCACCCACAGCCCCACAGCGGGTGACCCACCCGCCGCCTCGCTCTCCCCGCCTTCCCTTCCGGAGTGGTGTGAGCTCACTTCCCCCTCAGGCGAAGTGCCCGGCGCCATCTTGGATAAGGGCAGCTCAGCCCTGGAGGGGGCGGAGCCTCCGAGGGTAGCGGTGACCAGAGGCTGATGGGTAAGAAAGGGAGCCGGAGGGCGAGGCAGGAGAACCAGAAAGAAGGGTCGGGAAGGAGAGAGAAACAAAAGAAGGAGTGGACCCAAAGAGTGCCCGGGCGGAGTGTGATTTCCGCCCTTTTTAACCAACCAGGTCCCATCCTTGCATCTGAGGGCCCCGTTCCAGGCATTTTAGGAAGAAAGGCTTGAAAAATAAGAAATTACGAAAAATAAAAAATACTGGTCGTTTTAGTCATTTTGAAAAAAAGGGAAAAAATAGCGTGACAGTGGAGTAAGGCAAATGGATGTTGCAAATGAAAAGGAAACTGTCCTGGAAGTTAGCACCTCTGAGCCAGTCAAGTACTCTCCTGACCCCAGATAAATCTTTCACCCTCTTTATGTCTTTGTCTTCGCATTAGTGAAATAAGAGTGGTTATCCAGGAGATTGCTAAAGTTCCTTCTAATTGCAATTCTAGTTCCCAACAATATGACTTGCGATTTAAACGTATAGAAAATTCTAGCACAGATACAGACAGTATTACTCAAACTTGTAAAATAAGGCTAAGAAGAAAAAAAAAGAGGGTGATAATAGAAAATAAATGAAATGGGATGAAGAACCCACCTCACAACAATCAAATTGACCTACAAAGAGATGAAGTTTCAAAAGAAAGATGGGGTTGGTGTTTGGTGCAGCAGTTAAAATGGTGCTTGGGATGCCAGCATCTCAGATGGGAATGCTGGGTTCAAATCCTGGCTCTTCTTTATAGATTTTAGCATCATGCTAAAAACTGGGAGGTAGCAGATGATGATGGCTCAAGTACTTGGATCCTGCTGTTTATTGGGGAGACTGGGATGGAGTTCCTGGCTCCTGGTTCAGCACTGGCTGTTGCAGGCATCTGGGGAATGAATCAGTAGATGGAAGATTCTCTCTGTGTGTGTGTCTCTCAGATAAAATGAAAACAAATAAATGAGTAAAGATAGCAATCAATTTGTTGAGGATTTGGAGAAATTGAAACCCTCATACATTGCTGGTGAAAATGTAAACTGTGGTGTAGCCATACAATGGAATATTGTTTGGCCATAGAAAGGAATGAAGGGCTGGTACATGCTACACCATAGATAGACTTTGAAAACATGATTCTGAGTAAAAGAAGCAAGACTCAAAAAGTGACATGTCATGTGCTCCATTTACATGAAATGTCCGGAATAGGCAAATCCTACAGACAGGAAGTAGATTAGAGCTTGCCAGGGGTTGGGAGAACGTAGGAATGGGCTGTGACCGCTTTTTTTGGAGGGGTGAAGGGGTGAGGGAGGGATAGTGAAATTCTTCTAAAATTAGTAGTAATGGATTTACAGTCTTGTGAATATATGTAAAACCCAGCTCATCATACACTTTAGATGGGTGAATTTGTGTCATGATAAAGCAATTATAATTATTTAAAAGGCAAATTCTCTAGGGAACTAACTTTACTAGAAGAAAAAGAGGAAGTAGGAATACTTAGGAGGCTGTGACAGGAAATGAAGTCAGAAATGACAGTAGCTAGGGGCTGATGCTGTGGTGCAGTGGGTTGCGCCATGGCCCACAACACCTGCATCCCATATGAATGCTAGTTCAAGTCCCAGCTGCTTCACTTCCCATCCAGCTCCCTGCTAATGAGCCTGGGAAAGCAGCAGCATATGGCCCAAATCCTCGTGGGAGACCCAGACGGAGTTCCAGGAGCCTGGCTTCAGCCTGGCCTACCCCTACCTGGCCATTGCAGACATTTGGGGGAGTGAAACAGCAGATGGAAGATCGCTTCTTTGTGTCTCTACCTCTCTTCACTGTATCTCTGCCTTTCAAATAAGTAAATTGAAATATTTTTTGGAAAGAAAGAAAGGAGAAAAGAAAAAAGAAATGACAGTAGCTTGACTTGAGTGATGGCAGTGAGGGTAGAGAAGTGAGCAGATCTGAGCTGTATCTGAGCTGTGGTGAGCAAATCTGAGCTGTATCTGTGGCAAATGCATTGGATTTGCGATAGTGCAATAATGTTCTTGCCGGCCTCTCCACTTCTAGTCTGTCTTGGACTTGTCACAGTTCAGTTCACAATTCTAATTGAGCTCCTGTGAAACTCAGAACCATTTTTACATTCTTCATAGAATAAATCCAACTCTTTTGTTCAAGAAAAAAATACATAGAAGCTAATGGAATAGCTGACTGTTAGTGTAGAGACTATAGAATGTGGAGTTTGCCTTTTATAGTCCAATGCTGAATTAGATGAGGATCTATATGCAACCAGTGAGGTCAGCTGGTCAGAAGTAATTATCCAGACTAATTAAGCCTAAAAAGAAGCCTAGGCGAGCATGCCTTCATTGGGGGTAATGGCAGGTGTGATGGGGCAGCGTGCCAACCCAAGGACGGGGACAGACATGAAACCTTCAGCTTTAGAAACCCTGAAACCATTTATCATGGCTCCTTGCACTGCAGAGATTAAGGGACCAGCTCATGCTAACCAAACTCAACAACAGAGTGAAAATACCACCCAGAATACTGAAGTTTGAGTATTGGCACATTCTGTGTAAGAAACTCAACAGATAGGCCAGTGTTGTGGAGCAGGTTAAGTCACCACCTGCAACGCCAGCATCCCATATGAACAGCAGGTCAAGTCTCAGCTGCTCCACTTCCCATCCAGCTCCCTGCTAATGGCCTGGGAAAGCAGTGAAGGATGGTGCAAGTGGGAGACCCGGATGGAGTTCCTGGCTCCTGGCTTTGTCCTGGCCCAGCTCTGGCTGTTGCAGCCATCTTGGTAGTAAACCGGTGGGTAGAAGATCTTGCTCACTCTCTATAACTCTGCCTTTCAAATAAATAAAAGAAACTCAACAGAATAAACTATTCCCAGGAGCTTACATGATGTTCATGGACTTGGAGGCAGGGCATTTGGTTGGAGTGATGTTTTGTACTGCTTTTGAAAACAGAAACTTTTCTGGTTGTTGTGCAATACAAATTGTACCTGACTGTTTCATTTCATGTATAAGGGGAAAAGGAGGACATGTGATTTAAAGAGGAAGTGCACACAACCTCTGTGAGTTCAAAGAGTTTCCGCCTGCAGACCAGCTGGCTGATAGATCAGTGCATCCTTCCCCCACGGAGAGGAGCTGCACAGCCTAGTGGTCCAGATCCTGGGTGCTGATGTCTGGCGACGTGCAGATTCCAGTACACGTGACTCTGAGTGAGTTACATAACTGCTTTGACCTCTGTTTCCTTACCTGTACAATGGGAGTAATGCTAATGCTAACATCTCCGCTATGAACTGTAGTTCATGCTCTCGCTCTTTCTCTTTCTTTCTCTCTCCCTCTCCTCTCTCCCTTTATGCCACATAAAGACACATCTAGAAGACCGGGGTGAATGCTTGGGTCAGGGTTGGGATGTGGCTTTGAACACCCACATCCCGTATTGGAGTGCCTGGGTTTTGAGTCCTGGGTCTAACTGCAATCCCAGCTTCCTGCTGATGTGCATCCTATAGGAAGAAGCAGATGATGACTTAAGTCCTTAGATTCCTGCAACCCACCTAGGAAACCCAGATTGAGTTCTGGGCTCCTGGCTTTGGTCCAACCCAGACCCTGGCTGTTGTGGGCATTTGGGGAGTGAAATGATAGATGGGAGTATGTTTTTCTCTCTCCCCGCCCTCCCTACCCCCCCCCCCCCCGGTCTCCTTTTCCGATAAAATGGAAATAAATTGTTTAAGGCAGCTGTATGCTAGCTAGGAAGAGAGCTCTCACCAGAAACTTACCATGCTGGCACTCTGATCTTGGACTGCCCAGCCTCCAGAACTGGGAGAAATCTGTTGTTTCCATCTCCCCGTCTACAGGTGGTTTGCTACGGCAGCCCGAGCTGACTAGGACCATCTCCGTGTGAGAGTGATGGCCAGCATTAAATGGGATGGTATGTTTTGAGCACTTAGACTTCTGTCTGACCCGTGACACAGGAAGTGCTCGGCACCTGTCAGTCATTGCTGTTGAAGGGCGGGGTTTGGCTGTCAGGTGAAATGGATGCCAATGCATGGCCTGGGCACTTGTCAGCTGGACAGCTCTAGGGATACCGCAGCCACCACTTTGGAGGACATCAGACATACTTCTCTGGGTGAATGCCAGCTCTGTCTCTCAAATGATGCAGTTTTCTAATAGGATCCTGATTCAGAGAAACCTAAGTGTCAGTGGAGAGTCCCGAGAACATTACCTGGAGTCAGCAGCCTATGGGGCCGGCGTGAGTGGGCAGGTGCTTCACGCCTCTCCTCCCAGGAGCTTCCCTGGCCGCTGCACAGACTGGCGGCCCTCTACCCCTTCAGGCTGCTGAGTTCCCTTCGTGGCACCTGACATCGTGATTTGTTCTGTGTTGTTTGTACCTCACAAGAACGTGAGTTGCATGAGGAGTTGATTCTTTTTTTCCACTCCTGTATCCCCAAGATTTGAACACTGCTTGGCACATTGGTTGAATGTGTGGATGCATTTATTGGCATCAGATTTTGAATCCTGGCTCTGGCCCTTGATGTGTGTGTGTGTGATTTGAGCAAACTGCTTTGTTAAGCCTCGGTTTTCTCATCTGTGAAATGGGAGTAGGATGAAAATGTGTAGAAAGTGCTGGCCTCCAGTTAGAGCTGAGCAAGTGTGTGCTGTTTTCATTTTCTCTTTGTAACCCTGATGTGCAGGGAATGGAAGAAGGGTAATTTGTTTCCCTGAAGCACAAGAAAGACACTCCCTCAGTAAGCCTGAAGCTACAGCTACTGGGATGAAAAGGACTGGCCCCAGGAGACTGGGAGCAGGGGAGAAGGGCCCCTGGGAGCAATACTGATCCTGCGAGGGAGGCAGCCGGAAGCCAGGGCACTTACATTTCCCCATTGGAAGAATAAGGCGATGGACCCACGATTTCTAAACGAGAAAGAAGGCCAGGCAGAAGTACAGGAGTCGGGGGAGGGAGGAGGGATGGAATTTCTGGGAAGATGAAATGTTCACAGTTGAAGAGACAGAGTTTCAGGGGTTTGGGGGTCCCTTTCCTCCTCCGGTTCAGGCAGAAATCCTCAAGCAATTTCCCACTCCAATGTGGAGTCTCAGCTAAAGGGCTCCGAGAGAGCTGCCTGTCACAGGAAATTTCCCTGCCGAGCTCAAAGCCTGACGTGGGAGGAAAAGACACACACGCAGCCTGCGTTTGTATCTGATGGGAGGAAGGAGGGAGGAGAGGAGGAGCAGCTGCCCTGCTCAGGTTTCCATAAAATGCCATGTTTCCCCCATTGTTTGCTTTCCCAGCACTTGTCGCCTGAATCTCTATTGAACTTAAAAGAATTTCACTTAAATACCCAGTAGGTGGTAAAATGAGCTCTTAAAACTGTGCTACGAGATAAGAACACCTGTTCCTTCAGTGTGATACATCCATCTTGTCTGGCTTTAGCCTTCTTGGCCTGTGCAGGCAGCACTGTGCCCCCAGAAGCCCTTTAAAACGCTGAGATTTAGGGGCCAGCAACGTGGCCCAGTGGGTTAAGCTGCCATCACAACACCGGCATCCCATATCAAAGTGCCAGCTTGAGTCCCAGCTGCTCTGCTTCCGGTTCAGCTCCCTGCTACTGCACCTGGGGAGGCAGAGGAAGATGGCCCAAGGACCTGGGTCTCTGGACACGTGGGAGACCCAGATGGAGTTCTAGGTTCCTGGCTGCAGCGGGGCCTATCCCTGGCCATTGCAGCCATTTAGGAAGTAATCCAGGAAATGAAGATCTCCCTCTCCCCTCCCCCTTCACTGTGCCTTCTAAATAGATACATCTAAAAAAAAAAAAAAAAAAAAAAAAAACACAGCCCAGATTCCGCTGAAGTCACATGACCTTTCTGCCATCAGGTGGTGAGTGCCAGGGGTTGCCATGGGAAAGGAGGGGAAGAAAAGGCACTCATGCTTGTTAGCGTGAAATCACAGTCGTGTGAATCCTGGCAGCACTCATGCATCAGCTTCCAAAAGGGTTGAAAATCTGTTATTCCCACGAACTGAGTCCATTGACAGGAGATGCTAATTTGCTTAAGAATACATATGCATGTATCTATTTTGAAAAATCTACATCCCCTCACTACAATCCAAAAACAAATACTGGGGCCAGCACTGTGGTGTAATAGGTTAGGCCTGCGCCTGCAATACCAGCATCCATATGGGTGCCAGTTTGAGTCCTGGCTGCTCCACTTCCAGTCCAGCTCTCTGTTATAGCCTGGGAAAGCAGTAGAAGGTGGCCCAAGTGCTTGGGCCCCTGCACCCATGTGGGAGACCTGGAAGAAGCTCCTGGCTCCTGGCTTCGGATCGTCCTGGCTCAGGTTGTTGTGGCCATCTGGGGAGTGAATCTGTGGATGGAAGACTTCTCTCTCTGTCTGTAACTCTGACTCTCAGATAAATAAACAAATCTTAGGGGGAAAAAAAGCAAATATTGAATAGTACCCTTCAATATGTGCTCCACGTAATATTTCAGGATAAGGTATTATTTGACTTAAAGTTTTTCTTGCTGGGATGCATTTGGAAAACGCTACCTTTTTCTGTTTTTGCAGACTGGTTCCTTTATTTGCAGAACTTCTTGGAGAATTTCCTACGCAAATGTGCATCATGAATCTTTTTCGTAAGGGAGATAGAAGGTTGAGACAGAAAGTCCCCAGCAGGGAGGGAGCTGCACTTGGCGAGGCCTCAGCTGTGAAAAGATGTTGGCACTTCTCATCCGGAATTCCAGATAAAAATAACAGCACCTTGTGAACAATGAAAGGGAGCCCAGCAATCCTGCTTGCCCCCAGAAAGGCAGCTTTGAAATGTCGTCCATGAAACTGGAAGCCTCTGGAGGGCCTGGGCTTTTGCTGGCCTGGTGGACAGTCGCTCACCTGCTGCTCGGGTAGAGAAAGGCTGCTCCGCCTGGCACAAGCAGACTTGGTTCGGTCAGTTTTCCATCTACGAGAGGAGACTTGAGGTGGTGCACCAGTGGGAGGAGAACTAAGCGTGCCAGCCATTGAGGATGCGTCCAAGGCAACAGGAAGTTGGCTGCACGGATGCTGGTTTCGTATTTGATGGTTTTGCCTTGGGCCCTCTCTTTTGTCTTCTTTTTCCCCAGGATGTTGAATAACTTCTATGGATTCTAGGCTTCTCCTTTTCCTTTGGGGGCTATGTTTGCATCGACAGGCTCTGTCAACCTTTGATAACACAAGGACAGGAAGTGTCTCTTTCACGTAGGAACTTCTGCCTCTCAGCTCCCACCCTAGGTGTAAACACATTTCTGGACCTGTGGGTTACCTTAGCGCTGACAGGTAGCTTGGTGCGGAGTGGACCTGCTAAATGCCGTGGAAGGAAGGGGTAGTGGGGGCCTTTCTGAGGGCCTGGTGTGCACCCCAGCCTTCTGGCCAGCCCTCAGGGGGGTGCCGTTCTCTGTGCTGCCTCTCAGAGAGGCTGCTCTGCCCAGGAGCCCCGTGCCAAGTGTGATGGTGGCACTTATGACATGGTCACTCACACAGGGCTGGAAGAGCAAACTCGCTCCTATTCCCTCCCATCAGCCACCAGCCTCCACGAAGGGCAATTATTTCTATTTTTCTAGATACCAAACTAGTAGAGAAGGATATGTGGTTTTTCTTTTTTTAAAGATTTATTTTATTTATTTGAAAGTCAAAGTTACACAGAGAGAAAAGGAGACAGAGAGAGAGAGACAGAGAGATCTCCCATCTGCTGTTTCACTCCCCAGATGGCCGCAATGGCCGGAGCTGGCCCAGGGGGAAGCCAGGAATCTGGAACTCCATCCAGATCCAATCACTTTAGCCATCTTCTGCTGCTTTCCCTGGTTTCCACTGTTTTCCTGCATTGGCAGGAAGCTGGATTGGAAGTGGAGCAACCAGGACTTGAACTGGCACTCTGATGTGAAATGCTGGTGTTGTAGGCAGCAGCTCAGGCTACCACACCACAGGGCTGGCCTCAAAGAAGAATATGTAAAGGGAGACAAATCTCTTATAGTCTGGGTGGAAGCTGGAGAATGCTACACCCATGAACACAGGGCACACAGGAAAGGCCAAGTGCCTAAGGGTAGATAAAGTAACTTCCCACGGCCCACTGGTTGGTAAAGAGCTAGAGGTTTGGTAATATGCATCATCATCAGGAATGAAGTCAGAATACACAGGAGAATGAGAGTGGAATTGAGTCAGATTCACCCAAATGTTGCCAGCAAAGAGCAACCCGAAGATGAACTATGGAGAGAGTTATGATTTTGCACTTCCTGGGGAATTCAGTTCATCTTCCTGGACTGAAATGAGATCAGCCTGGAGGCAAAAGCTAAGACAGTCTCAGGTTTTCAAAGACCATGAATGTCAGCTCTTATTGCTGCTGTCTTCATTGAACAAATGCTTGCTGTGTGTATTACATGCCAAGTGCTTTGCTAGGTATGGAAGATACAGCCAATAAACAAAATACCATTTCTGCCCTTAGTCTATGCGTAGAGTCAGAAGACAGATATTAACCACGAAATTAAAAATAAACAGAAGTGAGCCGGCGCCGTGGCTCAATAGGCTAATCCTCCACCTTGCGGCGCCGGCACACCGGGTTCTAGTCCCGGTTGGGGCGCCGGATTCTGTCCCGGTTGCCCCTCTTCCAGGCCAGCTCTCTGCTATGGCCAGGGAGTGCAGTGGAGGATGGCCCAGGTGCTTGGGCCCTGCACCCCATGGGAGACCAGGAAAAGCACCTGGCTCCTGGCTCCTGCCAGGATCAGCGCGGTGCGCCGGCTGCAGCGGCGGCCATTGGAGGGTGAACCAACGGCAAAAGGAAGACCTTTCTCTCTCTGTCTCTCTCTCTCACTGTCCACTCTGCCTGTCAAAAAAAAAAAAATAAATAAAAAATAAAAAATAAAAAAAAATAAACAGAAGTGCTAAGATATGAGAGTACTTCAAATGAGGGCAGGCATTTGCCACAGTGGTTAAGATCCTGCTTTTTTTTTTTTTAAGATTCATTGAAAGGCAGAGTTACAGAGAGGCAGAGGAAGAGAGAGAGAGAGAAAGAGAGAGAGAGAGAGAAAGAGAGAGAGGTCTTCCATCCGCTGCCTCACTCCCCAAATGGCTGCAACAGCTAGAGCTTGTGCTGATCCAAAGCCAGGAGCCAGGAGCTTCTTCCAAGTTTCCCACAAGGGTGCAGGGACCTAAGGACTTGGGCCATCTTCTGCTGTTTTCCCAGGCCATAGCAGAGAGTTAGACTGGAAGTGGAGCAGCCAGGACTCAAACCAGCGCCCATATGAGATGCCAGCACTGCAGGTGGTGGCTTTACTTACTAAGCCACAGTGCTGGCCCCTTAAGATGTTCCTTGGGAAACCGGTGTCCCATATTGACTGCCTAGGCTCTGGCTGTGGCTCTGCTCCTGATTCCAGGTCCCTGATAATGTGCACCCTGCAGGCAGCAAGTCACAGTTTAAGAAGTTAGGTCATTGCAAGCCACTTCAAAGACACAGATTGAGTTCTAAGCTCCAGGTCTTGGCCTGGCCTGACAGAGCTCTATCTACTGTGGACATTTGGAGAGTGAACTGGTAGATGGGAGATCTCTCCATCTCTACTCTTTATTTCTCTGTCTGCCCTTCAAATAAAAAAGTACACTTTTAAAAAGAAGTTTGTGGGGGCCGGCATTGTGGCATAGCCATGAAGCCACTGCCTGGGATGCCAGCATCCTGTGTGGGTAAAGGTTCATGTCCCAGCTGCTCCACTTTGGATCCAGCTCCCTGCTAATGTGCCTGAGGAAGCAGCGGAAGATGGCCCAAGCGCATGGGCCCCTGCACCCATGTGGGAGACCTGGAAGAAGCTCCTGGCTCCTCCTAGCTTCAACCTGGCCTAGCCCTGGCTGTTGTGACCATTTGGGGAGTGAACCAGAGAATGGAAGATCTCTTTATCTTTCTCTCTCTCTGTCTAACTCTGCCTTTCAAAGAAATAAATTAATCTTTTTTTTAAGTTAGTGGAAAAGTGGAAGTAAAAGACAAGCTTATTTTGGTGCAAAATGTTTTTGAAATCTGTGTGTAGATATTTTCATAGTACCATTTTCTTTGAACTTTTTGAAGACCCTTTGTACATATGGAGACCATAGAGAAAGGGGTGGGTGGGATCTTGTTTAATGTAGTGAACAGGGAAGCCCCTCTTGGAAGGATGAGTTGAAGGCAGCATAGGGTGATGTTCTGACCAAAGATGAGAGTGAAGTGGTGTGAGTTGAACTTTAGGAAGGCCGAGGTAGTCAGAGCACAAAATTCAAAAGGAATGCAACACAGTATTCTAAACAGGCAGCCAAGGGTCAGGTGCAGGAAATTTGGACTATTTCCTATGTCTAAGAGGAACCACTGAATGACTATAAATGAATGAACTGTTAGAGTTACTTAATAGAGAAGGATATTATTTCTAGACCCAGATTCTGCCTGACCTATGTACACTCTTGGCCTAAAGACTTACTTTCTTTTTTTATATTGTTGGATATCAAGTGGAGATATGACCCGTGGATCTTCTTTTAGGTCTTGCAAGCCATAAGATACACACAGAAACTTCTAGAAATAACGTCTTTTTCCTGGAACACTGAAAGACAGTATGTGGTGAATCCATATAGGGCCTGTTTGCCTTTCTCCATTTCCTGGCTGATCAGAAAGAGGCACATGAATTTTCTCCTACTTGTTTCCGTCTTCTCCTTCACCGTTGCAATAGCCTTGGAAGTGGAACTGGACAATGGTATAGCCTGGTGAGAACTTACTCAACACAATGGACATGGCACAAAGCGACATTCAGCTCCTTCTTTGTATCTCCAGGGACAATTTTGGCTTTACCGAAAGCAGTTTTTTCTATGGCAATTTTATTTCATGTCTCACAAGCCATAGATTATTTACCTGCAGTACAAACTATTTTAGCTTTCTCGGCCATTTCTAATGTTTCAGAATTTAAATCATCATTTAAATTTGTATGTTCTAGGAGGAGAATTGAAGGAGGCATTCCACAGCCCAATAGTATCAATCCATGTCAGAGACACACAATTGAGATGGTGTCCTTGGCCATGCACTCTGATTCTACATGTTTTCCATCCGGGAGAGCTTGAGGCAGCAGTTCCCATGTTGTTCTTGACAATTCGAGTTGCCCTTTGCAGATTCAGCACTGTTGGATGCCAAGCCGCTCACTTCCCCAGGCCTCTCTCGTGGTATCACACTCAATTGCCTGCTCAGCTTTTAAACAGGAGCCAGAGATCAAATGTGGGACAGCCCTTGTCTGTTGAACAAGATACAAAGGAAATATTAGCATCGTTATTCCGTATCTCGTCAGTGAAAAGACACTGTGTGATGACCCTCTGAAGGGTGGAAGGCAACAACATTTTGTCCTTGTTGCCAACAAGAGTCAAAGATGCACATGCTGCGCAGGTTCAGGAAAAGGAGTACAGTAGACCAGGTGGGGACTGTGGTGAAGGGGAGAGCGTGCGCCCCACCTGCGGGGGACCCAGTGCTCCACTGCCACAGCCAGCTGCCAGGAGGAGCCGGAAATCTGGGTTTGAATGTGAAAAGCCCCTCAAGTTTGAAATGGTCTCCACTATTTATTTAAGAGATTTATTTATTTATTATTTATTTGAGAGGCAGAGTTACAGAGAGGCAGAGGCAGAGGCAGAGAGAGAGAGAGAGAGAGAGAGAGAGAAAGTCCTCCATCTGATGGTTCACTCCCCAGTTGGCCACAATGGCCAGAGCTGCGCAGATCTGAACCCAGGAGCCAGGAGCTTCTTCTGGGTCTCCCAGGCAGGTGCAGGGGCCCAAGGACTTGGACAATCCTCTTCTGCTTTCCCAGGCCATACCAGGGAACTGGATCAGAAGTGGAGCAGCTGGGTCTAGAACCCACACTCATGTGGATGGCAGCACTACAGGCGGTGGCTTTACCAGCTATGCCACAGTGCTGACCCCCAGCACTATTTTATTTATTTATTAATTTTTTTTTTTGACAGGCAAAGTGGACAGTGAGAGAGAGAGACAGAGAGAAAGGTCTTCCTTTTGCCGTTGGTTCACCCTCCAATGGCCGGCGCGGCCGGCGCACTGCAGCCGGCGCACCACGCTGATTCGAAGGCAGGAGCCAGGTACTTATCCTGGTCTCCCATGGGGTGCAGGGCCCAAGGACCTGGGCCATCCTCCACTGCCCTCCCTGGCCACAGCAGAGAGCTGGCCTGGAAGAGGGGCAACCGGGACAGAATCCGGCGCCCCGACCGGGACTAGAACCTGGTGTGCCGGCGCCACAAGGTGGAGGATTAGCCTAGTGAGCCGTGGCGCCGGCTTTTTTTTTTTTTTTTTTTTTTAATGTTAAATATTATGGGGATCCAGACCAAAACCTGCTTGTAAGCATCTTACACTCAGAAGTGCCAGTTTGGACTCTGTGGTCTCTGGTCTGTTCTCACTGCAAATCTGCTAGGAGGGGAAAAGCACCCTATCCCTGAGAGGGACCGATGGTATCAAAGTGTAAATCTCCGAGTAGAGGGGGCGGTTTTGGAGGAGGGTTTCAGAAACAAAATCTTGCCATTCCTTCTCTCCCAGGCATATGTGGGGCCAAAGGAGAGGTGGAGATGGCAGCCATGTTAATTTGCTGGGGCTGTCAGAGCAAACTGCCACAGACTTAGTGGTAGGCTGGCAGCCTGGGGGTGGGTGGGGACGAGGTTGGTTTCTCCCTGGCTGGTGGATGGCCATCCTCTCCCTGAGACTTCATGTAGTGTCCCTTCTGGGCCTGTCTGTGCCCCAGTTTTCTCTTCTGCTGAGGACACCAGTCACAGTGGATTCGGGCCCATCTCAATGACCCATTTTAACTTATTTACTTCTTTAAAGACTCTCCACCCAAATAAAGTCACACCCTGACTTCTAGGGTGAGGACGGCAATGTATGAGTTTTGGAGGCACACGATTCAACCCACAGCAGCAGGTGGTCCACTTCACACAGCCTGTCCTGGGGCAGCATAGACTCTTCCCCTTCCTCTCATTTCCTGGAAGTAGACAGCCTGCCAATGCGTGTTTATTAGCAACCATGTGTAGCCATGCTTGTGGAAAAATCCAAAGAAAAAGACATACAGAAACACGGACCGGCAGAGCAGAGGAGGGGCCTCAAGGTCAAGTTCCACAAGAGATCATTTTACTGTAAGGAAACTAAGACCCAGAAGGTCCCTCTGTCGCACCAGAGTGGTAATGCCCCAGCCTCTGGACAGGAAAGGGCCCTGGTCAACTCTGCTGCCCTCTCCGAGGGGTGCCTTCCCTCCATGATGTTCCTGCCAAGTGTCCCAACCTCGTTCTGTGTCCACACATCAGATCTCCAGATATTTCAAGACACAAATAACCTCCCCATAAACATTTTTTTCACCTAGATAAAAATCCTCAATTCTGGGCAAAAAAATCTCAATTTCTTCAACCATTCCTTTTTTTTTTTAAGATTTATTTATTTATTTACTTGAAAGTCAGAGTTACACAGAGAGAGAAGGGGAGGCAGAGAGAGAGAGAGAGGTCTTCCATCCACTGGTTCACTCCCCAGTTGGCCACAACGGCTGGAGCTGTGCTGATCTGAAGCCAGGAGTTTCTTCTGGGTCTCCCAAGTGGGTGCAGGGACCCAAGGACTTGGGCCATCTTCTACTGCTTTCCCAGGCCATAGCAGAGAGCTGGATCAGAAGCGGAGTAGCCGGGACTCAAACCAGCGCCCGAATGGAATGCTGGCACCACAGGCAGTGGTTTTGCTGCTATGCCACAGTGCTGGCCCCAGACTGCTATGGATTTAGGATGCATCCTAGGAATCCGCTGTCTTTGCAAATAAGGGAGTGTCTAATGATACAACCAGTTAAGAGAACGAGCCATTAATAAGTCTGCACATGCTAACCTGCTGGATAGTGCGTTGTGTTCTCTGTAGATAGTTCCAGTATAGTCCAGTGCAGAAGAGCCTCTGTGCCTGTCTGTAGTGCCCCCTTCCTAGAATGTTGTAATTAATATCACACCTGACCTCCTGTCTGCCTCTTCATCTCTAAAATCTGAACAAAGAAAGCTGAGGTGAGCTTTCGGCGGGAGACATAGGGTGTCTCTCTCACCGCTTGGCTACTAGAGACCCAGAGATCAGTCCGCGAGAGAAAGTGTTGATCCTTACAGGGCTCTAAGCAAAGGCTTAATCCCAGGCTGCCAGAGGTGGGGTGGGACAGAACCAAAGGAAGGTGTCACCCCAAATAAATCTCATCCGGCTTTGGTAAGGGTTTCAGGTGTTTCATAGGCCGACAGGGCAGCTAGAAAGAGAGCTGACCCTTGGAAGGGGTGGGGGAGGGCATTTGTTTTGAGCCTTGCATTTGAAACGGCCTCCAGGACCGAGCACCTATGGCCAGAGCACGGCGGTGGCAGTGGCTGCGGGCTCGGTGGTACTGGCCGCTGCCTCCTGGGTGCCTGCTGGCCCATCAGCTTCACATGCTGCGTTGCTGAGAGGCTCTGTCACTCCATCTGATTGCCCCCTTTTTCACCAATTCGTCTGTAGGCCCAAGCTTCACTGGAAAATACGACACATTCCATTTTCTTTCCTCTCTTTGCAGCCTGCCCTAGAGCCTTGCAGCACCCGCCTCCCAGCCTGGATTCTGATGCAGCAGCACTGCTCTGCACACGCCCATCTAAGTCACGTGCCAGGCCAAGAAGATGGTCATCTGGACTTCTCCTTTTCTAAAAATTTATTTATTTTGAAAATCAGAGTTACAGAAAGAGAGAGAGAGAGACAGAGACAGAGAGAGATCTTCCATCTCTTTGTTCAACTCCGCAGATGGCCACAACAGCCAGCACTGGGCCAGGCCAAAGCCAGGAGCTTCATCCAGTTCTACTTTGGTGCAGGGGCCCAAACCCTTGGGCCATCCTCTGTTGCTTTTCCCAAGCCATTAGCAGGGAGCCAGATTGGAAGTGGAACAGATGGGACATGAACTGGCGCCTGTAGCGTCACAGCCAGCAGGTTTACTCACTACACCACAAGACGGGGCCCTGCCATCTAGACTTTTAAAAACCAGTTTAGGGGCTGGTGCTATGGTGCAGCAGGCTAAATAGCTGCCTGTGACATTAGCATTCCATTTGGTGGAAGACTTTCTCTCTCTCTCTTATGTAACTCTGCCTTTCAAATAGTAAATAAATCTTAAAACAAAACAAGACATAGCTTTAGAAGTATGCTCATCTCTTCATTTGCTACTGAAGCACAGATCCTAGTGGCTATTGAAAGTTGACTGAGGGGCTGGCGCTATGGCACAGTGGGTTAATACCCTGGCCTGAAGCACCGGCATCCCATATGGCTGCCAGTTCGAGACCCAGCTGCTCCATTTCCAATCCAGCTCTCTGATAGCAGTGAAAGATAGCCCAAGTCCTTGGACCCCTGCACCTGCGTGGGAGACCCAGAAGAAGCTCCTGGCTCTTGGCTTCAGATTGGCGCAGCTCCGGCCATTGTGGCCAATTAGGGAATGAACCATCGGATGGAAGACCTCTCTCTCTCTCTGTGTATGTGTAACTCTGACTTTCAAATAAATAAATAAATCTTTGGAAAAAAAAAGTTGACTGAATGATCAAGGAATGAGGAATCTACGTATGATTCTTCTAATGCTCATACCTACTAGTTCCTGCTTTAGACTTTCATACATAGAAAAGCGCTGGACTGGGGGGAAATGGGCAGAGTCAGGCTCAGTCCTCCTAAGCATGGCCAGCCCTGCTCACAGGAATGAAGCCCATTCATGGCCCACAGCCGTGTGAGGTTTTGGCCTGGGGAATTCAGTGTGGCTCTCCTGTGTCTTTGGGGGATCAGAACCATCTCAGAATTTGCCCCCTACACAGTCCACTCTACTCTCATGGTTTTGTCCCAGACTGGCACATGTATGGGGGGCTCTGTTATGTTAAACCTGTTGCCTAAATAATTCTGAAATTTAAAAATATGCCAGACATATTGAAAAATGAATTCCTCTGGGGTTCTTTATCAGCATACACATGTGAGCTTGGCCCAGCAGTAACAGTGGAAGCTGACCTCTGTGTCTTGCAATCCTTCTAGTGTAGTGCCTTTAGTGCACCTGCCATTACTCCTCTAAAGCCCCACTGGAAAGTAAGTCCCATGGGCAAGGAGGCCCCATTTTTCTTTAATAGTTGACACATAGAGAAGAATATACATGGGGCCAGCGCTGTGGCGCAGCGGGTTAAAGTCCTGGCCTGAAGTGCCAGCATCCCATATGGGCGCCGGTTCGAGTCCTGGCTGTTCCACTTCCTATCCAGCTCTCTGCTCTGGCCTGGGAAAGCAGTAGAAGATGGCCCAAGTCCTTGGGCCCCTACACCCACGAGGGAGACCCAGAAGAAGCTCCTGGCTCCTGCTTTCGGATCGGCACAGCTCCGCCCATTGTGGCCATTTGGGGAGTGAACCAGAGGATGGAAGACCCCTCTCTCTGTCTCTACCTCTCTCTGTAACTCTGTCTTTCAAATAAATAAAATAAATCTTTTAAAAAAAGAATATACATAACATATAATTAAGTTATGAGGATAGCACTATTTCCTTTTTTTTCATTTTTTAAAGATTTATTTTATTTTATTTTATTTTATTTTTGAAAGGCAGAGTTACAGAGAAAGAGGGAGAGACAGAGGAAGAGGGACCTTCCATCCACTGGTTCACTCCCCAAATGGCTGCAACAGCTGAGGTTGGGCCAGGCCACAGCCAGGAGCCTGGAACTCCATTCCAGTTTCCTACATGAGTGGCAGGGGCCCAAGTTCTTGGGCCATCATCTCCTAGTTTCCCAGGTATATTATCAGGGAGCCATATTGGAAGTGGAGCAGCTGGGTCTCAAACTGGCACTCATATTGGAAGCTGGCATTACAGGAAGTAGCCTAACACACCACGCTACAATGCTGGCCCTGATAGCACTATGTCTTGTCTTTCTCCGCCTTCGATCTAGAAAAATGCACATATGATAAATATGTGTTGAATAAATGAGAGATTCTTCTATGAATAAGTGAATCAGAAAGACTAGTGTCGCCCAGATAAAATATGCATCAGTTGTCAGAAGCTAAATGTGTCATTCCAAATTAAACTGTACTTCCCTACTAAATGTATGAGAATTCAATGTTATTCTACTTTCCAGACTAATTCTCTTCCTATCTACTTTTTGAAAGTCCAGTAGTTTTGGCTCTTTCATAGGGCTATGAGATGACCTGGTGTGGTTGAAAAATCAGGGTGAGAGTCAGACTATTCTGAGTTTGAATCCTGACTCCATCATCTTAGAGTTGCATGGCCTTGAGCAAACTACATATTCCCCCTTAAGCCCCCGCTAGGCTATCTTGTCTATAAATGGGGATAATAAAACCTACTTGCTGGACTTACAATGAATAAAAATGAAATAATGTTTGATGTTAGCTACCTTTTCACTTCATCTAAGATTAAGAAACCTGGTCTAAATCTTTCTAGATAGATTTCATCTGACCCTTGCTATTGATGGCATAATGGAAAGTTGCTTAAAAGGTGTATTTACAGAGGTTTTCCATCTGCCCGCAGGTTTCTGCTTTCCTCTTAAACTACATCCTACGTGGAAACTTCTTCCTTCTTACCTTTGGTTGCATCCTTCCTTGGTGGCTTTCTGTTGCTTTTTAACCCTCTGTGACAGCTCATCCCTACACACAGCATCACGGAGTCTTGTCATTCATACATTCTTAATGAGTCCCCTTAGATTTAATCATGCAGACAAGCCGGTTGGTAACTAGACTACGAAAGAAACAAAAATGCAGGGAAAGGAGGGCATCGCCTGTGGGTTAACGTCTCCCATGGATAGCAATGGGCTGCTATGGCTTTGTACGTACCATAGTCCAGCAGCACAGGCAGTCCCCACAAAGCCAGTTGTTTAAAACTCTGTGGCCTTTCCCACAGAAAGGAGGTTACCTCCGGTCATCGGGCTCTTAGGGCGCTCTATGAAAGTCTAGCTAAGCCGGAGTGTGGCCGACCTGGTGCGGCAGGCGTGCTGTTCTCCTGCTCCCGCTACCCTTGACTCTGTCGGAGAGGGCGGGAGAGCACTGTGTGTTCCACCTTCAGGTGCCAGGGACACAGCTCTCCTCTCTCCCCTACTTGGCTGGGCTGAGGGCTGGGGAGAAGGGCAGAGAATCCTGGGCGGCAGCACCAGAAGTCTGAGCCTCTGCCTCAGGACATCTTTGCAGTCCTTCCTACCCTCGGCCCCCACATTCTGACTAAGGAACCATGGGAACAGCAAGGACGCCTGTACAGTGTCTGTGCCCATATGCTGTCTCTGTAGCATGCGCATACACAGAGCTTCCTAGGCACCAGGCATTCTTCTAGGGGTGCCACTAATGTTAGCCCACCGAAGATGGCTCATTCGTAACTTAAGGTGTGACTCTTTCTTTTTTTTAATGTTTCCAAATTTTACTTAATGTGTTTGAAAGACAGAGAATGACAGTGTGTTCCCTCGCCTGGTGCACTTCCCAAATGCCCACAACAGCTAGGGCTGGGCTTGGGCAGAAGCCTGGAGCCTGGAACTCAACCCAGGTCTCCCACATGGGTAACAGGAACCCAAATACTTGAGCCATCACCTCTGCCTCCCAAGGTACGCTTTACCAGGAAGCTGGGATCAGGAGCCGGATGTGGGAATTGAACCCTGGAGCTCTAATATGGGACTCAGGCATCTTAAGCGACAGTGTAACCACCAGGCCGAATGCTCTGCCTTGGCTTGCTTTTTATTCTTAAGCCTGTTCTTCACTCTCCACGGAGCTGTCTTGGCAATGGATAGCGATTTCACGGTACCTTGTTTAATCAGAGGGACTTGAGCTCCTTAGTCAAATGATCTCTGACACGCATTTCTGGAATCAGATGAGTTGCTTTCAACAGTCTGATTCTTTGCCAAATAGTTTAAATATGATATCAGCCTTTATATTTGAAAACCCAGCAGGTTCTTCCACTATAGCCTTTCTTATTTTAAGACAAAAAATTATATATATACATATATATGTTTATGTATATATAGTGTGTATATATATATATATATGTTAGCTGTTTCTAGCCAAAGCTAAATTCATACCTACTGGACTCTGGCTCTTAATGAGCCCTCTGTTCTGTGTCCAGCAGTTTTGTATTTGCCATCTCTTAGTGATTATTTGACCAGCAGGTCTAAGAAGCAGAAAAGCCTGGTGGGTACTGTGATGGGCTCTGAAAATGGACCTCCTGGCTTTGAATTCTGGCTTGCTTTCTATTTTGTGATTCTGGGCAAGCTACTTACCCTGTCTATGCCTTAGTTTTCTCTGTAAAATGAGGATTGTAATAGAACAGGTACCAAATTGTATCGGTCACTGTCTTTAGACCCTCAGCACAGTGGCTGCCCCAGAGTAGACTGTCAATATGTGTTGAACCAGACGCACTAGCTGTCCAGAGATGTGCTGCCTCTGAGGAGGGCCCTGCACGCTCTGGGCCGGAGCAGCTTCCATTGGGCTGCAAACCTCTACTCCTCCTAAAAGACGCTTGAGGAAGCTCTGCCTGCCCAGGTGTCAGTACCTTCCATGGCTGCCACTCTGATTACAAGGAAAAAATTAGGGCCACAAAGATAGTATTATGAAATTCGGTTATTTTGCTTGAGTCATTGCAATAAAGCCACACCTGGTTCACCCAGTCTGTTCTTTCACTCTGCTATGCCTGTTTACCTTGTGTCCACTCCAAGTACAAAGACAAATGAATATCTTGGGAGTGGGAAGCAGAAACGATTGGAGGGTGAGAGTTTAGAAATAACATGCTATCTTTGCAACATAACCAGTCTTTTCTGGGACCACCGATTCTTCTTTGCTTTCCCTTCCTGATTGAGGGACTGGTAGAAGTCTCATGCATGAACCCTGCTCACCTATTTGGGCGTAGCCCACACAGAATGCACTCTGGAGACCTTTGAGAGAGGATTGCTCTTTGGACTGAAAACCAATCTAATATGCATCCCCAGGGGAGATGCCTGGCGTCACTATCTTGTTCCTTAATCTAATGTGGTATTTAGCTTAGAACATGGAGAGACTGGCTTAATGCCTTTTGATGATGATGAAAGCAAGAGGCAGGAACAGATCATTTCTGGAATCCTCTTTTAGCTCTTAAAAAAATTATTGGTCACCTCCTATTGGCCAGCCGCCATGCTAAATGCTTTCATGTGCATTTTCTCCTTTAGTTCTCCTAACAGTCTTAGGGAGCACTTATTGTGACCTTATTGTGGAGATAAAGAAAACTTCGACTCCACAAAGTCAGGTAATTGCCAAGGTCACATAGATTCCAAGCAGCTAATACTCCCCCATCTAGTAAACCTTTACTGGGCACCACACCAAGCACTAGAATAAGCTCTAAAAATACTGACATGTGTAACGAGAAAGGTGGAGGCTGGTGTTGTGGCTTATTGGGTTAAGCCAACATCTGCAACACCAGCATAGGCGATGGACGAGGGTCCACATTCTTGGCCCTGCACCCACATGGGAGCCCCAGAAGAAGCTCCTGGCTCCAGCCTGGCCCAGCCCTGGCCGTTGCAGCCATCTGGGGAGTGAGCCAGCAGATGGAAGACCTCTTTTGCTCTGTCTCTCCCTCCCTTTCTGTAACTCTGCCTTTTACATAAATAAAAAATAAATCTTTAAAATGAAACACAAAGACAAAGATGGGCCTACAAAGAGATGCCATAATCTGATGTGGTTAATGACTGAAAGGACATCATGGGAGCACAGAGAGTGGAACTGGATCTTCCCAGGAGTGACAGAGTACCCTGGAGATGACCCACTCAGTGAACCTTAGATGACGAGTAAGCATTGAGCTGACTGATGCAAAAGGCCTGGGGGAGGGTTAGAGTGGGGGCGGGAGGAAGCACAAGCAAAGGCCGGAGATGAGAAGCGGCCTACTCTGAGCGTAGACCCACGGCCTGGACCGGTCAGGACACAGATTCGGCCTAGGTGTGGAGGAGAGGCTGCCTGGATAGAGGTCAGAACACCCACGGTGGGTCTTGCAGGGACCCAGGAGGGAAGTTCATGCTTCACCTCTGAAGCTTAGACTTGAGTCTGCTGAAAGGAACTGAGGATAGATTAACAGGAGAAAAAGCATGACATTTATCCACATGTAAATGTGCATAAGAGACACCACAATGAAGGCAGGGTCCCGGGGGAAAGGGAGAGAGAAGGGGGGGTGCGGTTAGTAGAACAGTGGGGTGGGGCTTGAGGCTGCTGGTGAGAGGTGGCAACAAGCTGTAGGAGGATGAGGGGAAGCCATGTACTGTGAACAAAGGTTGTCCCTGCTAATTGCCCAGAGCTGCTGCCAGAAAAATGGGTGAAAAGTCTGCCTGGGCGTTGGGAATGACTTTCGGTTTCCTCTCCAGGGCTCAGTCTTCCCTGACCCCTGGGAAGAGGAGTTTAAGACAAGACTAGCAGATCTAGTCTAGAAGATCTGTCTTTCTCTTTCTCTCTCTCTCTTGCTCTCTGTAACTCTGCCTTTCAAATAAATAAATAAATCTTTGAAAATACCTTAGAAAATTGCCCTTGTTTAATTTTGCCAAAGCTTTGGCTAACTTCCCCAAAGCACTCTCATAACTTACTCAATAAGCAAATGTTATTGTTCTTTGCCCTCCAGTCACCAAGCAAAATGCCTTGAGCAGCCTAAAATACAGTTACCAGGACCTTTGCACCTGCATGGCCTGTTTTTGCTTTACTGGACCACTCCCACCTCTCGTGAGCCATCACTTTGATTGTGCTTTGATGTCAGGAATATGTTAGCAACATCATGTTTCATCTCCTTTTGCAATTCTTGAAGAAATGCTCTGGTATCTTGACATCCCTTGTTGAAATTTCAATTGTGGGGCTGGCTTTGTGGTGCGGCAGGGCCTGGCACCCAACGTTAGAGCTCCAGTCTGAATCCCAACTGTTCCAGTTTCAGTCTAGCTCTCTGCTAAGACACAGCCCAAGTGCTCAGGCCCCTGCCACCCATGTGGGAGACCAGGATGGGGTTCCTGGCTCCTGGCTTCCGCCTGCCCTAGATGGGGCTGTTGCAGCCATTTGGGGAGTGAACTAGAGGATAGAACCTCTGTCCCCCTCATCTCTTCCTCTCTCTCCCCCATCTCTTTCTGTTGCCCTGCCTTTCAAGTAAATAAACAAATGAATAAAAATTTTTTTTGACAGGCAGAGTGGACAGTGAGAGAGAGAGACAGAGAGAAAGGTCTTCCTTTTTCCGTTGGTTTACCCCACAATGGCCGCTGCGGCTGGCGCGCTGTGGCCAGCGCACTGTGGCTGGCGCATCGCACTGATCCGATGGCAGGAGCCAGGTGCTTCTCCTGGTCTCCCATGCGGGTGCAGGGCCCAAGCACTTGGGCCATCCTCCACTGCACTCCCTGGCCACAGCAGAGAGCTGGACTGGAAAAGGAGCAACCGGGACAGAATCTGGCACCCCAACCGGCACTAGAACCCGGGGTGTCGGCGCTGCAGGCGGAGGATTAGCCTATTGAGCTGTGGTGCCGGCCAACAAATGAATAAATCTTTTAATAAAATAAAATAAAATGTTCGTCATAAGCAGGCATTTGGTACAGTGATGAAGACACCACTTGAGGCACCCACATCCCACATTGGAGTGCCTGGGTTCAAGTCCTACCTCTGCTTCTGATCCAGCTTCCTGCTAGTGTAGACCTAAGGAGCCAGCAGACGACAATGGCTTAAGCCCTTGGGCCCCTGCCATCCATATGGGAAACCCAGATTGAGTTCCAGGCTCCTGGGTTTGGCCTGGTCCAATCCTGGTTGTTGCAGGCATTTGAAGTGTGAGTCAGCAGGAAGATTTCTCTGTGTCTGACTGTCTCTTTCTGCTTTTCAAATAAATGAAAATAAATTTTCAAATATTTTAAAAATACATTTCAAAAAGTTTCTCTTGAAAGTCCTGCTCTCATCTGCATAACAGTTTTGGCACTCATTGAGCAGCAAGTTTGCTTCATTTTAATTTTTCAGTCAGAACTGTGTAAATGAAACCAACTGAGTGGTCTATGGGGAAGGTTATGGTTTCTGCTGTTAATTGTTGGCCCTCTTTGGTTAGGACACAAGCAAGATGAATATTTCCTCACGTATTGATGTGAACAGTCTGCTGTTATGAGCATCTGCTTCAACTCTCTCTTTCTCTCTCTCTCTCTCTTAAAAGATTTATTTATTTGAAAGAGTTACAGAGAGGCAGAAGGAGAAAGAGAAAAGTATTTTTTTAAAAGATTTATTTATTTATTTGAAAGTCAGAGTTACACAGAGAGGAGAGGCAGAGAGAGAGAGAGAGAAAGAGAGAGAGAGAGGTCTTCCATCTGCTGGTTCACTCTCCAATTGGCCACAATGGCAGGAGCTGGGCCGATCCAAAGCCAGGAGCCAGGAGACAGGAGCCAGGAGTTACTTCCTGGTCTCCCACGCAGGTGCAGGGCCCCAAGCACTTGGGTCATCTTCTACTGCTTTCCCAGGCCACAGCAGAGAGCTGGATTGGAAGTGGAGCAGCGAGGAGTCCAACCAGTGCCCATATGGGATACAGGCAGCTGCTTTACCTGCCATGCCAGAGTGCTGGCCCCTTTATCTATCTATCTATCTATCTATTTATTTATTTATTTACAAAGAAAATATGTTCATGTTTTCCTTGTGTAACATTGAAAGACTCCTAATTCTAAGTTTTTCACTGTCTACCAGGGTGAGACAGGCTTGAGAATAAATGGCAATAAAGCAGAATACTAAGTACTAGAATGAAAGGTGTGTCAGGGAAGGCCACGGGTCTGGGGAGGAGCATTTAATTTTTCCCAGTAACTTAACCTTTTTTTTAAAAAAAAATGTATTTATTTGAAAACCATAGAGGGATAGATAGAGAGCTCTTCTGCCCATGGTTTACTCCCCAAATGGCCACAACAGCTATGGCTGGGCCAGGCTAATGCCAGAAGCCAGGTCTCCCACAAGGGTAGCAGGGACCCAATTCCTTGAGCCATCATCTGCTGCCTTCCCAGGAAGCCAGTATTGCGGCACAGTGGGTTAAGCCACTGCCTACGGCACTGACATCCCATATGAGTGCCTGAGTCCCAGCTACTGTGCTTCCAAATCAGCTCCCTGCTAATGCACCTGGGAAAGCAGCAGAAGATGGCCTGAGTGCTTGGACCCCTGTCAGCATGTGGGGGATGCCAGCCATTGCGGCCATCTGGGGAGTGAACCAGTGGGTGGAAGATCTCTCTCTCTCTCTCTCTCTCTCTCAAACTCTACCTTTGAAAGAAAAAAAATTTTTTTGAAACAAAAGGACACTGTTCAGAAGCAGAATAGCCAGGACTCAAACCAGCACTCCCATATTGGATGCAGGCATCCAATGGCTGGGCCACCACGCAGTCACCTTGTGACTTAATCTTATCACTGTCCTTTTGTGCTGTGCTCAGGGAAACAAAGCTGGAGGAAGTCTTGCTAACCCTGGTTCAAGGAGATCCAGATAGGTGCCTGGGCAGTTGGGCCTGTCTTGCCAGGTCCTCCCTCGCACAAGGGCAGCTCAGCTATTTTGGGCATGTAGGGCACAGACAGCCAGAGAGGCGGCCGGCCACAGAGGTGTTCCGACCGTCACATTTCTGTGCCGTGGCGGGGCTCTTGCTAAGGGTGAGAGGGGACTCAGCCCGGCAGTGCCTTCGCCCCCTCTTTGCCCTTCGTGAGGTGGAATGAACAAGATTATTTTCCTCGCTATGGACTGGGCAGCAGGCCCAAGAGTCAGAAGTAGAGACGGCTGCCCCACAGCCCGAGGTCTGTCCATCTTCTCATTGACCACAGAATGAATGCGAGACTCATGGTAGCAGAGCTGCAGGAAGCCCATGGCATGAATGCTCAGACTGTTTCCTTGTAGCAGAGCATGGCGTGGCCTGTAGAGCCTGGTGGGAAAACCCTACGGCATCTTCCCTGGGAATCAAGTGCTTCTCAATTAAAGGCTGTGCCTGGTGTGTGTAAACAAAACAACGGGGCCGGCGCTGTGGCATAGCGGGTGAAGCTGCTGCCTGCAGTGCCGGCATCCCATATAGGCATTGGTTCATGTCCCCCCTGCCCCTCTTCCGATCCAGCTCTCTGTTATGGCCTGGGAAAGCAGTAGAAGATGGCCCAAGTCCTTGGTCCCTGTACCTGAGTGGGAGACCTGGAGGAAGCTCCTGGCTCCTGGCTTCAGATTGGTGCAGCTCCAGCCATTGTAGTCAACTGGGGAGTGAACCAGCGGATGGAAGACCTCTCTATCTCTCTCTCTCTCTGCCTCTCCTTTTCTCTCTGTGTAACTCTGACTTTCAAATAAATAAATAATAAAAGAAAAGAAAAAGAAGAAAGCATCTTTTAAAAACAACAACAACAAGAAAATAGTCCATAAACTTTTCTTTGCAAGTTCTAGAATGAGATGAAATCCATCACATTTTGCCTGTGTGAGACTGGACAGGCTACTTGCTCTCTCATCTTCAGCTCTTCGTGTGTCAAGTAGGAAAACATCGCCCACCTCGTTCGATGGCTGTGCCAGGGCAGTGCCAACACAGCTACTCACAGCAAGCAGTAGCCCCCATCCCAGCTCTTCGGTTCTTTCCTATGGGAGTCCTGGCTACACAAAAGTCTGGCACACTTAGTGAGTTGGGGACAATAAACATAATGTCTTCACCTATTGGGGCAATTTTCATTCCAACTGGCTCTCTGCAAACTAAATTCTGTCTTCAGAAAACACACACACACACACACACACACACAACTGAAGGGAGAGGAGAGAGGGAGGGAAGGAAAGAGGGATAGAGGGAGGGAGACAGTGAGGGAGGGAGGGAGGAAAAGAAAGAAAGAAAAACTGTTGAGGGCTTCCGTTCTATTGCTTTTTCCACTCAGTGTGGCCAGGGCTGTGGACATCCTGAGCCCGTCTTGTCTTTGGATACATTTGGAGAAAGGGTGCTTCCGCCAGAGCTCGATGCCGCAGTGACCATCTTCTGTGGTTTTCTGCAGATGGTCCCCTGGCTGCAGGCATGTGCTGATGGAGGGCATTCGCCAGCATCGTTTCCAGGCCTCAGGACCAGCCACAGGAAGAGATAGGGCGCCCGCCAGCCTTCACACTAAATGGCTTTTCTCCTGGGTTAATCCTGGAGCCTGCTGTCCCTGAAGATCTTTATTTTTAGAGTGGCTGAAGCCTTTTGGTTATCATAACAGAATTCAATTAAAGTTGCCTGGAGAGAAAATTGAGAATTTTATTAGGATATGCATAGAGCTACCTCATGGAGTTGAAATGCAGCATTTATCAAATCATTATAAATGCAGTAAAGCTGCAAGAAGAAGGGGCCATGCGAGTGCTCTGGTGTAGCAGGTAAAGCCACTGCCTGCAGTGCCTGCATCCCATATGGTCGTTGGTTGGAGTCCTGGGTGCTCCACTTACGATCCAGCTCTCTGCTATGGCCTGGGAAAGCAGTGGAGGATGGCCTGAGTCCTTGGGCCCCTGCACCCATGTAGCAGACCTGGAAGAAGCTTCTGGCTCCTGGCTTTGGATTGATGCAGCTCTGGCTGTTATGGCTATTTGAGGAGTGAATCAGCAGGTGGAAGACCTCTCTCTATCTCTACCCCTCTCTGGAACTCTTTAAAATAAATAAATAAATCGTAAAAACAAATAGAAGCAAACAGCCCAATTAAACAATGGGAAAATAATCTGAGTTGATGGTTATCCAAACAAGATAGAGAAATGCCAATAAACACATGGAGAGATGATCAGTGACATCAGTCATTAGGGAAACAAATCGAAGAAGCTACGATAACCTGCGACTTCACACTTGCCAGGATGGTAATTAAAACATGGGAGAGGGAGGGAGGGGAGGAGAGGAGGGGAGGAGGAGAGAGAAACAAATGTGGTGAGGCTGTGGAAACACTGGAACTCTCATACATTGGAGATGTAAAAAAAAGATAGAAAATGTGAGATGGTGCAGTCACTATGGAAAACAGACTGGCAGTTCCCCAAAGACTTAACATGTGCAAAGAGAGAGAGGGAGAGATACAGAGAGAGTATCTGCATCTGACCCAGCAACCCCACTCCTGGGGATATACCTAAAATAATCGTAATCTGAGACCCAAACAGGTATTTCTACACCAATATTCACAGCAGCACTATTCACAGTAGTGAAAAGGTGAAAGCAAGGACCAGCGTTGTGGCTCAGAGAGGTAAGGTGCCACCTGCAAACTCAGAACCCCATATATTAGAGTGCCAGTTCATGTTCAAGTCCCAGATGCTCTGTTTCCAATCCAGCTCCCTGCTAATGCACCTGGGAAAACAGCAGAAGATGGCCCAGCTAGCTGGGCCCCTGCCACCCACATGGGAGACCCAGATGTAGTTGCTGGCTCCTGGCTCCATCGTGGCTCAGCTCTGGGTCATTGCAGCCATCTGGGGAGTGAACCAGCAGATGGAGGATCTCTTTCTCTGTCTCTCCCCCTCTCTCTGTCACTCTGATTTTCAAAAAAATAAACAAATAAATAAATAAAATTCTTAACAAAAGGTAGAAACAACTCATGTGTTCAACAATGAATTAATGAATAAACAAAATGCCATATACACCTACAATGAAATATTACAGTCATAGTGAGGAATGATGTTCGGACATACGCTATATTTGAGGAACCCTGGAAACAATATACTAAGTGAAAGACATCAGACTGAAGACAAGAATACTGTAGGATTCCACTTATATGAAATATCTGGCACCTATTTATATGGACAGAAAGTAGAGTAGAGGTTAAGAGAGCATTCAAGGAGGTGGGGTGGGGACTTACTGCTCAACACACAGTGTCAGTTTAGTATGATGAAAAAGATTGAAAACCCGGAGTAGTGCTGGTTGCACGGCATGGCGAGTATAATCAATGCCTCTGAATTGTACACTTAAATATAGCTGAGGGGGAGCCAGAAGTGTGGCACAGTGGCTTAAGCCACCACCACCTGCGAGGCTGGCATCCTGTACAGGAAATGGTTCAAGTCCCAGGTGCTCTATTTCTGATCCAGCTCCCTGCTAATGTGCTTGGGAAAGCAGCAGAGGATGGCCCAAGTGCTTGGGCCCTGCACCCATATGGGAGACTGGAATGAAGCTCCAGGCTCCAGGCTTCAGCTTGGCACATCCCAGCTGTTGCAGACATTTGGAGAGTGAGTGAATGGATAGAAGACCTCTCTCTCTCTGTATCTTTCCCTCTCTCTCTTTGCAACTCTGCCTTTCAAATAAATAAAATGAATCTTAAAAAAAAAAAAAGATTGAAATGGCAAATGTTGTGTTATATATATGTTTTACAAGAGATTTTTAAAATAATCAAAAGCTAAGACTATATAAAGCATGACCTTTTAGCCAGGAAGGTAAAGCTTTCCAGAGTCCACACTGCAAAAGGCAAAGTCCTGGTGACCCCCAGACTTGGAAGGGCCAGTGTGTGACTGCTGGGCTCCGAGGCCGCCAGTGCAATGGGGGTGGGGAGGAACCGTGCTCATGTGATTGAATCTTATCAGCCCAGGCGGAAGGGGAAGGAAGGCCGTGGACTGCAAGCTCCAGATTTTAGGACTCAGCAGGGGACATCACATCAAACCTTCCGTGTTCCTGGGTGTTTGAGACAAGCTGGAAGAGAATGGCAGCTGTGAGGATAAGACCGTTATCAGAGGTAACACAGGGAAAAAACGAAACCCCGAGCTGGATTTAGAAATCACTGCTTACTAAAGGACTGTGGCAAACAACAACGTTTACTATTTCTGGGAAGAATCCTGGGGGGACGGAATACAAATAAGTAAAATAACTTCCTAAGCCTGTGTGCTATAGAAAATGTCTTTTGTAATGAAATAAAAATTACTCTGGGGATCTCGCTTATGGAAATGTCCAAATCTTACTCAGGTCATTTAGCAGTGAGCTGCCAGGAAGCAGGAGGCTTTGCATGGACTTTGTGATTGAGGGCCCTTTTACGGAAACTGAGGCAGACGCTGAGTCACCTAAGCACTTAGGAGTGACGGCTCTGATCCCTAATCCACTTCCTAGTCCCAAGGAAATATTCCCACCCAGGCTACATGCAGTGTGTCGAGAGGGGGAGGGGAAGGGTGGCTCGGACAGGGGACCCAGGTCAAGGCTGCTTTTCCTGGTTCTAGGAAGCAGGGCCATGGCCAGTGATGATGTCCCTGGGTCTGTCACCCCCTTGAGTGGCATCTGGGCTCGTGTGTGGAACTGATGGCTCCTTGACTAAGGTACAGTTTATCTGCTCTTGCTTTGCTGGGCCGTGTGACAACTGTCGTGTGCCCTTATCTGATGAGGCCTGCTTTGGGCACTATGGAGAGGGTGCTGCTTTGCCAATCCTAAATCCACAGACTCTCCTCCCAGGACAGTTAAATCCCTAAGCCAGTTTTCCCGTCCTAGATAAGTTCGTGTGTTTTGAGCTTCTTAGGGGAATCAGAGGAGGAAATTCCAGTGAGCAATAAAAGTGCTGCCTGACCGAGTTGGAAGCCTTCCTGGAGTCAGCTGGAGGGCCCCCTTCCTGCCCAGTGCTAACCTCCTGTGCCTGTGCTGGGAGGGAGCGGGAGGACAAGGGTTATCCGATCGGAGCTACTGCCGCAGGCCTGCAACCCAGCCCCCTTGGCTCAGAGAATTTAGGAGCTGCTCTGAAGGCTCCGGCCATGGGCACCGGGCTCAGATGTGGTATTTTGGTCACAGATAAGATCCTGAGTTCGTGTAGAATCTTCTAGGATCCAGGATACCCCCCAAAACTGGACTCAGGGAGCAGATCAGTTCTAGAAGGTTTTGGCCTTTCAGCACTGGTCTCATAAAGCAACAGTGTTTTGCTCATTTTTCTTCAGTCAAGAAATATTTATGGAGCACCGACTGTTGTAGGCAGGCATACAGGAGACAACTGATTAGGTTTGTGAGCTGGAAGACCACGCCTTCACCACCGCCCCTGTGAACTCATGCGCCTACCTGGCCACACCTGTGTGCCCACCGGCCAATCAGACTAATTAACCACAGCCCTTTGGAAATGGATTAAAGGCCTGGAGCACGGTGGGCCTGGCCCTTTTGGCCCTTTTGGCCCTTTTTGGCCTTTTGCCTCTTTTGCCATTGCGGGCCCTGGCTGCCCTGTGCCTTTGGGTGCGTGGCCTTCGGGCCACCCACTCCATGCTTTCTGGCCTGCAGGCTCCTCCACGTGGCTGGCTCCCGGTACTCGGTATGAATCCAGATTTCCCTCTCTCTTTAGATAGGGCCCACACTCTCCTATGCATTTCTCTCACTGAATAAAAAGCTTAAAACTTGTCATGCTACCTTGTTCATTTGTGCCAGTAATCAGAATTCTTTTCTGAATATTAGGCAAGAACCCACAAGGCTTATTAATGTTGTGAATCTTTTTTTTTTTTTTGACAGGAAGAGTTAGTGAGAGAGAAAGACAGAGAGAAAGGTCTTCCTTCCGTTGGTTCACCCGCCCAAATGGCCGCTGCAGCCGGCATTGTGCCGATCCGAAGCCAGGAGCCAGGTGCTTCCTCCTGGTCTCCCATGTGGGTGCGGGGACCCAAGCACTTGGGCCATCCTCCACTGCACTCCCGGGCCACAGCAGAGAGCTGGACTGGAAGAGGAGCAACCGGGACAGAATCTGGCACCCCGACTGTGACTAGAACCTGGGGTGCCGGCGCCGCTAGGCGGAGGATTAGCCTAGTGAGCCGCGGCGCCAGTTAATATTGTGAATTTATTAATAAGCACACGGTAATATAATGGCACCCCTACTCCAATGATATTTAGCTCCCCAGATGGGACTTTTAAGGGGTCTCAGATAACATAAATGGTGACTCTGGTGGGACTTTACTAACAGATGGGACTTTTAAGGGGTCTGCCTCCAGCAACACTGGAGAAGTAACAGTAACACATGGGAGAAGTGTTCTTGGTTCTGGGATACATCAGTGAACTAAGTCACTCTAGTAGGGGTACATGAACATTTTCAAAATTCTTTGTTTCTGCCTGCCCTGCTCTTGTCAACTCCTCCAGAGGAAAACCAGGGGATGAAGCCCAGCACACTCTTGCTCTGAGCAGCCTTGGGGGCAGTCGCATGATGCAGAAGGGCTCCTGGGGGCTCGAGGCCACCCCAAAGCTTCATTTCACCTCCCTTGGCCTGCTGCTCATGCTCACTGCTTGAAGAGCATCGTCTCACAGCGACTCCGGCCTGAGGTTCGCTTTGACTTGATGGGCTCAGGGTCTGGGGACTCAGCCCGCACTGTACACCCCTGGGGCTACAGATGCTCTCAGACTGCTCTGATCGCCCTCTTTCCATTCGCAAGACTGAGCCAGAACGTTAGCTCTGGATGGGGTCTTCCCGTCCGTGCCCACCGGCGTGAGAGTCTCTCTCCATCTAGAGACACAGACACTAGGGAGCAGAGCTTGGTTCATTTCTAGATTCTTGCCTGAACAGTGGTTACTTAGGCTGGACGCACTCTAGGTGCTAGGGACGTGCGAGTGAGCGTACAGGGAGGAAGGGCCTGTCTGTGGATCTGATGTGCTCTGCAGGGCAGGGGAATGTCTTATACAAGACCAGGTTCCAAAGCTGGTGTGCTCGGAGAGCAGATTGCTGGGCTGCCAGCCCAGACACACTCAGCAGACCTGAGGTGGGCAGAGAACGTGCATTTCTAATGGCTGCTCAAGTGTGCTGTGCAGAAACTGTAGCCCCCCACCCCCACCCCGCCCCACGTCACAGCTGCCTGCGAGAACAAAGGTTCAGTGCCTTGCTTGCCCTTTGAGTAGGGTTCTCGGGATTGCCAAGGGTTCTTAGGGGAAGCACTGCAGAGAAAAAAGAAAGAAGAGGGGAGGGGAGGGGAGGGGAGGGGAGGAGAGGGGAGGGAAGGGGAGGGGACGGGAGGGGAGGAGCCAGTGAATAGATCTCTCTCTCTCTCTTTCTCTCCCCCCCCAGTCTCTGTCCTGTCTCTCTCCTCCCCCTACTCCTCTTCCTCCTCCTCTCTCTGTAACTCTTTCAAACAAGTAAATAAATCTTTTTAAAAATGAAATAACCTCAATCTTTAGTATTAATATACTAATTACATGAACTGTGATATATTCATAAAATAAACAAATGTCATTCAAGTTTTAAGTTCTATAGCAAGATATCAGGACCAGTGACTTGGAAAGCTGCTTCTACTTGATGTTTGTTGAGTTCTTTGTTTGGTGGAGGGTTAGGCTTGTGATTGTGAAGTAAATTGAAGGTAGGTCATTGTGACAATTTAAAAAAAAAGGGGCTGGCGCTGTGGTGCAGCGGGTTAACGTCGTGGCCTGAAGTACCGGCATCCCATATGGGAGCCAATTCGAGACCCGGCTGCTCCACTTCTGATCCAGCTCTCTGCTATGGCCTGGGAAAGCAGTAGAAGATGGCCCAAGACCTGGAAGAAGCTCCTGGCTCCTGGCTTCAGACCGGCACAGCTCTGGCTGTTGTGGCCAGTTGAAGAGTAAACTATCGGATAGAAGACCTCTCTCTCTCTCTCTCTCTCTCTCTCTCTCTCTCTCTGCCTCTCCTTCTCTGTGTAACTCTGACTTTCAAGTAAATAAATAAATCTTTTAAAAAAATAAGAAAAGGAGGAGGATGGAAGGAGGGGAGGGAGGGCGGGAGGAAATTGTGGGAAGTAACATTTTGCTCTTAAATCTGTATATATGAAATATAGGAAATCTGCTCCCTTTATATAAATTTTAAAAAGTAAAAAAAAAACTTCAAGAGTATTTTCATTTTCTTTTTTTATTTGATTATATTTTCTGAAAGTTCTACAATCACCTGTATAACTGAAAAATATGGGGCTGGCATTGTGGCCCATATGGGCATGGCTTCGTGTCCTGGTGCCTCTATTGCCAATCCAGGTCCCTGTTAATGGCCTGGGAAAAGCAGCTGAAGATGGCCCAAGTGTTTGGGCCCCTGCCCCCCATGTGGGAGACCTGGAGGAAGCTCCTGGCTCCTGGTTTTGGCCTGGCCCAGCCCTGGCTGTTGCGGGGAGTGAACCAGCACATGGAATATCTCTCTCCGTCTTTCCTCCTCTATAACTCTGCTTTTCAAATACATAAATCAATCTCTAAAAAGAAAGAGAAATGTGCTTCCTGTGGTACAGCATGTATAAAACACAAACTTCACCACTTCTAGGCGGACGGTTCGGTGCCTTTCGCTGAAGTACATTCACATCGCAGCCGCCGCCAGCCATCCCCAGGACCTCGCCGTCTTCCCACACCCATCCCCAGCCTGCCCGCTGCCTAGTCCTTGGCAAGCAGCGCTCTCCTTTCTCTGTGAATTTCACTCTTCTAGGTACCTCATGTAAGTGGAATCACACCATACTTGTCCTTGTGCGTCTGGCTTATTCTACGTGCATAGCCCCTCCGAGGTCCTGCCTGTGGCAGCGTGTGAGTGATGCCGTCTAGATGATGAACCCAGGTATGAGCACATCTAACAAGTCTTCTGTTGATGATGCTTTGCCGACTTGTAGCCATGACTGGCAAACCCAGGGTGAGCCTGGAGCACCACGGCTGAGTGTGGAGGGTGACACGGCTGAGTGTGGACATGACATGGCTGAGTGCAGGGGTGACATAGCAGAGTGTGGGGTGACACGGCTGAGTGTGGACATGACATGGCTGAGTGCAGGGGTGACATAGCAGAGTGTGGGGTGACATGGCTGAGTGTGGGGGTGACATAGCAGAGTGTGGGGTGACATGGCTGAGTGTGGGGGTGACATGGCTGAGTGTGGGGGGTGACATGGCTGAGTGCAGGGGTGACATAGCAGAGTGGGGGTGACATGGCTGAGTGTGGGGTGACATAGCAGAGTGTGGGGTGACATGGCTGAGTGTGGACATGACATGGCTGAGTGTGGGGTGACATAGCAGAGTGTGGGGTGACATGGCTGAGTGTGGGGGGGTGACATGGCTGAGTGCAGGGGTGACATAGCAGAGTGTGGGGTGACATGGCTGAGGGTAGGGGTGACATGGCTGAGTGCAGGGGTGACATAGCAGAGTGGGGGTGACATGGCTGAGTGTGGGGGGGTGACATGGCTGAGTGCAGGGGTGACATAGCAGAGTGTGGGGTGACATGGCTGAGTGTGGGGGGGTGACATGGCTGAGTGTCGGAGTGACAGAGTGTGGGGGGTGGCACAGCTGAGGAGGGAACAGGTTACTTCAGGCACAGGCCATGGTGCTTGTGGGAACAGGAGAGCAGAAACCCAAATGTCAAGGTTAAGTATGGTGACAGGAAGCCAGCAGCCTTGACTGTCCTCAGGGGCCCGAGCAGCATGATAAAACGTAGTTAGAGGAGAGGGGCAGGGCCTGAGAGGAGAGATGTACATAGAAACAACTCCAGGGGCCAGCGCTGTGGCATAGCAAGTTCAGCCACCACCTGCAGTGCTGACACTCCATATGGATGCCGGTTCGAGTCCTGGCTGCTCCATTTCTGATCCAGCTTCCTGCTAATGTGCCTGGGAAAGCATGGCAAATCCCAGACACTCCCTGAGAGAAGGAAACTGAATATAAGAGTGCAGAAAACAGGGAGCTGGAGGCCGCAGGTGCTGGCCTCGCCAGGGTGAGGGTGGGTGCGGGTTTGAGAGCTGACCTGCAGGCAGAGTAGAGACAGCCCCCCCCCCCCCTTTTATTTGAAAGGCAGAGATACAGAGAGAGAATGAGGGTGGGAGGAGAGAGAGAAAGTGCACTTCCATCCGCTGGTTCACTCCCTAAATGGCCGCCATGACCAGGGCTGGGCCAGGCTGAAGCCAGGAGCCAGGAACTTCTTCCTGGTCTCCCATGTGGGTGCAGGGCCCAAGCACTTGGGCAATCCTCTGCTGCCTTCCCAGGCCACCAGCAGGGACCTGGATCCAATGTCAAGCAGCCAGGACTTGAACCAGTGCCCATTTAGGACGCCTGCACCACAGTCCGTGGCTTAACCCACTGTGCCACAGCGCCGGCCCCAGAGACAGCCCCCTCCTGCTGTGTGTGTGTCTGGTTCAGGGCCTCCTGGGATTCAGTGTGCCCTGGACTCGAGGGTGGGGTCTGGAGAAGCCAGGGAAGAGACCCTGCCCTCCCGGCGGCGGCGGGGCCGCGGGGGTTGGAGCAAAGGCGGACTCAGGACGGAAGCTGGGTCGGGGGAGTCGGGAGGCTGAGGGGGGCCTTTGAGAGTTCCTTCCCTGTTGTGCGCACCTCGCAGTCTGGGAGTGAACGGTGCTCAAAGGAGACGAGGGAGAAACTGCACGGTTGGGGCCATTTGAGGAGACAATGGGAAGCTCGCGTTTCATCCCAGCAAGCAGGAGGATATAACCCCAGCCCAGGGGGACAGCGTGGGAATGGTAAAGGCAAACCCACAAAGTGAGGTAAAAGCAAAGAAAAAAAGAAATCACAAGATTAACAGAAGGGACTCAGAGAGTGAAGCGCTTTGGAAACCGTGTAAAGACATTCATGAGTTCCGAGCATTTTTGAAGGCTTTCTGCATGCTGACCCTGTGGATGTGATTACAGGGTTTGCAGATGAGGCCTTCAAGGTTCAGCACCTGTCTGAGGCCACAGATGTGACGTGGGGAGCCCAGGCACCTGTGTTCCTGACACCCCCGGTCCTTTCCCCTGTTCTCACAGTCCTTATTTTGTTGTTTTTGGATCTCCCACGTGCTGGTTCACTCCCCAGATGCCCAGAGCAGAGAGGGCTGGGCCAGGCCAAAGCTGGGAGCCAGGAACTCTGTCTGGGTCTCCTGTGTGAGTGGCAGGGACTCAAGTTGTTGAGCCACCACTTGCAGCCTCCCAGGGTGCACATTAGCAGGAGCCTGGAATTAGGAGCAGAGCTGGGTCTCGAACCCAGGTACTCCATATGGGATGCGGAAGGTACAAGTGGCTTCTTCATACCTATGCCAAATGCTTGTCCCGTTCTCACATTCTTTTCTAAAATAATTTATTTATTTATTTTCATTTTATTTGAAAGACAAACAGAAAGAGAGAGATCTTCTATCTACTTGTTCACTCACTCTCCAAATGTCCACAAAGCCAGAGTTGGGCCCAGATCAATCCAGTCTCCCATGTAGATGGCAGGGATCCAAATATTTGAACCCCCAACTGATGCCTTCCAATGTGTGCGTTAGCAGGAAATTACCTCTGAAGTGGAGGAGCTTGGATTTGAACTTGGCACTCTGATGTGGGATAGTTGTCCCTAGCAGTGTCTTAACTGCCACACCAAATAAGACTTTCCTGTTCTTAGTCTTTTTTTTTTTTTAAAGATTTTATGTATTTATTTGAGAGGTAGAGCCACAGACAGTGAGAAGAGAGACAGAGAGAGAGGTCTTCTGTCCGCTGGTTCACTCCCCAGATGGCTGCAATTGCTGGAGCTGCGCCGATCCAAAGCCAGGAGCCAGGAGCTTCTTCCCGGTCTCCCACGTGGGTGCAGGGGCCCAAGCACCTGGGCCATCCTCCACTGCCCTCCCGGGCCACAGCAGAGAGCTGGACTGGAAGAGGAGCAGCCGGGACTAGAGCCCGGTGCCCATATGGGATGCTGGCACCGCAGGTGGAGGATTAACCTACCGCGCCATGGCGCCAGCCCCGTGTTCTTACAGTCTTAAGAGCTGAAGGGCCACCACTTGAGGGCCAAGGTTCTGTCTTACTAATATGAAGTTACTTCAAAAACTTAATAGGAAGTGGAATTAAAGATAAGATTAGGGCTGGCGTTGTGGCAAAGTGTTGATGCACAGTGCCAGCATCCCATATGGGCACCAGTTCTAGTCCCAGCTGCTCCACTTCTGATCCAGCTCCCTGCCACTGACCTGGGAAAGCAGCAGAAGATGGCCCAAGTGCTTGGGTCCCTGCACCCACATGGGAGACCTGGAAGAAGCTCCTGGCTCCTGCCTTCAGCCTGGCCCAGCCATCTCTGGGGGAATGAACCAGTGATTGGAAGATTTCTCTGTCTCTCCCTTTCTTTGTAACTCTGCCTTTCAAATACATAAAAATCTTTTTTTTAAAAAAAGAATACGATTATTTTGGTGCAAACATTTTGAAATTCATACATGGTTTTTTCATGATACTCATTTTGTGCAAACTTTTTGAAGTCTTCTAGTATTACTTTGGCTAGAAAGAAAGTAAAGGCCACAGCTGGGGAGTGAATGTGTATCCCCCAGATTCCTGTGCTGGAGTCCCAGCCCCCAGCGCGGTGGTACCTGGCGGTGAGCAGGGCTGGATGTGGTCTTGAGAACGAGGTCCTTCTGGGAGCAGAGCTCTCCTAAGAGGCACCAGTCAGCTCTCACCTCTCCCTCTGCCAAGTGAGCAAGAGGGCGGCCATGGGCGGGTGCAGCGGCACTGTAACGTGTCTCCTTGCCCAGCTCCACACGGATCCCATTGCTGTGCTTTCCCAGCTAGGGTGTGTCAGGATCTGTCAGGCCGGTAGGTGCAAACAGTTAGCCCTAAGCCTGGTGGAATGGTGCCACCCCAGCAATAACTCTTGGAGGTGCCCCACCTGGGACGGGGCCAGCCACCAGCACCTGAGCAGCTAGCTCCACGTGCAACTCCCCTCGTCGGCGTCAGCAGTTCCTGATGGCCAGGAGCTCACAAGGGCCCCACAGCTGCCCGGGCAGGCTGAACGCCTACACCAGAGCCCACCGTGCTGACCTCCTTAAAAACAAATCTCTGTGCCCTCGCCGGTGGCCTCCGTGCCTTCTTGGAACCAACATCTCAAACCTAACAGGACGGTCCCCAGAGACACCCTCGGGGAGATTTCGAGGGCAGAAGGGCAGCACCACACAGTGTGGCACTTGTTTACTGGGGTGAGCCAGCAGCCAGGCCGGCAACTGCCCACCTTGCCCCGGCTGCCCCTTCAGCCTCTCCGACCTCTGGTGCGGCGTGTGCGGTGAGCTGTGGCATGAAGGGCCAGGTCCCAGTGTTGGCTGGGCACCCACAACATCGGCCCCTTGCCCACATCCATCAAAGTCACAGGCCAGCTTTCATTGCACAGCTGGTCCTCGGCCCTGGCACTCAGCTCCCCCAAAGCCGCCGGCCCCTCCGGCTGCCTATAGCACCTTGTCAGGCTTGCCAAATTTACCAGCTAACCATACGGGGTGGCAGTCAAGGTGACTGGCAGGGTAACCGCAAGTAACTCTCGAGTGCAATAAATCATTTTTTAAAAGTACATTGATCTGACAATCAAATTTGACTGGACTTCCTTCTGCCCCAGCCCTCTTCTCTCCTGAAATCTGGCAACCTTAAGAGAGCCAGAGAGTGACCTCCAGAGACCGGGCGGAAGGCAGCCGAGGGCTTCTCTCGGGGCACCCTGCTCCCCAGGCGCACCAGGGCAGGTGAGTGGGTTTCCCCAGAGGCGGGGTTTTCCCCAGGTGAATGCTGCTGGGACACACAGGAGCATCCAGAGTGGGTTTTCCAAGCTTGGCCATGCACAGCCTCCCCTCGAGGACTTGCTAAAACACAGACGGCAGGGCCCCAACCCCAGAGGGTCTTGTGTCAGTTAGGTCTGGGCTAGGGCCCAAGAATCGGCACTGCTAACCAACGCAGCTGGTCCAGGGGGCACACTTGGAGACCCCCTGAAAGCCATGGTGCGCAGTCTCAGTAGATAAGGGCAGGGAGGGAGGAGGGAGGAGGCCACGACTGGGGCAGAGCTGCTATGGGGAAAACATCTGCTTTTTCTTCCTTCTGAGAAGGGCGCTGGGGGGCTGGGAAGGGAGAGGAGAAGCCCGCGTTGTGTTTCCTGTGACGCTCTTCATTCTGATCAGAGATCTGCCGTGCTAAGTCCTCTCTGCACCTTTCACTATGTCAGGAAATAATTCTTTTCGTCCAGCTCTCCAAGAACATGGCCTAAGTGGAGAGGATCAAGAATTTATCAAATATATCCTCTGTGTCAGATGCTGGACTGGTTAATTTATGTGTGAAAAAGATATGCAAAATGTTCTATTTTCAAGTGAGCAATTTTCTCTTCTTCTTTAGCTAAAGTCCTTAATTTCTTCAGATTTTCTTAGTTTTTCTCCAATGTCCTTTTTCTGTTCCAGGATTCCACCTACTAAGTTTTATCTCTCTTTCTAAAGATTTATTTAATTTGAAAGGCAGAGTCACAGAGAGAGAGAGAGAGAGAGAGAGAGAGAGAGAGACTGGGGCGGCGGGGAGAGAGAGAGGTCTTCCATCTGCAATGGCTGCAATGGCCGGAGCTGGGCCAATTCCAAGGAGCCAGGAGCTTCCCTCGGGTCGCCCATGTGGGTGCGGGGGCGCCAAGCACTTGAGCCATTTTCCACTGCTTTGCCTAGGCCATAGCAGAGAGCTGGATCAGAAGTTGAGTAGCCGGAACTCCAAGTGGCACCCATATGGGATGCCGGCACTGCAGGCAGTGGCTTTACCTACTACACCACAGTGCTGGCCCCTTCTTTACATGATTATTTTAAAGAGTGGTAGGGCTATGACTTATTTTAATTTTTCGCGTTCAGGATTTCCTCAAGAAAAAAATTTTGTAATCCTTTAAAGTGAAAAACATGTAATGGGGGGAATGAAGATCTTCTAAGCATTACATCAAGGTGAAGAATATAGAGGGATGTTTTTAAAACTTCCACTGAACAAATTATTAGGTTGTAAAAATTACATGTGACTGGGGCTGGCACTGTGGCTTAGCAGGTTAAGCTGCTGCCTCCAATGCCAGCATCCCATTTGGGCACCAGTTCAAGTCCTGGCTGCTCCACTTCTGATCCAGCTCCCCTCTAATGCACCTGGGAAAGCATCAAAGGATGATCCAAGTGCTTGGGACCCTGCACCCATGTGGGAGACCCAGAAGAAGCTCCTGGCTCCTGGCTTCGAATCGGCACAGCCCTGGCCATTTTGGCCATTTGGGGAGTGAACCAGCGGATGGGAGACCTTTCTCTTCTCTATCTCTCCTTCTGTCTGTGGCTTTGCCTCTCAAATAAATAAAATAAATCTTAAAAAATAAGTTATATGCAACACAGAAGACTGTGGTAGTTATTGTGGGTTAGCTCACTGAACCTCCACTGCTCCCTCCGTCTGATTGTAGAGGGTGTGTCTTTCTGAGACTCTCTCGCAGCTGGGATTCTGAATGGCACTAGGTTCGGCCAATCAGATGCACTCCCACGATGTTAGGAGGGCAGATGTGAAGCAGGGCCCATCTTTCTGCTGCTGTTGCCATTGACACTGGAGCCTGAAGTGTTTACAGGCAGGTGCAGCCACACCAAGTTCCCTGTCCCTTCATCAGCTTTGCAGATGTCAAGAGACAGTTGTGGGCTGAAGGAAGGTGTACCCCAGACAGGTAAAACCACACAAAACAGAGCAAAACGGAAAGGAGTAGGAGGGACAACAGACACTGCTGAAAACACAGCAAACAACACAGTGGCCAGAAATGAGAAAAAGACTATGGGCCGGTGCCAAAGCTCACTTGGCTAATCCGCCTGCGGCGTCGGTACCCTGGATTCTAGTCCCAGTTGGGGCGCCGGATTCTGTCCCGGTTGCCCCTCTTCCAGGCCAGCTCTCTGCTGTGGCCCGGGAGTGCAGTGGAAGATGGCCCAAGTGCTTGGGCCCTGCACCCCATGGGAGACCAGGAGAAGCACCTGGCTCCTGGCTTAGGATCGGCGCAGTGCCGGCCATAGCAGCCATTTGGGGGGTGAACTAACGGAAGGAAGACCTTTCTCTCTGTCTCTCTCTCTCACTGTCTAACTCTGCCTGTCAAAAAAAAAAAAAAAAAAAAAAAAAAAAAAAAAAAGATGTAAGTGGTAACAGGACAAGCATGTACGTAACTGGCATTCCTAAAGAAAACTGAAACCAGTAAATAAAGAGGAAGCTTTGGAAAGCTGATCTGAAAGATGTCATAGAGTTTGATTCTTTGGTTCATGACTCAGTTGAATGCCTAACAGAATCGGCGCTCCATACACACGGAGCGTAGTAAGTGCTTGAATGTTTCGTTAGTGCGAAGTTGTGCAATGGAGTGAGGCTGCCCCAGCACACCGACGCCTGGCAGTCAAGCCCCCCCCCCCCAGCAGGACAGGCTGGGGGGCATGATGGGTGCACACTTGTTCCTAGGGACCTGTCTGCCGCATCTGTGATTTCTTCGCACCTCCTTCCAGGGCTTTCATTCTCACCTGGACTCAGCCTTGCCCTCACTGTGTGCTGCCTGGGGAATGCAGGCATTTTCTGCATCAGTGCTTTTTGGCCTATTTTTAGTATCTGACTGCTGCTCAACACCCTCACGCCTTGCAATAACACCAGACAGACATAGAGTCGGCCTGCGGGCTCCAGGGGTTCCACCACCGTGGATTCAATCACCCAGATAGAAAATATTTAAAAGAAATACTGTCTGGGTACTGGACATGGCACAGATGTTTTTCCTTGTTATTATTATTCCCCGGACAATACAGCGTGACAAACATTCACACAGCATTTGCATTGTATTAGGATTTATAACTAATCTAGAGATGACTTAAGTACACAAGAGGATGTGCTTAGGTTATTCGCAAGTCCACACACCATCTGCAGATTCGGGTTTCCATGGAGACCAGCAACCAGTCCCCCTTGGATACTGAAGGACAAGGGATGGCCGGTTAGCACACTTGAGAACGCTCTGGGCTGCTTGAAACTAATGGGGAGGAGGAGGGCAGCTGGGGTGGCGGGAGGGTAAGTGGGAGAAGAGTGGAGACTTCCCCGTTGGAAACCCAGCAGCGGCTCCTGCGGCTGGTGCAGAGGCTTGGATGCCCCTTGGACACTTTACGTCGTCACTCTGCTCTCCACTAAGATGATGTCCTGCCCACGTGTTATGGACACAGAGCATTACTGGCTCTCACTGTACTCCTCTGTCAGACCTAATGCAAGAAATGCCCGTTTTTACCCTTTTACTCACTAAGTAGCAAGTACAAAGCTTTACAGCCAACTGAAATTTTGGAACAGTAGCTATAATCTATTTTATTTAGCCTCTATTCTAAAGACTCAAGTGGGATACTTAAGGACACCAAGAACAAATATATTCTTTTAAATGAATAATTTGCTGATTTTTTCTTTTTAGATTTAAGAGTCCTTTCCATTGGTCAGTCCTTCTGATTTTTATGCCCATTAAAGATACGAGATGTCTATGAGGGAACTTAAAAAAATTTCATGGAAAGTGGAATTAACAGGTAAGTTTGTTTTATCATGCATACAATGGTCTTGAAAAAGTTCATGAATATGTGCATTATGAAAAAACTGCACAGATTTCAAATATTTTGTACTCAATATTTTTGCACAATTTTTTAACTTAATATTTTATTTGTTTTTAAAGGTCTATTTATTTTTTATTTGAAAATCAGAGTTACAGCAAGAGATGGAGAGAGGAGAGAGATCTTCCATCTACTGGTTCACTCCCCCAGTGCCCACAACCACCAGGGATAGGCCGGGCCAAAGCCAGCAGCCCAGAGCTTTATCCAGGTCTCCCAAGTGGGTGTAGGGGCCCAAGCACTTGGGCCATCCTCTGCTGCTTTCCTAGGCACATTAGCAGGGAGCTGGATCAGAAGTGGAGCAACGGGGATGGTCAGCGCCGCGGCTCACTAGGCTAATCCTCCACCTGCAGCGCCAGCACACCGGATTCTAGTCCCGGTCTGGGTGCCGGATTCTGTCCCAGTTGTTCCTCTTCCAGTCCAGCTCTCTGCTGTGGCCCGGGAGTGCAGTGGAGGATGGCCCAAGTGCTTGGGCCCTGCACCCCATGGGAGGCTAGGAGAAGCACCTGGCTCCTGGCTTCGGAACAGCGTGGTGCGCTGGCCGCAGTGGCCATTGGAGGGTGAACCAAGGGCAAAGGAAGACCTTTCTCTCTGTCTCTCTCTCTCACTGTCCACTCTGCCTGTCAAAAAAATAAAAAAATAAAAAAGAAGTGGAGCAATGGGGTCTTGAACTGGTGCCCATATGGGATGATGGCACTGCAGACCGTGGCTTAACCCACTGTGCCACAGCGCCGGCCCCTAAAATAATCTTTTTTTTTTTTTTTTTGACAGGCAGAGTTAGTGTGTGTGTGTGTGTGTGTGAGAGAGAGAGAGACAGAGACAGAGCGAAAGGTCTTTCCATTGGTTCAGCCCCCAAATGGCCGCTACAGCCAGCGCGCTGCACCAATCTGAAGCCAGGAGCCAAGTGCTTCTCCTGGTCTCCCATGCGGGTACAGGGCCCAAGGACTTGGGCCATCCTCCACTGCACTCCCAGGCCACAGCAGAGTGCTGGACTGGAAGAGCAGCAACCGGGACAGAACTGGCGCCCCAACTGGGACTAGAACCTGGGGTACCAGTGCCACAGGCGGAGGATTAGCCAAGTGAGCCGCGGTGCCGGCCCTAAAATAATCTTTTGATATCATTTTCTACAACCCTTTTGAAGTCCTCTCACATTTTATAATCTGTAATTTATGCCATAACATTAGAGACATCTGAATCCATACTAGCTTCCTGCCAGATTTGTATTGAGAGAAACAAGTGGGTGGTCAGCATTCCAAGGGGGTGGTAAGAATGGCAGCCCTGGGCACGAGCAGAGATGGCCACAAAATCCTAACTCCTAAAGGAGTCTTCTTTGAGAAATCTATACAGCATTTGGGGGTCACAGCCTATCACATCCACGCTCACGACTGGACTGACAGAAAATACACCATCAAAGGGACCACACAATTCCTGAACCAATGTTTCCAACTAGGGATGGTTCACAAAGACACTGCCGAACTCCTTAACAATTCTCATCATACAATCGGGGACCAGAATGCAAGAATGTAGGGAAATGGGCTTTCCCCAGTCCAGGAAAGCGGAGGCTAATCCTACTCCTCCCTCCCTGCCCCCGAGCGAGTGTGGGTCCAGGACCTCTCGAGTGCTCACATCTGTGAGCATTTCCTAAACGGGGGCATCTGACACACAGGTTAGGGCCCTCCTGAGAGTGACACTGGTCCACCTGAAAGGCCAGTGCAGCAGCACAAGGCATCGCGCAGACGCTGGCCCCAGCAGCACCGCTGGCAGGGCCTCGGGAGCAGCTGGGACTTGAACCGGTGCCGTATGGGATGCTGGCACCACAGGAGAGGCTTTACAGATATGCCACAGTGCCGGCCCCCAACTCCATTTTTGAAGTAGGACAATTTTATTCATATCACATTTAAGTAAAAACTATTTTATAATAAACATCTGATCTTCTCCAAATACAGCGCACACCTGCGTGTGTGTTCCTCATGTTTATAAAAAGTTGACGGCATTAAGTAAAGACAACATGCAAATAAGTTTTCTCTTTTATTAAAACTGTGTTTTTCTAAGGAATATATTACACTTGAAGTTCAATATCATAAATAAAGATTAATTCTTAAATCTTCTACTTTACTTATTAAAAATGTAAACATAAAAGAAAACAATTCACCACTCCTTCCCCAACCCTGACACAAAGTACAAAACAAAAACAAAAACAATCTTCCTTTCAAGCCAGTTTTTTTTTAGAACGACAGCAGACTTTTAAAAACACGTTAGTCCTCCTGGGCTGCAGGTCAAGGCAGGAATGGCTGTGCCCACTGTGATACGGTGACCAAACCCCTCCCCACCTGCTGGGACCTCTGAACGGCCCTCAGAGACGGGCTCTCTGTCCATGCAGGGCCCCAGGACATGGACGCTGGCAGGCACAGTGCACAAGACACTGCAGCGGACACAACACGCATGCCGGCACACTCCGGGAGGCGGCTCAGAGCCAGCAGTGAGGGGCAGGCCGGCACGAGGACTCGCCACAGGATGCCGAGCGGGAAGGATTCTGAGAGGCCAGCCTGTCATTTCACAGAGGGCCTTGATCGCCAGGTCTTCCATCACTGAGGGGAGGACTGCTAACATTTCTCGGAATGCTCTGGTGTCCTTATGTATGTATCTTCCTAAAACTATTTATATCTCATAAAATTGGGTTCAACTTCAAATATCAATAAATTCTAAGCCAATCTAAGCTGAAGACTAATTTTAGGCATAATTTATAACATTGCTAGAATGTCTATTTGATCTTAACAAAAACAAGTGTCCTACAGGGAAATGTCAAGGGTACTGATTTGAGGTTATTTCTTAAACACAGGATGTTTCCAGGAGATTAGCAGTGGGATCTCCATTAAGATGACCCAACTGCTAGCCAGTTTCGTTAAAGCTGTCAGCACAAGGCTACTGACATGGCTTTTACTTCCTTCTCTAAGTTCTGTTCTTGAAAACCTGAGAAAACCTCATTTGATATTTTTGACAATTGGGACCTTGAAAGGATCAAAATGAACCTAACTCTGAACGGAAAACTGAGGTAGTCAGTTTTCATATGCACTTGACCCTTGCTAAGTCACGACGGGACTCCAGCCTCTGGTCCCAAGGCAGCGGCGCCTGTTGTCCGTCCCTGCCCCGTCTCTGCTGCAGCCTGCTCACTCTCGCTTACACAGGGAACTGCATTTGTCTTTGCAAACATGAAGAGGCCTAACCTGTCACGGGATACCAACGTTTCAGTCGTTGAAAATTCTGCAGTTTGCAGCTGTCCTATCATTCCGCCCTGTGATCTCAGATTTTAAAAGTCTTTGCTCCACTGTCATATTTCATGTGATTACAAACGTGCCTCTTAAAATCCAGTGTCCTTCTCAGTCGTCCTGAGCACACCATGCAGAGTCAGCGCGAGCTCGCTGTGGGTAGGTGGGGGGTCCCTCAGGAACTCAGGGTTTCCTGACATCACACTTCATCAAGTTTCACGTTTGTGCAGACAAAATACTGGGCTACCAGGTTCCAAGCTTAATAAATACATATACAAAAAAGGTCATCTAGAATATTTTCTCCAGAAAGTCATTAGTGCAAATATATCAATAAAAATAAAGCAAAAATATATTTCAAGTATAAAAAGCACCATGCTCAGAAACAATATTATCTAAATGGCATTACTGCACAACAGTCAAAATATAGTTGAACCTATCGCTGTGAATCTCAAATATATTATTAATCCATTGTATTTTTGGTGAAACTCTTTGTATAACTTTGTAGGATGGTTCACAACCATAGTAAGTACGTAAGTCTAGATGGTTATAAGTTCCTTTAAGAATACACCCTCACTTGTCTCTGACCTTGCACAATTTCAAGGATGCGCGACATAAGCAGAACTGAGCACTACCAGCCTGCAGACCGCTCCGATCAGCTTCTCTTGAGCTAAAGCTGTGTCTGAGACGCCCGGCCTTGCATGATGGGATCCCTGCCATTTACAGCTGCGTGCAAGTACGTGTGTTAAATTTCCGCATTTTTTAAAGTGACTTTCCTTTATGTTGGGCTGCTGTTTGGCTCCAGTGCCAAAGGGTCTGGCGGAATTACTCCTACGTGATTGTGCTGCTTTGTTCAGTTACCACCATTCTTAAGTGCAGCATTCAGTCACTACATGCAGAATGGAAGAAAAGGATGTGGCGAGGTCGGGAGCGGGAAGCTTGTCTAGGGACTGTTTTTTGACTGCCACAGGACTTCATTAGCTTAACAGAGAAAACTTGGGCTTCACTATCATTAAAAGAGTTCAAAGGGTAGGTGTTTGGCCTGGCAGTTAGGGCACTGGTTGGGATGCCTGCATCATGGGATGATAGCTTCATCTGTCTTTCCGTCTCTCAAAGTTTAAAAAAGAACTTCAAACTGGCCTTACTAGATAGAGCTGGTAAGCTCTGACAACAGAGTAGACCTGATTCAGAGAACCCGTGTGGCAGCGAGGAGTGTCAAACACAGGAGGTAAAGGACATTTAAAGCAAAGACGACTTTCCAACTTCTGTGGGCCTGCGATGCTTGCATGCTGTGTGAAGTGGGCCCTAAGGAGAAGCCTACCCCAAAACTGTATCTGCTAATAGTTACCTCAGACCATGCTGTTTTGACTTATATCTATCTTCTTTTACATAAAATAACTTTGAGATATTAAAAATTCTTTCATAACACTTTCTTAGCTCACTTGAAACTAACCGCATACCTGTCTATACCAGAATTTTCTCTGTATCATCATTGGTCAAACAAGAATAGTTCTGTTTTTGTGGGATTACAGCTGTCCTAACTATTATATAAAACACATACAGTTCTGTTTTCTCCTGTTTGCATGTCTTTAACATTTATACTCGCTCTGCTTCCATTGTTTTTCAAGTCATGAGGAAACGCATGGAGAATCAACGGAAGCTGAGCGTTGCAGGTCGCCGAGCACAGGGCCAACAGCAGCACTGACAGGAGTTCAGCAGCGGACCTGCCGCTCCGCAAGAAAGGCAAGCACGGTAAATCATGAGATTTAGCAAACCATCACTTACAACGCTTCAAACACTGTAAAAGGCCAATGACTTACGTGTACCGTGTACAGCCATTACATTTAAACTTGGTGTATACAGTGACGTGGAAATCCCAATCCAATTCATTTCCATAAATCGAAGGGCAATGTATACTTTGGAGGACGGGATCCCTAACTTAGAGTCTCACACAAATCAGCTGCTGTTTCAGCTGCTGCAGTGTTGGTGAGGGACTTTCCCATTGTTCTATTTAAATGGAAACGCTGAGGTATGTGATCACTCTGAAAATCCCACCAACATCCCACTTTCCAAGGAGAATTTCAGGAAGATGAAGTATCCTGAAAAATCCAGACCTGGTGGCTCGGAACCTTCTCCTTCCCTGAGCTCCAGGGCGCCGGGCTGCTGCAGAGAAGTGGCTGCCATGGAGCTCTGCCTCCAGCTCCCACGGGGTCAACACCTCCAAGTCGAGGTCAGCAACGCCACTTCTGCCTCTGCAGGCTGGCACGTCGCAGATCTTGTGCTTTGTTCCACAGGAACAGGACATAGAGAACCACCTTGAGAGTTCACTCTCCGCTCCTAGTGCCACACACAGAGCAGAAATCCAGCTAGCAGAGGAAACAGATTGCCGAGCAGAAGCCAGAGGGTGACCACCAGGCTGGAGGAACGCGAACAGAGATCTAGAAGTGAAGACAAAAAACTAACTTTCCATAGACATTCTTTTTAATAAATCATACCAACTAAGTGTTGGCAAATGACTACAGATGATTATTAAAAAGTAAACAAGAGTAGCGAATCAAATGTCACTTACTGAAATGCAAACATGCAAAACTCTATAGAGCAGGAACAAAACGTATATGGAGGAAGAAAAAGTGTATCTATTGTGTCAAGGTTAAGAGACGTGTCTCGGGATAGTCTCCTGCAAAGCTATAGATGATACACAGGAAAATAAAAGAATATCTTGGGGGGACCAGTGCTGTGGCGTAGCAGGTCAAGCCACCACCTGCAGTGCCAGCATCCCATAATGGGCACTACTCCACTTCTGATCTAGCTCTTTGCTATGGCCTGGGAACGCAGTAGAGGATGGGCTAAGTCTTTGGTTCCCTGCACCCATGTGGAAGACCCAGAAGAAGCTCCTGGCTCCTGGCTCCAGATCGGCTCAGCTCTGGCTGTTGTAGACATCTAGGGAGTGAACCAGCAGATGGAAGACCTCTCTCTCACTGCCTCTGCCTCTCTGTAACTCAGCCTTTCAAATAAATAAATATTTTTTTAAAATGATATCTTGGTTATTTTATGATGGGATGAAGCACTCTCGTTCTTCCTTGTCCCTATTAAGTAGTATGACCATATAATTCACTACCCCAAAATAATACATTTTGAGACTACAAGAGAGCACTATTAATAGTTACACCAGGATAACAGGCTCTCCCAAACAAATCAGACATATGGCCCCTTCTTTGTAAATATCTACCCATCCACTGCTATCACCCTGGGCCTCATCTGGAAATGCAGAAGATCCTATAGTCTTTGGGCATTAGGGTTGTATTTAAATTTAGCCATGAGTCACATTTCCTAAAACAATTCTCACAATGCTACAGCTACAAAATGGATGAAATGGTAATGTCAAGGCACTGGAGCCTAGCCTTTGAGCACCACAGGCAGTATGGAACAATATTTTAAAAATTATATCACCGTGCAGTACAGGTAATTCCCGAGGAATCTATTCTTCCCCAGCGCAGTCCACTTGTCTTTGTTACAAATGTAACTATATTTGAATACAAACCCTACAAGTGGCCCACCTATCAGACAGTCTTACTTCTCAGTGTGTTGTTTCTGCACCAACAACATCAGCATTACAAGGGGACCTGTTAGAAATGTACACTCTCAGGCCTGTACGAGATCTCTATCAGAAATGCTGCAAGTGCGGCCCAGTAATCTGCATTTAAACATGATTCCAGTGCATGCTACTGTTTGAGAACCTCTGATGGAGAGCTGGCACAACGTCCCATATGGTAGCCACTAGCTATTTATTCTTCTTAAATTAAGAAAAAAGTTAAAATTTAGTTCCTCAGTCACAATGCATGTATTTCACAGGCTCAACAACCACACACATGGCTAACAATGATTGTACTAGTGAAGGCAGAATACAGAACATTTCTCACTGCAGAAAGTTCTTCTGGACAAGTTGTGGCCTGGAGCACCACGGGTGGTGGGCCTGGCAGAGTAAAGAATGTGTGTGGGAGTCACCAACGATGCAGGCACACCCTTCCTGTCCTGATTCCCAGTCTGGCACAGAGGAAACAGGCAGGAGACCTAGCTGCTGTTTATCCACTATTCCCACTGGGACTTAGTGAGCTACTGAGACATGAACGGCAGCTCTGGAACACATTTTGTCCTTCAAAAACACTGTACTTTCTGTGACACTGCTCTGGAAAAAGAAAAGATTCAAAGCGAGTGCTTCAAAATGAACTGGACACGGTGACACCTGGGTCAAGGTCTGAACAAATCATTTCCTAGTTGTGTTTGTGGCTGTATTACTTCATTTCTTTACAACTTCTCTCATGTGTAAACTGATAACTCCTGCCTCAACAGGAAATAACAGTGAAATAAGCCAGGCACAAAAGGACAAACACATCATGATCTCACTTCTCATGGGCAAAATCCAAAAAACTTGAACTCTTGCTGTGGGTGTTTGGGGTGGCAGCTGAGATGCTACCTGGGACACCTGCATTCCTTATCAGAATGCCTGGTTCCCGGGCTGGCTCTGACCCAGCTTCCGCTAGAGTACACACTGGGAGGCAGCAGGTGATGGCTCAAGTACTTGGATACCTGTCACCCACTGGCAGACTCAGATTGAATTCTGGGCTCCTGGCTTTGGTGTGGCCCAGCCCTGGCTGTGTGGGCATTTGGGGAATGAACCAGCAGATGGACCATCTCTGTTTTTCTGTTATCTTGCAAATAAAGTGGGGGGAGGGGAGCCCGATGAACTCTTGTAAGTAGAGTAGAAAGCTGGTTACCAGAGGTTGGGGTAGGGGCAGGGGGGAAACAGGGAGTTGTTGACTAAAGGGTGTAAAGTTTTAGATAAAAAGATAACTACTCTGAGATGCATTGCACAGCCAGGGTGACTGCTGTCAACAATAATGAATATTTTATGTGAAAATTTCACTGTAAGTTGGGATAGGTTAGTGAAGTGGTGGATTTTTTTTTTTAGTTCTTTTTTAAAATATTTATTTATTTGTTTGAGAGGCAGAGCTACAGACAGAAAGAGGGAGAGACAGGGAGAAAGGCCTTCCATCTGCTGGTACACTCCCCAAATGGCTGCAATGGCCAGAGCTGGGCTGATCCGAGGCTAGGTGCCAGGAGATTCTTCTGGGTCTCCCATGTGAGTTCAGGGGCCCAATTACCTGGGCCATCTTCTACTACCTTCCCAGGCCATAGCAGAGAGCTGGATTGGAAGAAGAGCAGCTGCGACACAAACTGGAGCCCATATGGGATGCCGGCACAGCAGGCAGAGGCTCAACCTACTATGCCAGAGCACCCGCCCTAGTGATGGGTTTGTTAATAGCTTGCTTAATCATTCCACATTGCACATATATATATATATATATATGTCAAAACATCAGGGGAAGGCATTTGGCTTAGTGGTTAAGTGGCCACTTGGGATATCCACATGCCATTTCAGGGTTTGAGTCTCGGGTCAGCTTCTGACTCCAGCTGAGGTGGCTGGGTCACTGGCACCCATGTGGGAGACCCAGATGGAGTTCCTGGCTTCCAGCTTCAGCTTTGGTCTGGCCCAGCCTGGCTATTGCAGGTATTTGGGGAATTAACTAGCAAATAGGAGATTGCTGTCTGCCTTTCAAACAAATAACATTAAAAAAAAAAGATGATGAAACAATTTATCTAAAAGAAATAGCATATATGGGGCTGGCGCTGTGGCTCACTTGGTTAATCCTCCACCTGTGGCGCCGGCATCCCATATGGGCGCTGGGTTCTAGTCCCAGCTGCCCCTCTTCCAGGCCAGCTCTCTGCTGTGGCCCAGGAGTGCAGTGGAGGATGGCCCAAGTGCTTGGGCCCTGCACCCCATGGGAGACCAGGAAGAAGCACCTGGCTCCTGGCTTCGGATCAGTGCAGCACCGGCCTTGGCGGCCATTTGGGGAGTGAACCAATGGAAGGAAGACCTTTCTCTCTGTCTCTCTCTCTCACTGTCTATAACTTTGCTGGCCAAATTAAAAAAAAGAAAAGAAAAGAAAAAGAAATCACATATATAAAGTTTGCTGAAGCCCCTGGCACATAGGGACATACATTTACCTGTTGAGTAAAACCTCTGTGCGCGATCTATTCACGCATACTAACAAATACGGGAGATGAGGGTATTTTAGCATTTCAACAGGTGTGCTTATTAAAGTTAAAAAAAAAAAACAGCACTGAAGGGGTATCTCTTCTTGTAACATTCTGCACATTTTTCAAAGTTGTGTTAGGGATCTGGAGGTTAAGATGCTCTCTTCAGCAGGCTTCCTCATGTAACTGAAACATCACAGCATCCTGTAACGCACATCCTGTTCCTCGGGTAACTACATGCACATCATAGCACCAGTCTCAGAAGGGTGAAGCTACAGTGGGAGCAGGGTAAGAAGTAGGATATAGACGCAAGAGGAGACGGAGTTGTTTGCAATCTCCACTGCCCAGCTTCCTTTCAACAGAGTCACATGACTGTCACACTCCAGGGGCAGGGTCTGCCTCAACTCACAGCCCTTCTGCCTGGCCAGGCTTTCTACTCAATCATAGACATTCTTCTCCTGTACTCCTAAGATCTTAGTCCTGGACCGGCTAGAGGTAATCTTCCTTTATCTCAACCCTAACTGCTCATGGTTTGAATCTATGCCTATCTCTTTAATTTTACCAATTTTTTTATTTACTTGAGAAGTAAGGAAACAAAGGGAGGGAGGGGGAGGGAGAAGGGAGAGAGAGAGGAAGGGAGGGCGAGGAAGACAGAGTGGGAAAGAGAGAGTGTGAACATTCCCTTCCACTGGTTCACTCCCCAAAATTCATCCAACAGCCCTGGTTGGGAGCCAAAATAAGAAACTGGGAAGTCAATCCAGGTATCCCACATGGATGGCAGAAACCTAATAACTTGAGCCATCACCACTTCCTCCTAGGATCTGCATTAGAGGGAAGCTGGAGTCAGCAGCAGGAGCCTGGAATTGAACCCAGGCCCTCTAGTGTGGGACACAGGTGTCCTGGCATCTACGTCAAAAGCCCGCTTTCCACACTCATCTCCTTGACCACTGAGATGGTGGTGGTTTCTTACAGGTAAGTCTGGATTAGGTATGAGGATGGGAACTCCATTAGAGTCATCTATTTATGGACCATCAGCTCTTAACAACAAAATTAAGTCATCTCACCAGCTCCACATGAAAAGCAAAAGTTAACTGAGCATATTTAATACTACAAACCACATCAAAAGACCTAAGATTTTCTCTTTTTTCAAATGACTCGTTGTATCATACTATCTTAACTGCAGAAAAAAGCCAGCTCACTGGAGTACCAAGCAGAAGAGAGCTAACCCAGCTGGCCCGAGACTGCTCTCCTTATAAAGTTCTGCTTGCTGAGCTGCTGTCTGGGAAGCGGTTTCCTCTGCACTGCAGCCCATGGACCTTCTGCCTTTGCTGATTTTGTTTTGCATCCTTTCGCTTTCGTGAATGTAAGCCACAAGCAGCAGGAACTGTGAGCTCTTCTGTGAACTGTGGAGCCCCAACACAAGTACAAATCTCCCCAAACTCACTCTTGTCTGCAGCCCCCGGCGTTTGGGAAAGAAAAGAAGTTAATCTTAGAGGTGTGAACTGACTTGTAGATGTTACCCTCTATTTTCAACCAGACCACCAGGACAGGTAAAGGACAAATACTTCCAGCTGAGAAAATAAAACACTGCACAAGACTTTTATTGTTTATATTCCAAAATGCCAGGCCACCACAGAATCTAGGTCACTTAAATCAAAGCTTTAGTTGAGAATTCATGAATTCTGCTTTTTTTTAACTCTTAGCAGTGGGTCATCAGCCTCAGCGTGAGCACCTGCAGTAATGGAGAAGGCACTCTTCTCAACGCTGTCCAGTCCATCCCACTCTGTCTTCCCATAGCTTATTTTTGGTCCCAATTCTATTCTTGGGAGTCTCACAGAATGAGGAAGAAGGCTGAACATTCCTAATCAAAAAATGTGAAATCTGGGGGCTAGCACTGTGGTGTAGCAGGTTAAGTTGCCATGTGCAGCACCAGCATCCCATAAGGGTTCCAGTTCTAGTCCCGGCTGCTCCACTTCCAATCTAGCTCCCTACTAATGTGCCTAGGAAAGCACAAAAGATGGCCCAAATGCTTGGGCCCCTGCAACTATATGGGAGATCCAGAGGAAGCTCCTGGCTCCTGGCTTTGGATTGGCTCAGCTCCAGCCATTGCAGACATTTGAGGAGTAAACAAGCTGATAGAAGATCGATCGATCTCTCTCTCTCTATCTAACTCTGCCATTCAAATAAATAAAAATAAATCTTTTTAAAAAAAAAGCCTTCAGGAAATATGTTTAGGGCATGTATGAAACATAAGTGAATTTAATGCTTAGATCTGGATTCGATCCAAATAAGATATCTCATTATGTAAATGCAAATATTCCAAATCTAAAAAAAATTCACAATCTGAAACACTTCTGGTCCCAGGCATTTTGGATTAGGGATACTCAAACTGGATCATTCCTCAACGAATGCCACCTTTGCCAGCCTGTGTCCTTCCATCTCGTCTTAGTGTGTGTATATGTGTCTCTTTGTGTCTTCCTCTTCTTTGTGTGGGTGTCATTCTGCCCTGCCCTCCCTTTTAAGGTTTATTTTATTTACCTGAAAGGTCAAGCCAGAGAGAGAGCACTGGATAGAAGAGAAAGTGATCTTCCATCCACTGGTTCACTCCTCAACTGGCTGCAATGGCTGGGGCTGGGCCAGGCCGAAATTAGGAGCCTGGAACTCTATCCAGGTCTCCTACATAGGTGATAGGAGTCCAAGCACTTGGGCCATCTTCTACTGCTTTCCCAGGCACATTAGCAAGGAGCTGGATGGGAAGCAGAGCATATGGGAACTGGAACTGTTGCTCTGTTATGGGATGTTATGGGATGTTATTAAATCTATTGTTTAATCCAGTGCACCACAGTGATGGCCCCTGTCATTCTCTTTGAGTACCTTCTCTGATGTTTTCCCCTCACTTTTGCTTCATCTAGTTATGATATAACCAAAATAATTTTAATTTTCTTTTGTATTTAATGAGTAGAATTTTGTTTACCCTTAATTTAAAAATGAATGGATGGAGGCCAGTAATGTGGCATAACAGGTTAAGCTGCTGGCCTGCTGGCCTCCCATATAAGCACTGGCTTGAGCCCCAGCTGCTCTACTTTGACCCAGCTCCCCGCTAATGGCCTGGGAAAGCATAGTAAAGTGGCTCAAGTGCTTGGGCCCCTGCACCATGTGGGAGACCTGGAAAAAGCTCCTGGCTCCTGGCTTCGGCCTGGCCCAGCCCTGGCCATTTGGGGAGTAAACCAGCAGATGGAAGACCTTTCTCTCTATCCCTCCCTTTCTCTCTCTGTAACTGCTTTTCAAATAAATAAAATAGATCTTCAAAAAAACAAAAATCAATGGATGACACATTCACCTTTTGTGACTCTCAGTGAATAATTTTGTGCAAGTCACTGGTTCTTTACACAGCAAGATTCCTCACCCTTGCTCATACTGAATAGAAATGTCACATTTACTACTGTAGATTTCTTACAGTGGTGGGAAGGAGGTTTTCCCTACTGTAGATTTCTAACAGTGGTGGGAAGGAGGGTTTTCCCACAGACCTGCAAGCAGCAGAGAAGTTCACCTTGTGTCTCTTAAAGGGAACTTCCAAGGTCTTGTAAGAAGAGCTTCCCTCTTTAGGTTTCTCCCTTTACACCAACCATAGAGAGCGAGAGCACTCACCCAGTGGGAGAGCCCGGGTCAGGTTAGCAGCTGGAGGATCTGTTTCCGGAGGACAGAGCTCACAGAAGTCCCAACAGGATGGGCACAGCAGGTTTCCATTGTGAATCCAGCCATTCATCTGAATACTGACAGGGAGCACCTGTCTGGCACGACTACACAAATATGAAGTATCTTGGACCCAAACCTTCAGACCTTGCGGAGAACAAGAAACCTTCAAATGTGGGGGGAGAGGGGAGGAGAAGTCCAGGTCAGTATCAGGAATATGAGACTTTGAGATTTATACTTCAACTGAAGGAATATACTAGAGGACTTTAAAAAGTTTGTGGAAATATTGAATTAAGAGATAAGTCTATTTTGGTGCAAAATGTTTGAAATACATACATAGTTTTTTCATAAAACATACTTTCCATGAACTTTCTGAAGATTCTGCATATGTTAAAATTTACTAAATATATTGGCTATAAAACAGAATTTGGGATACCAGCATTATCTTAATGTTTTGTAAAGAGGGTTAAGTTATTTAGCTTCTAAAAGAATTTCACTCTGTGGTAGTAGTCCTTAAACTTTGAGGCCAGCACCTGTTTTAGAATCTAATGGAAACTATGGACTCTTTTCCTGAAAAATATAAGAAACAGCTTTAAATACAATTTGAATTCATAGACCATGAAGCCAAATTAGGAATAACATTTTTGTAGCTTCCAGTATCCTTATAAACTTCAACTTAAGTCTCTGTTGAACAACCATCAACCATGCACTTTCTCCATAAGTCATTAAATGTTGTTAAGTCAAATTTTGATTAGGGGGCGACATTGTGGTGCAGTGAGTTAAGTTACCTCTTGCAACGCCCCCATATCTAAGGGCCAGCTGGAGTCCTGGAGGCTCCATTTCTGAACCAGCTCCCTGCTAGCATGCTTGGGAAAACAGCAGATGATGATCCAAGTACTTGGGATCTTACTGCTCATGTGTGAGACCCAGATGGGATTCTGGGCTCCTGGCTTTGGCCTGGCCTGGCTTCACCCTGGCTGTTTTAGCCATTTGGAAAGTGAATCAGTGCCAAAAAAAAAATCTATTTTTTTCCTCTAACTTTCAAATAAATAAATAAGTAAATCTTTAAAAAATTACTGTGTTGGGCTGGCACTGTGGCATAGAGGGTAAAGCTGCTATCCGCAGAGAAAGCATCCCATACGGGCGCTGGTTCAAGCCCTGACTACTCTACTTTTGATCTAGCTCCTTGCTAATGTTCCTGGGAAAGCAGTGGAAGATGGAAGAAGTGGAAGATTTCTAATCTAAAGATGTGACTAATATTTGGATCATGGTAAGGCAGATGCTACAGATTGGGTTACAGGTTGCACAAGACTTAGAGATGAGAATTATATGAGAGTGTGGACAGGTTAAGAAGAAAACTCTTTTGAAGAAGACTTGTCATTGAGGAATTCTAGGAATTAAGGGCAGATGCACAAGTAGTAGCAGACTGAACAGACTCAAGACTGTGGCGCAGTGGGTTAACGGCCTGGCCTGGAGCGCCAGCATCCCATATGGGCACTGGTTTGAGACCTGGCTGCTCCACTTCTCGTCTAGCTCTCTGCTATGGCCTGGGAAAGCAGTAGAAGATGGCCCAAGTCCTTGGGGCCCTGCACCTTTGTAGGAGACCTGGAAGAAGCTCCTGGCTTCAGATCAGCACAGCTCCAGCCGTTGTGGCCAACTGGGGAGTGAACCAGCAGATGGAAGACCTCTCTCTCTCTCTCTGCCTCCCCTTCTCTCTCTGTGTAACTCTGACTTTCAAATACTAAATAAATAAATCTTTTTTTTTTTTTTTTTTTTTGACAGGCAGAGTGCACAGTGAGAGAGAGAGAGAGACAGAGAGAAAGGTCTTCCTTTTCCATTGGTTCACCCCCCAATGGCCACTGCGGCCGGCATGCTGTGGCTGGCGCACCGCGCTGATCCGAAGGCAGGAGCCAGGTGCTTCTCCTGGTCTCCCATGCAGGTGCAGGGCCCAAGCACTTGGGCCATCCTCCACTGCACTCCCGGGCCACAGCAGAGAACTGGACTAGAAGAGGGGCAACCGGGACAGAATCCAGCGCCCCGACCGGGACTAGAACCCGGGGTGCCAGCGCCGCAGGCGGAGGATTAGCCTGTTGAGCCACGGTGCTGGCCATAAGTAAATAAATCTTCAAAAAAAAAAAAAAAAAAAAAAAAAAAAAGACAGTGGAATCAAAATCCATGAGAGCGAAAGCCGAGAAGCAGTTGGATCAACACTGCAGAACAAAAGGAAGGCTCAAGAATTGCTGGTGCCAGAAACTAGAACATGAGAGTAGTTCAGCTAGAAAGACTGAAGTCCCTTTAAGAGACAGACCCCAGGCTTCCTTCCAACACCACGAGCAGTGGGGGCCACTGTTTCTTCCTAATCTACCACACAAGAGACTTATGTTTGGGAAAGAGAAAAACAGAGGATTTCTGCTTTGGGGGAAAGCAAGTACGGGTGAAGGCTGGGAGCCATTCTGAAAATAAGGACTCTAAGTAAAAGTTTACAAACCAAATATTTTTTATAAGGGTTTTATTTATTTATTTGAAAGGCAGAGAGAGAGAGAGACAGACAGACAGATCTTCTATCTGCAAGTTCACTCCCCCAAGTGGTTGCAAAGGCCATGGCTGAGCCAGGCAAAGCCAGAAGTTGGGTCTCCCATATGGGTGCAGGGGCCCAAAGACTTGTACAATCCTTTGCTGCTTTCCCTGGCACACTAGCAGGGAGTTGCATTGAAAGTGGAACAGCTGAGACATGAACCGGCATCCATAGGGGATTCCAGAGCTGCAGCTGGAGGCTTAACCCACTTACCACAGCCAGCCCCTACATACTAAATATCAAGGCTCTTTAACATTCAAAACCAACTTCGTTCCTAGAATTGACAGTTATGAATACAAACCCCAGGCAGGATATTTTAAATTTCCTCAGATAATCCTGATCAGTCTACAAGGAAAACCCCTGAAGGTCTAAATATCAAAGGTAAAGAAAGAGGTTTGCAGCAAAGACTACAGGAAACTGGCCCTATACACATGCTCAGAACTTCCAAATGCCTTCCAGTCAGTCTTGAATATGAATAGGCGGTTAAAGATCACCAAAACAGATCCAAGCCATTAAATTTTAGTGTTTTAGAGGGATGTATGAAAAGTTAAAAAAGCCATCAAGTTCTAGAAAGGAAAGAAAAAATATTACATATAATAAAAAATCAGAATGACATTGGCTAGAATACAAAGGGAAATGCCTTTAGAATTCTAATGGAAATGCTTTTCAGAAAGAAAGCTACACCCAGCAAACTACTGAAGGATGACAGAATATGCCACCTGCAGTATGCATTTTAGTACAAGAACTATTTAGAGATAAAGGCACTTTAAAACCAGTAGCTGGGGCCGGTGCTGTTGCGTAACATGTAAAGAAGCCGCCTGCAGTGCTAGCAGCCCATATGGGTGCTGGTTCAAGTCCTGGCTGCTCCACGTCTGATTTAGCTCCCTGGATGTGCCTGGGAAAGCGGTGGGAGATGGCCCAAATCACTGGGCCCCTGCACCCACGTGGGAGACTTGGAAGAAGCTTCTGGCTCCTGGCTTTGGATTGGCACAGCTCCAGCCATTGCAACCATTAGGGGAGTGAACCAGCAGATGGAAGACCTCTTTCTCTCTCTGCCTCTCTGTAACTCCACCTTTCAAATAAATAAACCTTTAAAACAAAACAAAACAAAACAATAGGGCTGGCACTGTGGCACAGCGGGTAAAGCCACCGCCTTCAGAGCCGGCATCCCATATCGCTGCCGGTTTGAGGCCCAGCTGCTCAACTTCTGATCCAGCTCTCTGCTATGGCCTGGGAAAGCAGTAGAAGATGGCTCAAGTCCTTGGGCCCCTGCACCCACATGGGAGACCCGGAAGAAGCTCCTGGCTTGGATTGGCGCAGCTTGGCTGTTGTGGCCAATTGGGGAGTGAACCATTGGATGGAAGACCTCTCTCTTTCTCTCTCTCTCTGCCTCTCTTCTCTCTGTGTAATTCTTTCAAATAAATAAATCTTTAAAAAAACAAAACAAAACAAAACAAGGGGCTGGCGCAGTGGCACAGTGTGTTAAAGCCCCAGCCTGCAGCACCAGCATCCCATATGGGCACTGGTTCGAGTCTCGGCTGCTCCTCTTCCCATCCAGCTCTCTGCTATGGCCTGGGAAAGCAGTAGAAGATAGCCCAAGTCCTTGGGCCCCTGCGCCCGTGTGGGAGACCTGGAAGAAGCTCCTGGCTCCTGGCTTTGGATCAGCTCGGCTCTGGCTGTTGTAGTCATTTGGGGAGTGAACCAGTGGAATGGAAGACCTCTCTCTCTACCTCTCTGTAACTGTGTTTCAAATAAATAAAATAATTCTTTAAAAAAAATACCAGTAGTTACAGGGCTGTGGCACAGTGGTTAAGATGCCACTCTGGGGTGTCTGCGTTGGAGAGCCTGGGTTTGAGCTCTGGCCCTGTTCCCAGTTCAGCTTCCTGCTAATGTGCACCCTGGAGGCAGCAGCTGATGGTTCAAATAGCTGGTCTCTGCTACTCATGTGGGAGACCTGGATTGAGTTCCTGGATCCTGACTTCAGCCTGGCCTAAGCCTCAGCCGTTGTGAGCATTTGGGGAACAACCAGCAGATGGGAAGTCTATCTCTCCAACAAATAAAGAAAGAAAAGAAGGGTAATAACATGAGAAACTGGCAGACACCAACAAGTTAAATGTCATCAGCGAAGGCACAAAGAGTACCAGAAGGAAACAAGCATTGTTTGCGTGGTCTTCCTGCCCAAACTACATACTCATGAGAAAACATCAGATGATCAAAACCCAGGGACGTCCTAGCAAAGGACTGGCCTGTAGTCTGTGTCGAGGTTGAGAAAGTCAAGGAACTCTATAAAGGAGACCAGAGATGTGACAAGCTCTTGCTAAAATGACATTATTGGGACAACTGGTAAAACTCAAATGGGGTCTTGCTATGGCCTGAATACTTGTGCCCCCTCAAAAACCAAATGCTGAAACCCAATCTTCAGTGCAACAGTGTTAGCAGGTTAGGCCTGAGGGTAGTTTGGGAGGTAATTAGGAATGGGATTAGTATTGCTTTGAAGACCCCAGAGAGCTGCCTTGTCCCCTTTCAGGTGCCATCCATGACCCAGGAAGGTGATGGTCACCAGAGAATGTGCTGGCATCTTGCTCTTGGCCTTTCAGCTTCCATAACTGTAAGAAATCAATTTCTGTTGTTTACAAGCCATCTAGTACATGGTACTTTGTTAGAACGGATTCCCAGAAGTGAAATTACTATAAAACTTACTGACATGTAGCAAATCAATGTTTTTTAAGCAAAAGAAGGAAGGCAATGTTTCTCAAAGAAAGGATAATATTTTCACAAAATACAAGCATCCAAACTAATACACAAATAAATAAGTTCAAATCTTGATTGGTTAACTATATAAAAATATATTTTAACACAGAAAAAACATTTGATGAGGTAGAACTATGTAATATTTGGCATGATTATTAATAAAGATAACTTTACCTGATAGCATCCACTCCCCCAGTCTGGGTAGCTCAGCTTCCTCTCACACTTTTCCATGACAAATGCTGACTTTTGAATTAGACAAACTGAATGAGGTCCATACTTTTCAGCACCATAATTTTTAAAAATTTCTGAAGCAAACCAGAAAAGTTCCCTCAATAAATGAATTTTTGATTTAAAGAACAAGAAATTGAAACATTTCATTTTATTGATTGAAAGTTGCTTTTCAAATCAAATATGTTTAACGGGACTATTAAATTTTAAAAATTAAGGTAAGTAGAACTCAGTCTCAAACTGAGTTCTCAATGAAGGGATGAGTGGGAGAAAATTATTATCAGAGAAACAAGGGAATAAAACTAGCCCACAGTATCAGAGCAACTGGTCCTAAGAATCAATAGATGACTGGACACCGAGACAGGAATCTGATTCAGTGGTGGCCTAATCAGACGTCACCTCCAAGTGACCCAAAACAGGATGGGGCCAAATGATTCATGTAATGACAGTTTTTTTGAGATATCCCAATTTTTGTAAAACTTCCTGGTGTCTTCAACTTGGGCCACCTCCTGGAAGTCCACAAATAACAGGCTGAGCTAGTCTCAGAAACCGCGCAAACCTGCAGAGGCATGGGGCATGGACTATGGACCTCTGAACACCTACTGACAAAAGGATCAAACTCTTAAACCCTAGCAATCATTTGTTCTTTTCACATTCTCTACAAGTTTTATTTTGTGAAAGTAGAGAGCTCAACCAGCCCATTTTGAAATATTGTAAATATTTTTTTTGTTTTGAAAAATCTTAACTGGATAACCTAAATCTGAAAATGTAAAACAGAATAAAACAGACTCTATTTCTTTTACTTACGAGTTTCAAAGTCTTCAAAAAATATTGTGACCAGCATCTAAAAGAGTTCAGCCAAATGCTGACCCACTCATTCATTTATGTATAGTCTATAAGGGCATTCGCACTCTAACAGCAAAGCTCAGTAGAGGCCACAGAGACTGAACTCACAAAGCCTGAGATATTCATGTCTTGTTCTTTATTAAAAAACAACATACGTTGACCATAGTTCTAAAGCAATAAAATGTGATATTATGTCTTTAGCAAGTCCCTAAGTGACAAATCTGTACATTTCTTTTACTTTAATATGGAACAGCTGAGCAAGTCTTTAGGCCATTTATTAAATAAAAGGGTGATGGGGAAAAATTACTGCACAAATCCAGTTAAATCTGCTAGGTTTGAAAGGTAAAATTTAATGTAAATCACTTACTTACAACCAAGTATGGAATAAGGCAAAAGAAAAGACTGGGTTAAAAATACTGATGGCCACAGAGAGAAAAACTAATTGCTGTTCTTCATTAACATATCAGATTTGAGAATATTTCTGATTACAAAGATAGTTAATCACAGAACACCCAACTGCCATACTCTTTCCTCCTTTGATGGCCTGTTCACTTATATGTATTAAAAGGAAATCAATAATATAGCAATGTGTCTAGTCATGGGACAATAGTTATTATTCTGATTTCTGAAAAACAACATGCTACTTCTAAATTATATAAAATGTGCATCCTCAAAAAGGAACAAAAAGTTATACGAGATGTTTTAATAAAAATCTTAAAAGCCATGCTATACTGAGTATCCTGCACTGACACGAATTAACTATTCCACTTAGTGTCTGTTTACTCACCTGTGAAATACAGTATTTTGTCTATGTATCTTACAAGGCTTTTAGAAGAATAAAATGAAATGATAAAAATGAAAAACACTCTTTTCAAGTGGAAAGGGCTATTCAGATGTAAGGTACAACCAAAGCTGAGGCGTGTGAAAGCATGTGTGTATGGACCTAACAGCGAACAATCTCTGGTATGTGTCAGAAGAGTCTGAAGCACTTAGCATATTAATTCATTTAATTTTTATAACAAATCTATGAGATAGCTACTATTATCCACATTGTACAAATGGGAAACAGAGGGAAATTAAGTCACTTTTTATAAATGGATAGCGGTGGAAACAGAGCGTAAATATTTCACATTGCTGACATATAATATTAATATGTATGTGATATGCATTTCACTAGACTACTAACCTGGTTGATTTTCCAAAATTCTACAGTCTGAGCTGCGCTGATATTCACCACTTAAATGCCAACTGAATTCCTGACTGAAAGGACAGTAGTCAGCAATTTCTACTGAACCACCGTAATAAGGCAGCTCTTCCGCAGGGATTCCACTGAGTTCATCGAAGTACTGCAAAGAAATGATTGGGAAGACAGGAGAGAAAGAAGCAGTCTTTAAAAACAAAGTCAATGTACAGCAATGCTCTAATTCCATGTAACACAAGACACTGATACACTTCATAAACAGCCCAACACAAAAAACGTAGTAAAAATCACATGAGGGGTATTTTAAGGTTGCTAAAGTATTAGAAGTCACCAAATTAGTCTGAATTATTTATTTGGATGGCAAGTTTAGTTAATGTTTTAAAAGGAAGAAATAGGGGTTGTGGTGCAGACGGTTATGCTGCTGCCTGCAATGCCAGCATCCCATCGAGTCCCACCTCCGATCCAGCTCCTCAACATGCCTGGGAAAAAGCAGAAGATGGCCTAACTGCTTGGGCTCTTGCACCCACATGGGAGACTAGAATAGAATTCCAGGCTCCTAACTTCAGCCTGACCCAGCCTTGGCCATTATTACCAACTGAGGAGTGAACCATTGGATGAAAAGCTCTCTCTCTGTCTTTCCCTCTATTTGTGTAACTCTGCCTTTCAAATAAACAAATAAATCTTTATTTATTTTTTATTTATTTTTTATTTTTATTTTTTGACAGGCAGAGTGGACAGTGAGAGAGAGAGACAGAGAGAAAGGTCTTCCTTTGCCGTTGGTTCACCCTCCAATGGCCGCCGCGGCCGGCGCGCTGCAGCCGGCGCACCGCGCTGATCCGATGGCAGGAGCCAGGAGCCAGGTGCTTCCTCCTGGTCTCCTATGGGGTACAGGGCCCAAGCACCTGGGCCATCCTCCACTGCACTCCCTGGCCACAGCAGAGAGCTGGCCTGGAAGAGGGGCAACCGGGACAGAATCCGGCGCCCCAACCGGGACTAGAACCCGGTGTGCCGGCGCCGCTAGGCGGAGGATTAGCCTAGTGAGCCGCGGCGCCGGCCTAACAAATAAATCTTTAAAAAACTCATTGTTTCTGAAAAAAAAAAAAAAAAAAAAAAAAAAAAAAAAAAAAAAAGATTAACTAGAAATTACACTGAACAAAACAATAGGGTTTAATAGCTGACAAAACAAAACTAATATATATGAGGTTAAGATATTTAAAATATACAAGTGTTTTTAGGAGATTTAATTGAAGAGTTCTTTTGACAAAATTGAGAAAACAAATGAGATATTTTGAATACCAAAGGAGCAAGGTATTAGATAAACTTTAAAGATTTCACATTTGCATAAACTTGCTGAGTTATATTACTATGTCTAGAAATACCATTGCCTCAGCAGGGTCATAAACGTATGTAGGGGTGCCGGCGTGGCATTGTGGGTAAAACCACCACCTACAACACCAGCATCCCAGATGAGTGCCAGCCGGTTCATGTCCCAGCTGCTCCACTTCGGATCCAGCTCCCTGTTAATGGCCTGGGAAAGCAACAGAAGATGGCCCAAGTGTTTGGGCCCCTGGACCCATGGGACAGACCCAGAAGAAGCTCTTAATTCCTGGCTTTGGCCTGGTCCAGACCACTGCAGCCATCTGGGAAATGAATCAGTAAATGGAAGATCTCTCTCTCTCTCTGTGTTTCTCCCTTGCTCTAACTCTTTCACGTAAAAGAATTAAGTATTTTTTAAAAATATTTATTTTATTTATTTGAAAGAGTTAGTAAGAGATGTAGAGACAGAGAGAAAGGTCTTCCAATGGCGATTCACTCCCTAAATGGGCACAATTGCTGGAGCTAGGCCAATCCGAAGCTAGGAGCCAGGAGCTTCTTCCAGGTCTCCCACGTGGATGCAGGGGCCCAAGGACTTGGGTCACCTTCTACTGCTTTCCCAGGCCATAGCAATGAGCTGGATCATAAGTGGAGCAGCCAGGACTTGAACAGGCCCAATGCTGCAGGCCAGGGCTTTAACCTACTGTGCCCCAGCACTGGCAAGAATAAATCTTTAAAACAAAACAAATATATGTAGGAAGCTCAAAATTTAGTGGCTACCATTTTAAGTTAGCTTCTGAGACATGTTTCTTACTAAAAATTCCTTTGTGAATGGCAAGTGAATATAAGGTATTTAGAAACAGCCATGGTAACAAGAAACCAGCAGATGGAAGATTCTCTGCCACTCTGCCTTTTGAATATATCTTAAAAAAAAAAAAAAAAAAGCTAAAGGTCAAATTAGATATTCATTCTGGACCCATGAGACTATTTCGTTAGCCTTTTAGATCTCATGCAGGGATCCCAGCAGGGAGTGGATCAGAAGTGGAACAGCCAGGACTCCAGCGCCTACATGGGATGCAGGCATTGCAAGTGGTGACTTTACCTGCGACACCACAGCGCCGGCCCTTCAGTTTTTTTCTAACATGAAAAACACATGGGACCTTATATAATGAAAAATTTTAGAGAATTAATTCTTCTAATTCAAAATAGAGACTACATTTTAGCAAGTAGATTCCTAAAATTATGCCCCAAACAAGTGTTACCTGGTACTCTTGTGGTAAAGGTTTAGGAAACTTTTGCAAATTACACACAGCAACTGCTCTCAGGTCCTGTCTGCAAGTTAACTGCAACGGATTACTTCTGAGTGTGTCACAGTAGGGGCTCAGCGTCTGTCTCCTGTGCACAAAGATAAGCATCATGGTATCAATGTCAAAAAAAGTTTAAGTCTATCATAGAGCTTGTCTCTTGGTTATAATCTAAACATTTTAATGGTTTATAACTAATTGCTGATTCAGGTTATGCGATTTTTCAGAGTAAAAGGAAATGATTAACATAGATATGGAAGGGTAATACTTGGTGCATTGTACCATTATTTCATGGTTATTAAGTAAAATCCTATTTATCTTATTCTCCATTTTTATCAGCAAAATTCAGTTCTGCAGACCTGCTTTGTATTTTTAATCCAACAAATAAAATTCCTTATCCTGGCCTAAAAATCCAATTTTCATAATTAACAAATAAGAGTCTCAGGAAGAGATGGAGATGGTGTCCTCTCTGTCCCATAGCTATAAAGAACAAAATGTTTCCAATGTCAAAATCTACTTAAGGAATCTTATTTGACAATTTGTTAAATTACAAAAAATTCACAAGACAACTTTGTTTTCCTCTGCAAAATGAGTACTGTGTGAACATTCTCAACTGTTTTGTCCTCTGTTTAATCTTGTAAATATAATTTGAAAAAAAAAAAGGAGTTATTGTAAATTCTTGAAAGATATCAGAATCTGTTGCACTGTCCTATAAAAATAACCTCCAACTTGTAACTCTGATCAGTCATCAAACTGATGTTATAATAAAAAATTTATATTAATGTCATGACAGTGGTTAACAGACAAAATCTCAGTATTCTAAACAACAGCACCCTATAAAGACTGCTCTGTAAAAGTATTACACGATCACTCATGTTTTCCTCTTTTCACACATTTGCTAAAGAGAAAAAGCCTATTTTGATTTCTTATTTTAAGGAAAACTGATATATATTTCATTCAAATTACCATAATACATCCATAAAAACAATTTTAGGGAATCACAGCTTTTGAAGACAAAGCACGTAAAATATCCACGCTAGGCTTCATTCAGTACACCTGAAGCAGTACAGTGTCATAGAAAAGCAGAGATGTTGAGGCCAGCGCCGCGGCTCACTAGGCTAACCCTCCGCCTGTGGCACCAGCACCCCGGGTTCTAGTCCCGGTTGGGGTGCCGGATTCTGTCCCGGTTGCTCCTCTTCCAGTCCAGCTCTCTGCTCTGGCCCGGGAGTGCAGTGGAGGATGGCCCAGGTCCTTGGGCCCTGCACCTGCATGGTAGACCAGGAGGAAGCACCTGGCTCCTGGCTTCAGATTGGCACAGCGCGCTGGCTGCAGTGGCCATTGGAAGGTGAACCAACTGAAGGAAGACCTTTCTGTCGCTCTCTCTCACTGTCTAACTCTGCCTGTCAAAAGAAAAAAGAAAAGAAAAAAAAAAAAAAAAGCAGAGATGTTGAAGGCACCTCACAGCTTCGGCTCAAACACCAGAACCAGCCACTCACGTGGTATTAACTTTCCTAATATCCAACAGCAAAGCACTCAGGGCCTAGCACTGGAACTGGAACATCCGCTGTACACATCATTTTTACAAAATCTTAAAATAAGGCAGTTTTTTTTTTTTTTTTTTTTTTTTTTTGATAGGCAGAGTTAGACAGTGAGAGAGAGAGAGACAGAGAGAAAGGTCTTCCTTTTCCGTTGGTTCACCCCCCAAATGGCCACTATGGCCGGAGTGCTGCGCCGATCCGAAGCCAGGAGCCAGGTGCTTCCCCCTGGTCTACCATGTGGGTGCAGGGCCCAAGCACTTGGGCCATCCTCTACTGCCCTCCTGGGCCACAGCAGATTGCTGGACTGGAAGAGGAGCAACCGGGACAGAATCTGGCACCCCAACCGGGACTAGAACCCGGGGTGCTGGTGCCACAGGCGGAGGATCAGCCTAGTGAGCCACGGCGCTGGCCCAAATAAGGCAGTTTTATAACTTCCCTATGATAAAGTTCTAATGAATATGACCAGTAATTTTCAAATTCTTTTTATTTAAAGATTTATTTTATTTATTTGAAAGTGTTAAAGAGAGAGGTAGAGACAGAGAGATCTTTCACCAGCTGGTTCACTCCCCAAATGGCCACAATGGCAGGAGCTGAGCCTATCTGAAGCCAGGAGCCAGGAGCTTCTTCAGGGTCTCCCACTTGGCTGCAGGGGCCAAGCACTTGGGCCATTACCTGATGCTTTCCCAGGTGCATTAGCAGGGAGTTGGATGAGAAGTCGAACAGCCAGGACTTGAACCTTTACCCATGCGGGTGCCCCAGGGAGAAGCTTGGCCTATAACGCGACAGTACCCACCCCCAGTCAGATTCTTTAAAAAATTAAATTCACTGGAAATGCAGAGTTAGAGCAAGAGGAAGAGACACAGAGATCTTGGATCTGCTGGTTCACTCCCCAGATAACCTCAACGGTCAGGGCGGGGCTGGGCCAGGCCGAAGCCAGGAGCCAGGAACTTCATCAGGATCACCCATGAGTCACATTCTTACTACCTGGAATCTCATTTCCTTTATTCTCTAACACAAAAAGAGTACATTATACTTACTTTGATTAAAAAAATGAGTTTTGGCTAAATGAACGAACAAAAAAAGAAAAATTAGTGATTGGGGCCAGTATTGTGGCTCCTGGCTCCAGCCCTAGCTGTTCTGAGCATTTGGGGAGTGAAGCAGAGGATGGGAGCTCTCTACCTTTCATTCCCTCTGCTTTCTCTCAAATGAATACATTTTTAAAAGTACCTTTTTTAAAATATTGAATTCACATGTGCACCTATGTTTATGTGAAGAAAACAGTAAGGATGACAGAGTATACAAAAGACGCATATTTATGAATTATAAACTAAACAGAAATGTCCATGGCTCTGGGCCCCTCCTTGTGGCTATTTTTAGTGTATGTCTAAATACAATACTGCAGCTACTTATTATGATATTATTACCAACTACTTGCAGATGGTCTTCTGCACATTTAGAAATTAAATTTCTCCTGACTACATTTTGAAAACAGTTGACATTTTAGGCTTAGGATAAAGAACGACATCAGAAACCAACTGTGTAATCAAAGACATTTTTAGGAGAAGCATTTCTTACTCTTGTCTCTGCCGATCAATCCAGAATTTACAGCTCTTCTTGACAAAGTCACAGCCCTTTCCTCGGCCCCAGTCTAACTTCTCAGCCATGCTGTAATTCGCTGTATACCAGCTGTGGAAATAATCAAACAAAGCAGTTTTTAATTACTGTCACTTTAAAAAATATACCACTTACAAACTTCAATAAGCACCTATTATTAATAAGACTGTAATAAGGATGAGAGAGGCCATTGCCACTAGGGGGCTTTCACAGAGTCCTGGCTGCACCAGGTCACTGCAGAAGGGACAGGGAACTGGTCTCATTGGGAAGGTACTTCTGTGTTTGGAAGACAAAACATACGTCCATTGTAATTTTCTTTTCTTTTTTTTTTTTTTTTTGACAGGCAGAGTTAGACAGTGAGAGAGAGAGAGACAGAGAGAAAGGTCTTCCTTCCGTCGGTTCACCCCACAAATGGCCACTGCAGCTGTGCGCTGTGGCCAGTGCACTGCGCCGATCTGAAGCCAGAAGCTGGTGCTTCCCCCTGGTCTTCCATGTGGGTGCAGGGCCCAAGGACCTGGGCCATCCTCCACTGCACTCCCGGGCCACAGCAGAGAGCTGGACTGGAAGAGGAGCAACCGGGACAGAATCTGGTGCCCCAACCGGGACTAGAACCCGGGGTGCCGGCGCCGCAGGCAGAGGATTAGCCTAGAGAGCCGTGGCGCCGGCCCATTGCAATTTTCAAAGATGACAGAAGTCATAGAAGATGTTAAGATACAGTTAAAGGGAATGAGGACCAAGGAAACAGAAAGAGAATGAGAGAAAGAGAAGAGAATACCCTGAGGAAGATATATGGGAATTTCTAGTTGGCTATCAGCCTTTATTTACCATGATTCAGTTGGCCCTACTTTCTTGCTTTTCTGGCCTTGAATTGGTGACATTCCATCACTACAAGCTAAGCATTACATGTTATTAACAAGACAAATGAATATCACTTCCAGTATTTTTTAAATGTTCGAATTTCAGAGAAAAGGAAAGATTTCATTCCCTAAATTTAACCAGTCAGTGTGCTTATTTTTATTAGTTTTTCTTTATTCTTAGGGACAAGATTAGTTTGCAAAGGTTACAAAATGATGCAAAATATTTTCTTGTCTGTCTCTATTATATCTTATCCCTTTAGTATTACCAAAACAATAAGCAAAAACATAAGTGCAAAGGCTGGGGATCTAAGAACCATTTCTCCAACACTAGCACTCTTCCCACAAAAATCAAATGAGAGTAGAAATATGCGAGATAGCACTTCTAAACTTTCTCCTCTTTCAAAGAAGAGAATGCTCTCAGAGAAAAAATACAGAAATGAATCACTGTACTGTTTACTCCAGGAGTAAAATGCCTGCAACCTCTGCAGCTACCATGGGAGTTGTTAGCTAAGTCATTCATCACAGCAAGGGTAAGTCGGTCAAATGTTAACAGGTGCCCCCACCACACCAGCAACTACTTTAACAGTGCCTTGGTTCGGAAGTCCTCTGCCCAGTGGATAAAACATAAAGTTACTGGCTACCCTAGGAGATGCCCACACCCAGTATTTGCGGATGAGTGCAGAGTGCAGTATCAGCATGGCCACTCCATCACCTCCACAGGGTAAGAGGTTCCTGAAAACCTTCACTGCAGCTCCTCCCATGCTATGCAGTAGTGAGCACTCATTACTCACTAGACACTTTGCTAAATGACAAGGCTACAGAAGTGAATAGCACACAGTTCCTGATCTCATGCAGATTATAATCCAAAGGGGAAGAAAGATATTAGAAAGAGACACTTTAGTTGTGATGAGTATTTACAAAGGAGAAGTAAAAGGAGCTCAGAGGAGCATATTCATGGGGATACCTTAGTTAGTCCGAGGAATCAGGAAAGGTTTTCCTGAGGAAGCAACTTTAAGCTAAACCCAGAGGATCTACACAGTTTTCTGAGGCAGCAGACAGAGCATTAGAAACATAGGATTTCTTAGTAGCACAGTGATTTGTGTAATCAATTTATGGCTCTTGGGAAACACTTCTTTTTCTCTCTTAAAATTAATATAATAGAGGGGCTGGCACTGTGGCACAAGCTAACGCTTGTGACACTTGCATCCCATATGGGCACCAGTTCATGTCCCAGCTGCCCCACTTCCGATCCACCTCCCTGATAATGGCCTGGAAACGCAGTGGAAGATGGCCCAAGTACTTGGGCCCCTGCTCCAACGTGGAAGACCAAATGAAGTTCCTGGCCCAGCATTGGCTGTTGTGGCCATCTGGGAAGTGAACCAGCTGTTGGAAAAATCTCTCCCTGTCTCTTAGTAACTCTTTCTAAATAAATAAATAAATCTTTTTTTTTAAAAAAAAAACTAACACAATAGAAAAAAGAACTGCATTATAGGTAGTAAAGGTAAAGTTGTTTCATGAGACTTTGGTTCAGTGTTCTATACAATGCTAATACTTAGCAGTAATTACAATGAGACAAGCACTGTACTAGGACGGTAAGTATGTCAACTCATTTAAGTCTCATGAAGTTGATGAGGTTTTACTTTCATCACTGTCTTACAGATAAAGGAACTGAGTCAATGACACAAGCTAGTAAGTGGCAATACTATAATCTGAATATAGGGTTTCTGGCTTCAGTGCTGTTATACTTTACCAAAATCCTGAGACATAATCCACATACCATGGTATTAACCCTTTTTTCACCAAACATTGAGATTTAATTCACGTACCATCAAAGTCACCTGCATAATATGCACAATGTCTTTCAGCATATTCGCAAGGTTGTACAACTATTACCACCACCTGATTCCAGAACATGTTCATCAGCCCAAACAAAACCACGTACCCACCCCCATGCCCAGCCCTCGGCAAACACTAATACACCTTCTGTCTCGATGGACTTCCCTATTCTGAACATTCCAGAGACATGCAATATGGCTTTTTGTGTCTGCCTTCTTCCACTTGAGATATGTTCAAGGTTCATACACACTGTAATATATTTTAGGAGTTCATTTCTATTTTACTTCTTTTTTTTTTTCATTTTTTTTTAGAGAAGTTTTAGATTCACAGAAAAATCGAGCACAAGTTAGAGAGACTTCCCAAGTACTTTCCTCTCCCGCAGACTCACAGGCTCCTCCATTACCAACATCTCTCACCAGAGCGCTAAGTTTGCTAAAATCACTGGACCTGTATTCATACCCCGTCATCACCCATCACTCCTGATGCTGGACATTCCGTAGGCTTTGACAAGCATGTAAAGACATGGATCCACCACTCCAGTAACACACAGAATAGTTTCACTCCCCAGAAGTCCTCGGTGCTCTGCCCATTCATCCCTCCTTCCCCTGCTAACCCCTGACATCCTCTGATCACCGTCTCTAGTTTGGCCTTTCCTAGGATGGCATACAGTGGGAATCACACAGTAGGAAAGTACTTTTTCAAAAACAGAATTAAAAGATAAGTTTTCACACAAAAATTCTGAAATCCATGCAGCTTTGTCATAATATACATTTTCCACAAACTTTTTGAGGACTGTCAGATGTAGCCTTTTCAGACCGGCTTCTTCCACTTAGTGAAGTGCATTTAAAGTTCCAACATATCTTTTAATGGCTTGAGAGCTCACTTCTTTTTATCACTGAATAATATTCCATTCTGTGGATATACAATGGTTTATTTATCTATTCACCTACTCAAGGACATCTTGGCTCCTTCCTTGTTTTGACAGCTATGAGTAGAGCTACTAAAATTATCTACATGCAGGCTTTAATGCAGACCTAGGTTCTTAATTCATCTGGGTTATGCCAAGGAGTTTGATGCTGGATTGCACAGTGGGAAAATGTTCAACTTTGTAAGAAATTGCCAAACTTCCAAAAGTGACTGTTTCAATCACTTTGTGATCCCACCAACAGCAAATGAGAGTTTCTGTTCCTTATATCTTTGCCAGCATTTGGTGTGGACAGTGTTTGGGATTTTTTACCATTCTACTAGGTGTTCAGTACAATCTCTTTTTTTTTTTAACTTTTGTTTAATGAATATAGATTTCTAAAGTACAGCTTATGGACTACATTGGCTCCCCTCCCCCCCGATGACTTCCCTCCCACCCGCAACCCTCCCCTTTCCCGCTCTCTCTCCCCTTCCATTCATATCAAGATTCATTTTAAATTTTCTATATATATAGAAGATCAGTGTAGTATACATTAAGTAAAGATTTCAACAGTTTGCACCCACATAGAAACACAAAGTGAAAGATACTGTTTGAGTACTCGTTATAGCATTAAATCTCAATGTACAGCACATTAAGGGCAGAGATCCTACATGAGGACTAAGGGCACAGTGACTCCTGTTGTTGACTTTACAAACTGACACTCCTGTTTATGGCATCAGTAATCTCCCTATGCTCCAGTCATGAGTTTCCAAGGCTATGGAAGCCTTTTGAGTTCTCCGACTCTTATCTTATTTAGATAAGGTCATAGTCAAAGTGGAAGTTCTCTCCTCCCTTCAAAGAAAGGTACCTCATTTTTTGAAGACCTGTTCTTTCCACTGGGATCTCACTCACAGAGATCTTTCATTTAGGGTTGGTTTTTATTTTTTTTTTTTTGCCAGAGTGTCTTGGCTTTCCATGCCTAAAATACTCTCATGGGTTTTTCAGCCGGATCCAAATGCCTTTAGGGCTGATTCTGAGGCCAGAGTGCTGTTTAGGACATCTGCCATTCTATGAGTCTGCTGTGTATCTCGCTTCCCATGTTGGATCGCTCTCCCCTTTATTTATTCTATGGGTTAGTATTAGCAGGCACTAGACTTGTTTATGTGATCCCTTTGACTCTTAGTCCTTTCATTGTGATCAACTGTGAACTGAAATTGATCACTTGTACTAGTGAGATGGCACTGGTACATGCCACTTTGATGGGATTGAATTGGAATCCCCTGGTATGTTTCTAACTCTACCATTTGGGGCAAGTCAGATTGAGCATGTCCCAAATTCAGTACAATCTCTTATTCCCTAATGATAGAATATTGAGCACCTTTTCATATGCTTATTTGCTTCATACATTATGTTCTTTGAAGAAATATCTATTCCAGTCCTTCACCCATTTGTAAATTCGGCTGCTTTTTTATTCTTGAGTTATAAGGGTTAAAAATATTCTGGGGTGGGAGTCTGTCGTAGTAGTTAAGCCAGTGCTTGAGATGCCCACCTCCCATTCTGGCAGCAGGTGATGGCTGAAGTAGTGGATCCCTGCCACCCACATGAAAGACCTAGAGTGAGTTCTTAGCTACTGGCTTTGCCCTGGCCCAGCCCTGGCATTTGAGAAGTGAACCAAAAAATAGGAGATTTCTCTTTGTCTCTCTGCCTTTCAAATAAATAAAAAATTTAAAAACCTATATTTTGAGTACTAGACTCTTAATATTTTCTCCCATTCTGTAAGCTGTTTTCCCGCCCCCATCCCTACTCCTTCATTTTATTTGAGAGGCAGAGAGACTAAAAGACAGAAAGGTCTTCCATCCATTGGTTCACTCCTCAAATACCCATAACATCCAGGGCTGGACCAGGCTGGATCTTCCATGTGAGTGGCAGAGCCCAAGCACTTGAGCCATTACCTACTGCCTCCTAGGGTACACAAAAGCAGGAAGTTGGATCAGAAAGAGAGTAGCCAGGACTTGAAACAGGCGCTCTGATACGGGATACAGGCATTCCAAGTGGCAACTTCAGCTGCTATGCTAAATGTCCATCCATCTCATTTTCTTGATAGTGTTATCTGAAGTAAATGTTTTTAATTTTTATGAAGTACAGTTTTTCAAATTGTACTTAAGCTTTGGGTGTTCTATCCAAAAAATCACCACTTAATCCAATGTCATGAAAATTTATACCTGTTTCCTGCTAAGCATTTTATAGCTCCAACTCTTAATATTTAAGTTTCCTATCAACTCTGAGTTAATTTATACAAATCATATAGCATAGGAGTTCATTCTTTTATATGTGGGTATCCAGATGTAATAGCACCTTTTGTTGAAAAAAAATTATTTTCTCACTGAATACTCTTGGTACTTTTGTCACTGTATTTTCAAAAATATATTTTATTTATTTATTTGAGAGATAAGAGTCACAGACAGTGAGAGGAAGACAGAGAGAAAGGTCATCCATCCACCAGCCCACACCCCAAGTGTCTGCAATGGCTGGAGCTGCACTGATCGGAAGCCAGGAGCCAGAAGCCTCCTCCAGGTCCCCCACGCAAGGCCCTAAGAACCTGGGCCATCTTCCACTGCTTTCCCAGGCAATAGCAGAGAGCTGGACTAGAAGAGGAGCAGCTGGGACCAGAACCAGCACCCATATGGGATGCCAGTACTACAGGCTGAGGATCAATCTATTGAGCCACAGCTCCAGCCCCAACTGTCTGTATTTTTAACTACTATAAACAGGTGTAGTTTGGTCATGATATAGTTCTTACTATTTGAAAAAAAAAAAAAAAAATAGTTCTTACTATTTGAGATACTATGCAAAAAAAAAAAAAAAAAAGAAAGTCTAAACACCTTCAGGCAGTGAGAGAACCACTTAAGAAGGAGGGAGACAGGTTTTGGAAAAAAAAAAAAAACTGTAATAGTTCAGGGGCATGTGTTATGGTGCAGAGGATCAGATGGCCACTTGAGATGCCCAAATCCTGTATCAGAATGCTGAGTTCAAGTTCTGGCTACTCCATGCTTCTAACCTAGCTTTCTACCAATCCATCCTGGAAAGCAGCAGGCAATGTAGCTGAAGTACTTGGGCCCCTGATAACCACCCACATGGAAACCTGGAGAGAGTTCCAGGCACCTGGTTTCAGCCTGGCCTAGCCCTGAGTGTTGTGGGCATTTGAGGACTGAACCAGTAGATGGATAATTTCTCTCTCTGTCACTCTGACTTTTAAATAAATACATTTTTAGTAGAACTCATATTAAAAGAGCAGAAGGTTAAGCCACAACCTGCAATGCCAGAAACCTGTATCAGAGTACTGGGTCAAGTCCCAGCTGCTCTGCTTTTAATCCAGCTCCTTGCTAATGTACCTGGGAAAGCAGTGGAGGATGGCCTGGGTATCTGGGCCCCTGCCACCCATGCAGGAGACCTGGATGGAATTTCAGGCTCCTGCCTTTGGCCTGGCCCAGGTCCGGCTGTTGTAGTCATTTGGGGAGTGAGCCAGCAGATGGAAGATTCCTTTCTCTCTGGCTCTCCCTCTTTGTCACTCTACCTTTCAAAAACAGTAAAATAAATCTTCAGAGAGAGAGAGAAAAAAAAAAAAAAAACAGAAAAAGAGACAGAGAGAGAGAAAAAGGAAAGGGAAAGGAAGGGGAGGGGAAGAGAAAGGAAGGGGAGGGATGGATGGATAAGGAAATACAAATGCTATTTACCTAGATTTGACCAGTACATGCTGTATACATGTGCTGAAATGTCACACTGTACCCCATAAATATGTAAAATTATTATCTGCTAATAAAAAACTAACACAGAAAGTTTTCTATTGAAATTGGTAATTAAAAGGAGAGCATTAATCTTATCTTTACTGTTACAAACCATATATCAGGGTTAAAAAATAGCTGGGGCCTGTGTTGCGGTATAGCAAGCTAACCTGCCACCTGTTAACACCAGCATCCTATAACAGAGCACTGGTTCAAGTCACAGCTGCTCTGCTTCTGATCCAGCTCCCTGCTAATGTACCTGAAAAAGCAGCAGAAGATGGTCCAAATTTGGGACCCTGCCACCCACATGGGAGAACCAGATGGAGCTCTGGACTCTTGGCTTCAGCCTGGACCAGCCCCGGCTATTGTGGCCACTTGGGGGAGTGAACTAGCAGGTAGAAGATCTCTCTCTCTCTCCATCTCTTTTCTGTTTAAATAATTAAATAAATCTTAAACAAAATAAAAGACAACAGAAAAATAGCCTTGATTTAAGAGGGAAAACCCAGTTAATGAAAATAGAATTAGAAAAATATCATCATGGAAAAAATGCCATCATATAATCCCTAATGAATTAATTTATTTAGGAAGTAATCATTAATGGGTGAGAAAATTTCCAAAAAAAGTTGATTTAGAACTTTAAAATGGAGGTATCAGGCAGTAAGGTGCTGCATCCATTGATCAATTGCAGCAACTCTGTCATGAGGAAAGCAGGCATTGTTTGAAACCTTACCTATGAAGAAATCTCGTCAGCAAACAAAACAGCTAAACTCCAATCTAACTGAGCTCTAGAGCTAACTTATATTTACAAGAAATACAGGGAATTTTAGAACAAAGCAATATGCAAGGAGATAAAGAATTTGGGGTCTTCTATAGGATAACTGACATGGTTCTGCAATAAATCAATGACAGGAAAAAGAGGTGGGGGAGGTGTGCAGGGGCTACTCTAGATTAAAAGATTTAAGTGATGCAACAACCAACCAGGATCTCATTTGGATCCTGATTTAAACAAACCAGTTACAACGATAAAGGAGCTATATGGATATGAACTGGGTATTAAGAGCTATTAGGAAATTATGATTAATTTTGCTACTAGTCATGTGGTTACATTAAAAAATGTCTGTATATTTTGGGGACTCATGCTGGAGTATACAGGGTTGACATGACTTGATGCCTTCAATTTGCAAAATAAAAGCCTTAAAGAATTTTGCACATAACATCTAAATTAAGTAATTAATAAAACATTTTAATTATTACTGAATCCAGGTTCTAGGCATACGGGGTATTATACTCTATTCTATACATGGATTTTGTGTATAATGGTACAATTCATAATAAATAAATAAATAAATAAATAAAGTATTTAAAAGAACATATATGGACTTCAAAACTTTGTTACCACTTGTAGAAAATAATCTTTAATCTCTAGCACTGGCATTGTGGCATAGTGGGTAAAGCCACCACCTGTGAAGCCGGCATCCCATATGGGCACAGCTGCTCCCCTTCCGATCCAGCTTCCTGCTTATGTGTCTGGGAAAGCAGTGGAAGATGGCCCAAGTGCTTTGGCCCTGCACCCACATGGGAGACCCAGAAGAAGCTCCTGGCTCCTGGCTTCAGCCTCACCCAGCCCTGGCCATTGCAGCCATTTGGGGAGTGAACTGGCAGATGGAAGATCTTTTTCTTTCTCTGTCTCTCCCTATCTCTATACCCTAAAGGTATAAAAATGCCTCAGTTTCTTTGTCAGGCAAAAGAACTCTACATTTTTTCACTACAGTTCTTCTTTTGGGCTAAAGGAAAATTAAGAAAGTAGAGAACCTCTGTAGATTCTTTGATATAAAACAATGCTTATGAGGTAAATCAGTTATATCTAACTTCTGCCTTCCTTCCCTCAGGGATAGATTTGCCTTTGAATTGACAGACATGACCATAACTTTTGAACTTGTTCAACTTCTTGCCTCCATCTAAATACAACTTGGCACTCACACTCCCATGCTTTCTTCCTGAGTTAATGGACAGGGCGGTGGTTCCTCCTTCCCAACTGAGCTAATTCTCTGGCTCCCACCCATCTTGCAAAACTTTGTGAGTAATAGCCTTTCTTACCTAGATCTTTCACTCTCATTTAGGCAGCTCCGCCTGAGAACTTTTGTCTTTCTCATTTTTATTCAAACTTTTCTCAGAGTCAACAATGACTTTCCTTACATCGCTTTGATACCCTAAAATTAACACATCAACTATTTTCTGTTTTATTTAATAACATCTCTACCACCAATTTTCAAATTCAATTCCAATTTCAAATGTTCCCTCTGATTTGTTAGGAGAGAGCAAACAGAAGCAGCTATGATTTTATTTGTTTGAGATGTTGGGGGTCCTCCAAAAAATTTAATTTAAAAATAGCATTTCACTAAGAAGGTCCTACATGCTTTAAAAACCAGGATCTAAACATTACCAATTCCATTTACAATTTTAAAAATTATTTAGTCTTTCCTTTATATGGTCATGACTTCTGCTTTAGAAAATAAATCTCTTTAGATCTAGGATTTTGTTCTATTCATCATTATACCTCAGGGCCTCAAACATTCATTGAATGAATGAATGAACGGTGCTCTTATACATAATGGACAAGTAATTATACAAACTTCAAAGATTAAGAACATTTTGTAATTAAGTAAATGTAAACCAGCATTTACTTAAGCTATAAACTTAATATGCATTTCATTTTAAGAAGCATCTTATATCACATTCTCACAGCTATCTTACCCAGTGTCCTCCATTAATGCCAGAGTGATTCGAGAGAGGACTCGGTTCTGGGTATGAGAACCAGTCATTGCTTCATTCTGAAAATCACCAACATATTTGAATTAGAAGACTGCATTCTGCAACTCCCAATAACTTGTAATTCCTCTGATGTAGATTCAAAATGCTTTAAGTATAAGAGTAGGTCAAAGTGTTCTGCAAAATGATGCAACAGGGGTCGGGGCAGTGGCTTAGAAGATTAAGCCTCCGCCTGCAGTGCTGGCATCCCATATGGGTGCCGGTTCCAAGTCCTAGCTGCTCCAGCTCCCTGGTAATGTGCCTGGGAAAGCAGCAGAAGACAGTCCAAGTACTTCTGAAAATAAAATCTATTGTCTGCCTTAAATGTCTCCATTGTATTTCACTTCCCTGGAACGGTAAGCAATCAGCATTTAGAACTCAGTGATGACAACGAAGATAAACAGGTAGGTAGGTAGGTAGGTAGGTAGATACTATGGTAAAAATATACTGTCTTGGCAAAGTAAAGAAGGAAGCTGAGAAAGATGACTAAATAATTGAGGTAAGGGAAATAGTGCTTTCATAACCTTCAACTTTGTTCACAGGAATATATACAAATATGCAAAGCAAGTATCACACAATCGTGGAACGAAAGAATTTACATGAAGAACCTAAAATAACATCAAGATATACTGTCATCTTAATATTTTAATTCATATCATACAATTATTACCAGGAGGTTATCCAACAGTGGGAAGGCTTGTCTGTCTCTTAATGGAGCATTTCCCATTCGTATTTTAATTATTCTTTGGATGTTTACATTAAACATTGGACAGTCATCTCAAGTACTTTACTACCATCCTTTAAAAATAAAATCGTTCGGGCCGGCGCCGCGGCTCACTAGGCTAATCCTCCACCTAGCGGCGCCGGCACACTGGGTTCTAGTCCCGGTCGGGGCACCGGATTCTGTCCCGGTTGCCCCTCTTCCAGGCCAGCTCTCTGCTGTGGCCAGGGAGTGCAGTGGAGGATGACCCAAGTGCTTGGGCCCTGCACCCCATGGGAGACCAGGAAAAGCACCTGGCTCCTGGCTCCTGCCATCGGATCAGCGCGGTGCGCCGGCCGCAGCGGGCCGGCCGCGGCGGCCATTGGAGGGTGAACCAACGGCAAAGGAAGACCTTTCTCTCTCTCTCTCTCTCTCTCTCTCTCTCTCTCTCACTGTCCACTCTGCCTGTCAAAACCGTTCGGGGCCGGCACTGTGGCACAGTGGGTTAAAGCCCTGGCCTGAGGCGCCGCATCCCATATGGGTGCCGGTTTGAGATCAGGCTGCTCCACTGCCTATCCGGCTCTCTGCTATGGCCTGGGAAAGCAGTAGAAGCTGGCCCAAGTCCTTGGGTCCCTGTACCCATGTGGGAGACCCAGAAGAAGCTCCTGACTCCTGACTTCAGATTGGCTCAGCTCCAGTCGTTGCAGCCATTTGGGGAGTGAACCAGCGATGGAAGACCTCTCTCTGTGTCTCTACCTCTTTCTGTAACTCTGTCTTTGAAATATATAAAATTAATCTTAAAAAAATAAAATAAAACCATTCAAAGACACAAAATTGATTTCAGAGAAAGGAAGAAGTTAATAAAATCACTACTCTGAGGTCTTCCTCTGAAAAGCACATTAATTTTCACTTTTTTTTTTAAAGATTTATTTATTTATTTGAAAGTCAGAGTTACACAGAGAGAGGAGAGGCAGAGAGAGAGAGGTCTTCCATCCACTGGTTCACTCCCCAGATGGCCACAACGGCCGGAGCTGTGCTGATCCGAAGCCAGGAGCCAGGAGCTTCATCTGGATCTCCCACGTGGGTGCAGGGGCGCAAGGATTTGGGCCATCTTCTATAGCTTTCCCAGGCCATAGCAGAGAGCTAGATCAGAAGTAGAGCAGCTGGGACTAGAACCGGAGCCCATATGGGATGCCGGCGCTTCAGGCCAGGGCATTAACCCACTGCGCCACAGCGCCGGCCCCTAAAATTCACTTCTGACCAATCCATAGCTTTCTCTCTTTCTTTCAAGATTTATTTATTTATTTATTTATTTATTTGAACGAATTAGAGAGAGGGAGACACAGAGATCATCCATCTACTGGTTTACTGCCCAAATGGCTGCAACATTCAGGACTGAGATAAGCTGAAGCCAGGAGCCTGGAGCTCCTTCCAGGTCTCCCACATAGGTACAGGCTCCCAAACACTTGGGTCATTCTCCACTGCTTTCCCAGGTGCATTAGCAGGGAGCTGGATGGGAAGTGGAGCAGCCAGGACTTTCAATTAGTGTCCATGTGGGATACCTGCGCCACAGGCGGTGGCTTTACCCTCCATGCCACAGCACCTGCCCTATGGGTATAACCATTAAGAGGATCTGTAAATTATGTCTATGGAATTTTTAAAATTATCATTACTTATTTATTTGAAAGTCAGAGTTACAGAAAGAGAAGAGAGACAGAGACACAGATCTTCCATCTGCTGGTTCATTTCACAAATGGCTACAATGGCCAGGGCTTGGCCAGGCTGAAGCCGGGAGCTTGGAACTCTATCCGGATCTCCTACGTTGGTGGTAGGGGCCAAAGCACTTGGGCCATCTTCTGCTGCTTTCCCAGGCACATTAGCAGGGAACTGGATAGGAAGTGGAGCAGCCAGCACTCAAACTGGCACTCATATAGAATGCCAGCATCAGAGTTGGTGGCTTACCCAGCTATGCCATAATACTAGCTCCAATGGGACTCAAAAATGATGTTGGTCCCTATTTTGGACATAGTTTACTTATGCAACAGGCTGGTTCTTGTATCTATCCGTTGTGGTCTTTTGTTCCAGTACTTGAGATGGAGAGGGTGGGGGAGAGCCACAGATGACAGATAGGCCCTAGAAAACTGTGTGGAGCACAGGGGGGTTCTTTTTTTTTTTTTTTTTTTTAAGATTTATTTATTTATTTGAAAGTCAGAGTTACACACAAAGAGAAGGAGAGACAGAGAGAGAAGTCTTCCATCCACTGGTTCACTCCCCAGATGGCTGCAATAGCTGGAGCTGCGTTGATCCAAAGCCAGGAACTAGGAACTTCCTCCGGGTTTCCCAGGCGGGCGCAGGGCCCAAGGACTTGGGCCATCTTCCACTGCTTTCCCAGCCCATAGCAGAGAGCTGGATTGGAAGTGGAGCAGCCAGGACTCAACCAATACCCATATGGGATGCCGGCACTGCAGGCGTTGGCCTAACCCACTATGCCACATCGGCGGCCCCAAGGGAGATTCTTGACTCTGCCATGCTAGCATGCAGCGTGTTCTAATATCTTTCTAAGCAAATCTTTTGCTCCTTTTCTCTACCATCTGGTGAGTTTACCTGACTGTTACTTACCGTGTTTTCTCAAAAGACTTTCAGAATCAAGAGATTCCTGGCCAAAAAGAAAAACAAATTGCCTCATTCTCCAACGGATTTGGACAAAAACCTGGTAATAAAATACGTCCAACTCCTCCAAGAGGAGACACTGGAGAACTACACTGGGTCTAAAGGAATGCACTTGCAATGGCACACATCTTTATGCTGTATCAAGGTCACTAACTTAACCATATCCCATTAATGATATGCCACCACTTCTAGACAGCCAGGCATGTTCAGTTGGGGGTGATTAGTGGGTTGGTACAGTAACAAGTGTGTAAAAATTCTGACGAAAAAAAAATCTTTTATCATGTGAGCAGTTTAGGTCTTGTATGTTTGATTGTTCAATTGAGCCTAAGAACACTCACTGAAACACTACCCCGGGAGGGGATTCAGGATATAATTAAGTATCGCTTTACAACATTTTAAAAATTAACAATTTAAACTACAGTTTTTCATTAACAGCAGACAGTCATATTACATTCATATAATGCTATTTAAAAATTAGGACATTCAAGTATTATCGTCTATTCTGCTGAAGCGTGTTTTGGCAGTGTGAATAAATTCATGTGAAATTGGAAAATAAGAAAGTGACATCAACATAGCACGGAATCATGTTGGTTCATAATGATTTTTTCCTGGATATTAATATTTCGAGACAAAGCAGTAATAACTAAATGCAAAGTACAGTAAAACAGCTAAACAGGGGAACGCTGTGCTGTGTCTGATGCCTATGCACTCCATCTTTTTCCACTTGGCTGAAAATAGCCAGAGGCCCTATCTGCAAGGTCTTATTGCATGGTTTTTCTATCCTTGTCCCTATTACGCAGATTTACAATCCTTCATCTAGCTATCATTGCTTCTTCTTCTTGGTGAAGATAAAATCCTAGAGATAGGACTTTTTATTAATTGGAATTTGAATGGCTTCTAAAGTGAGCTGGTAGCTTTTATTATGAGTTACTATTTTTGTTAGTGCTCTGGTGACTTGCTGTGCCCACAAGGCTTGGCACTTTTAATGTCAGTTTTGAAAAAAAGATTTTTTTTTTTTTTTGACAGGCAGAGTGGACAGTGAGAGAGAGAGACAGAGAGAAAGGTCTTCCTTTTGCCGTTGGTTCACCCTCCAATGGCCGCCACGGCTGGCCCGCTGCGGCCGGCGCACTGCGCTGATCCGATGGCAGGAGCCAGGAGCCAGGTGCTTTTCCTGGTCTCCCATGGGGTGCAGGGCCCAAGTACTTGGGCCATCCTCCACTGCACTCCCTGGCCACAGCAGAGAGCTGGCCTGGAAGAGGGGCAACCGGGACAGAATCTGGCACCCCAACTGGGACTAGAACCCGGTGTGCCGGCGCCGCTAGGCGGAGGATTAGCCTAGTGAGCCGCGGCACCGGCCCAAAAAGATTTTTTTATTTTTTATTTTTATTTTTTTTGACAGGCAGAGTGGGCAATGAGAGAGACAGAGAGAAAGGTCTTCCTTTGCCGTTGGTTCACCCTCCAATGTCCGCATTGATCGGATGGCAGGAGCCAGGTACTTATCCTGGTCTCCCATGGGGTGCAGGGCCCAAGCACTTAGGCCATCCTCCACTGCACTCCCTGGCCACAGCAGAGAGCTGGCCTGGAAGAGGGGCAACCAGGACAGAATCCGGCGCCCCGACCGGGACTAGAACCCGCTGTGCCAGCGCCGCAAGGTGGAGGATTAGCCTAGTGAGCCACAGCGCCGGCCAAAAAAGAGATTTTTTTTTTTTTTAAATGAAAACATAGGTCACATTTAGCAAAAGCATCCTCACTACCTTGAAAGAATTAAAAATATACCATTAACTGAAAGAAGTTGCATAAATGCACGAACCCATTAAAAAAACCTAGATGTATTATGTATGTGTGTATGCATATACACACATAGAAAATACACATAATATTTATGGAGGATATATAAAACACTATAGTAGTGGTTACATCTGGAAAGTGAATTTCAAGAACTGAAGAAGTAAAGTAATATTTAAATTTTTTACTTTATAACTTATTTGAATGCCTTTATTAAATAAATAAAAGCCTAGGGAGATGTTTAACCTAGTATTTAAGATGCCTGGTTTCCTCATCTGAGTGCCTGGGTTCCATTCCAGGCTCTGGCTCCTGACTCCAGCTTCCTGGTAATGTGAACCTTGGGAGGCAATAGTGATGGCTCACATCAATGGGTTCCTGCCACTCATGGGGGAGACCTGGATTATACTCCCAGCTCCTGGTTTCAGCTCCGGCCCATTCCTGACTGTGGCAAGCATTTGGCGAGTGGACCAATGGATAGGATGATGGGAGCTCACTTGCTCTCTCTCTCAAATAAAAAAAAATTAAAAAATTTTTAAGTCTAGTAAAATTTAAATATAAACTGACCTCTAACAACCGCTTTTCCCAGTGGTTGAGTTCAGTGCCCATACCACCCTGATTTTCAAGCTCCATTCCCTCCAGAACTGGACAGTTAAAATGTTTTCGTGCTTCATCCTAAGAATGAGAAAAAATATAAATGACAAACTCTATATAACATGGATATAATAAAGTAGACATTAAAGAATGACTTTGGTGATAACTTCTTTTAAAAATATGGTTTTTAATATAAATAAAACATTTTGAGGCTGTCACATTCTTTGCTAGAAAATTACTTTTTCTTAAAATTTTAAGTTATATATACGAAAAAGTTATAAACTAGAGTGATTGCCATTTGTAACTCTTACATTGATGATTTTTAAAGCTTTCCTTATGGATTGATAATTAGTAACTGTATATATTTATGGGGTAAAAGTTTATGAATATAGTGCAGAATAATTAAATCAAACCAATTAACATACCCATCACCTTAAGTACTTTTTTTAATGGTGAGAAAATGTGAAATTTACTCCCTTAGCAATTTTTAAATGTGCAAGACACTGTTATTAACTATATCCATCCTCCTAGGCAACAGAAAAATAAAACCATATCCCTCATGAGATTTCTATACCCTTTGCCTATCATCTTCTCATGCCCTGATATTCCTACGTACATGACCACATTCTGCTTTCTGCTTCTCTGAGTTCCACTATTTTAGATTTTACAAGTGAGAACATGAGAAAGTATTTATGTTTCTGTGCATGGCTTATATCACTTAGCATGTTCTCCAACTCTAACCTTTTTTTTTTTTTAAGATTTATTTATTTATTTGAAAGTCAGAGTTAGAGAAAGAGAAGGAGAGGCAGAGAGAGAGGTCTTTCATCTGCTGGTTCACTCCCCAATTGGCCGCAATGGCCAGAGCTGCGCCGATAAGAAGGAGTCAGGAGCTTCTTCTGGGTCTCACACACGGGTGCAGGGGCCCAAGGACTTGGGCTATCTTTCACTGCTTTCCCAGTCCATAGCAGAGAGCTAGATTGGAAGTGGAGTACTTTTTCATATACATTTTGGCTGTCTTCTTTTAAGAAATGTCTGTATAGGAACCAGCGCCATGGCTCACTTGGTTAATCCTCCACCTGTGGCAGCGGCATCCCAAATGGGTGCCAGGTTCTAGCCCCAGTTGCTCCTCTTCCAGTCCAGCTCTCTGCTGTGGCCTGGGAGGGCAGTGGGAGCCCCTGCACCCGTACGGGAGACCAGGAAGAAGCTGCTGGCTCCTGGCTTCAGATCAGCACAGCGCCGGCAGTGGCGGCTATTTGGGGGGTGAACCAACAGAAGGAAGACCTTTCTCTCTGTCTCTGTCTATAACTCTGTCAAATAAAAAATTTAAAAAAGAGAAATTTCTGTTTAGTTTCCATGCTCATTTTAAGCTGGGTTTTTAGTTTCCTGGCTCTTTTCAGTAGCTTGAGTTTCTTATATATTTCAGATATTAATTCCTTATCAGATGTACAGTATGCAAATATCCTCTCCTACTCTGCAGGTTGTCTCTTCACTCAGTTGTTTCTTTTGCTGGTGTGTAGAAGCTTTTTGGTTTTATATAATCTCATTTTTTTTTGTTGCCTATGTTTTTGGGGTCAAATCTAAAAAAAAACATTGTCTGGACAAATGCAATGCTTTCCCTTCTATGTTTTCTTGTAGCAGTTTTGTTCTTATATCTAAATGTTTATTACATTTTGAGTTGATTCTGGTATATGGTGTGAGATACAGGTCTGATTTCATTTTTCTGCATATGAATATCCAGTTTTCCCAACGCCATTTACTGAAAAGTGTATCCACTTCCCATTGTGTATTCTTGGCACCTTTGTCAAAAATCAGCTGACTGGACATGCAAGGGTTTACTTCTGGGATCTCTATTCTGTCTCACTAGTTGACGCATCTACTTTTATGCTACTACTGTGCTGTTTTAAAGACAGTAGTTGTAGAATACACAGTAGTACCCCCTTATCAGTGGGGATATGTTCCAAGACCCAGTACATGCCTGAAGACCTCAGACAGTACAAAATCTAATATATGCATGTTTTTCCCTATACATGGGATCATTTTGTAAAACCCCTTTTTATTTAAAATCTTTTATTTTCTAAATGTTTACTTCCTTCTCACAATAAAAGACTTTTTATAACTTATTTGAGAGGTAAGAAAGAGAGAACACATAAATTGAGAAAGAGGGGGCTGGCGATGTGACCTAGTAGGCTAAGCCTCTGCCTATGGCGCTGGCATCCTATATGGGCGCTGGTTGCTCCTCTTCAGATCCAGCTCCCTGCTGAGGGTCTAGGAAAGCAGAGGAAGATGGGGGTCGGTGCCATGGCACAGTAGGTTTAATCCTCCGCCTGCAGTGCTGGCATCCCACATGGGCGCTGGTTCTAGTCCCAGCTGCTCCTCTTCCGATCCAGCTCTCTGCTATGGCCTGAGAAAGCAGTAGAAGATGGCCCAAGTCTTTGGGCCCCTGCACCAAGGAGACCCGGAAGAAGCTCCTGGCTCCTGGCTTCGGATCGGCGCAGCTCCGGCCATTGTGACCATTTGGGGAATGAACCAATGGAAGGAAGACCTCTCTGTGTCTCTCCCTCTCACTGTCTGTAACTCTACCTTTTAAATAAATAAAATCTAGAAAGAAAGGAAGGAAGGAACGAAGGAAGGAAGGGAGGGAGGGAGGAAAGAAGGAAGGAGGAAGGAGGAAGGAAGGAAGGAAGGAAGCAAGCAAGCAAGCAAGCAAGCACAGGAAGATGGCCCAAATGCATGTGCCCCTGTGAGACTCAGAAGAAGTTAGTTCCTGGCTCCTGGCTCTTGATCAGCTCAGCTCCAGCTATTGGGTCATTTGGGGAATGACCCAATGGATGGAAGACCCTTCTCTCCATCTCTCCCTCTCTGTAGTTCTGCCTATCAAATAAATAAATAAATAAATATTTTTTAAAAATAGAGAGGCCGGCGCCGCGGCTCACTAGGCTAATCCTCCGCCTTGCGGCGCCGGCACACCGGGTTCTAGTCCCGGTCAGGGCGCCAGATTCTGTCCCGGTTGCCCCTCTTCCAGGCCAGCTCTCTGCTGTGGCCAGGGAGTGCAGTGGAGGATGGCCCAAGTGCTTGGGCCCTGCACCCTATGGGAGACCAGGAGAAGCACCTGGCTCCTGCCATCGGATCAGAGCAGTGCGCCAGCCGCAGCGGCCATTGGAGGGTGAACCAACGGCAAAGGAAGACCTTTCTCTCTATCTCTCTCTCTCACTGTCCACTCTGCCTGTCAAAAAAATAATAATAATAAATAAATAAAAATAGAGAAAGAGAGCTCCCCTTGACTGCTTCACTCCCCAAATTCCTACAATGGTGGGGACTAAACCAAGACAAAAGCCAGAGCTGGGATCTTAATCCAGGTCTCCCATGTTGATGGCAAGAACTCAATCTACTGGAGCCATCACCTGGTGCTTCCAAGAGTCTTCACTGGAGGCAACACTGTGGTGGTAGGTTAATCCTGTGCCTACCGTGCTGGCATCCCATGTGGGCACCGGTTCAAGACTAGCTGCTCCACTTCTGATCCAGCTCCCTGCTGGTGGCCTGGGAAGCCAGTGGAAGATGGCCCAAGTGCTTGGGCCACTGCACCTACATGAGAGACCCAGAAGAAGCTGATGGTTCCTGGCTTTGGATCAGCCCAACTCTAGCTATTGTGGCCATTTGGGGAGTGATCCAGCAGATGGAAAACCTTTCTGCCTCTCCAATAAATAAATAAATCTTTTAAAACAAGACAAAAGTCTTCATTGGTGAGAAATTGGAAACGGCAGCCACGGCCAGGAATCAAACCCGAGCACTCAGATGTAGGATATCAGCTGGGCCAAATGCCTGCCTCTGATATTGGAATTTGGATAGGAGTTGAGTAGTGATACGTAGAATACTTTAGGTGATATGGACATTTTATTTTATTTTTAAACTTATTTGAGAAGCAAAGAAGGAAAGGCTGGTATTATGGTTCAGTGCATTAAACCACTGCTTGTGGGTCCGGCGCTGTGGCATAGCGGGTAAAGCCACTGCCTGCAGTGCCAGCATCCCATATGGGCACCGGTTCCAGTTCTGGCTGCTCCTCTTCCTATCCAGCTCTCTGTTATGGCCTGGGGAAGCAATGGAAGATGGCCTAACTCCTTGGGCCCCTGCACCCACGTGGAAGACCCAGAAGAAGACCCTGTCTCCTGGCTTTGGGTCGGTGCAGCTCCAGCTGCTGCAGCAATTTAGGAGTGAACCAGTGGATGGAAGACCTCCCTCTCTCTCTCTCTCTCTCTTTCTCTGCCTCTCTGTGTAACTCTGACTTTCAAATAAATAAATACATCTTTTAAAAAATAAACCACTGCTTGGGATACTGGAAGCTCATAAGCCAATTTGAGTGCCAGCTGCTCTGCTTCTGAGCCAACTTCCTGCTCATGTGCCTGGGAAGGCAGTGGAAGATGGACCAACTTGGGCCCTTGCACCCATGTGAGAAATCAGGATAGAGTTCCTGGCTCCTGCTTTCAGCCTGATCCAGACTTGGCTGATGTGACCAACTGGGGAGTGAACCAGTATATGGACAATCTGAATTTTCCTCTCTCTGTTGCTCTTACAAATAAATAAGTAAATAGATAGAAAGATCTCAAAAAGCGAGCAAGCGAGTGAGAGAGATTCCCACCTGCTGGTTCATTCCCCAAATGCCCACAATGGGCAGGGCTGGGCAGAGGTCAAAGCCGAGAGTCCAGAACTTAAGCCAGGTCTCCCACATGGGTGACAGGGACTCTACTACTTGAGCCATCACTGCTGCCTCTCAGAGTCTGCATTAGCAGGAAGCTGGAATCAGGAGCTGGAACCAAATACTGAACTGATGTATTCCAATATGGGAGGCAGTCTCTTAATTGTTAGGCCAAACACCTGACCTGATATCTTAATAATGCTAATTTTTTGATTGGGCATTTGGTACAGCAATTAAGCACCACTTTGGACACTCATCCCATGTAGGAGTGCCTGGGATCCAGACTTGTTTTCATTCCCAATTCCAGTTTCCTGCTAATGTGCACAAATGGGTGGCAGCAGTGATACCTGAAGAAGTTAGGTACTAGGGCTGGCATTGTGACATAGTAGATCAAGTCTGCCTTGACACCAGCAACCCATGGAGTTTGGTTTAAAGTTGTAGATGCTCCACTTCCAATCCAGTTTCCTGATAACGTGCATGGAAAAGCAGCAGAAGATGGCCCACGTACTTGGGCCCCTGCTACCCATGTTGGAGACCAGGATAGAGTTCCAGGCTCCTGGCTTGGCCTGGCTATCACGGTCATTTGGGAAGTAAATCACTGAATAGAAGATCTCTTTCTCTGTCTCTTCTTCTCATCTCTCTCTGTCACTTCGCCTTTCAAATACACAAAATAGGGCCAGTGTTGTGGCGCAACAGGTTAAGCTGTCACCTGCAATGCCAGCATACCAGTTGGGCACTGGTTCAAGTCCTGGCTTCTCTACTTCCAATCCAGCTCCCTGCTAATGCACCTGGGAAAGCAGTGGAGGATGGCCCACCTGCTACCCATTTGAGACACCAGGATGAAGCTCCTGGCTTTGGCCTAGCTCAGCTCTGGGCAATGCAGCCATCTGGGGAGAGAACCAACAGATGGAAGATTTCTCTTTTCATGTTTTTCCTCCTCTCTAACTCTGCCTTTCAAATAAATAAATAAATCTTAAAACAAACAAACCAAAAAAAAAAAAACCCAAACAACCTTCAAATACATAAAATAAATCTTAACCAAAAAAGTCAAATAAATAAATAAAAGTTGGGTCCCTACCAACCATGAGAAAGACCTGAACTGAATTCTTGGCTCCTGGCATCAGGCTGGCCCGGCCCCAGGTGTTATGGGCATTTAAGGGTGAAACAGCAGATGAGAGAACTCTCCATCTGTCTCTTTGCCTTTCAAAAAAGCATAAAATATTTAAAAATTGACTCTTCCAATCTATTAACATGATATATCCTTTCATTTCTTTGTGTCTTCTTTAATTTCTTTCATCAGTGTTTTATAGTTTTTAGTATACAGGTCTTTAATCCCCTGGTTAAATATATACCTAAGTATTTTATACTTTTATGGCTTTTGTAAATGGGATTCTCTTGATTTTTTTATTTCAGCTTTAAGTTTTTTATTGTAGTAGAAAATAGATAAAATTTGCATTTTTAAGTGTACAAATCATGATGTTACACAACCATCACCACTATCCACTTCCAGAACTCTTCTTTCAAGGGAATAAGAACTTTTAGAATAGCTGGTAATTGGAAGTAAGCTGGACTTAACCTATGGCAAAGTAGGATCTGAGATGAATGATAATTTTCAAGTCTCAGAAGCCAAGCTTATTTCCCTTGCTTGCTTGCTTGCTTTTTATTTATTTATTTTGAAAGTCAGAGTTAGAGAGACAGATATTCCTTCTTCCAGTTCACTCCCCTGCTCTGGGTCAGGCGAAAACCAGGAAATAAGAACTTCACCTAAGTCTCCCACATGGGTGGCAGGGGCCCAAGCACTTGTGCCATCTGTTATTGCTTTCCCCACAACATAGCATGAAGCTGGATTGGAAGTGAAACAGCTAGGACATGAACTGGTGCCCATATGGGATACCAGTGTCACATACCAAGGCTTTATCCACTAAGCCACAACACTGGCCCCTCCCTCACATTCTAACTTCCTTTAGTAAGGAGGGAACCTGATTCCCCCTTCTCAGACGAGAGGTGGCTCGCTCTTTCTTTCTTCTCTCTTTCTTTTGACAGGCAAAGATAGACAGTGAGAGAGGAGACAGAGAGAAAGTTATAGACAGTGAGAGAGACAGAGAGAAAGGTCTTCCTTCCGTTGGTTCACCCACCCAAATGGCCACTAAGGCCGGCACTGCGCCAATCCGAAGCCAGGAGCCAGGTGTTTCCTCCTGGTCTGCCATGCAGGTGAAGGAACCCAAGCACTTGGGCCATCCTCCACTGCCTTCCCAGGCCACAGCAGAGAGCTGGACTGGAAGAGGAGCAACTGGGACTAGAACCCAGCGTGCTGTGGCCACAGGAAGAGGATTAGCCAAGTGAGCCACAGCGCCAGCCGATATGGCTGTTTCTTTACAGGAGAACCAAGCTTCTGGAAGGAAGAGTATGGTTGGGAAGGCCAGTGTATGTATACAGGCAGTATGCTATGGAAATAACAGACTTGACATTAAGAAATCTGTAGTCTGGTCTCTGTTACTAGCTCTGTGGACTTCTGTGTCACACAACTTTGGCTTCAGTTCATTTTATGAAATGAGGGCTTTCCACTGGATAACCTCTGAAGTCTCGTAATTTCAATACCCTGATTTAGAGTATGAACAGTTTTTCTTCTTTTTTTTTTCTTCAGTTTTTCTTCTTAATCCCAGAAGTCCCCACAGACTTGATGTCTTTCTGAAGGTTCTCCTGAAACTTGTGTGTAATATAGCAAAGGACTCATCCATTACACATGAACTTGTTAAGTGTGCCTTGCTACACGAGGCCACAGACTGTCTGATTATCCTAGACCACTGCTCTCAAGGACAGGTGAAGGTAAAATAGAGGTTGCAGCTTGATTTCAGTCAGGCCCCATTAGGTAATTCTTGCGATGGATTATGGTTTATTGTTCATGGGCCTGACCACATCTGGAAATGAAGACAAGAGGGTTTTAGGTCTCTATCTCTGCACCCTCTGGCCTCTAGAGTTTGATAAAATACCTTATTTTCTTTTAAAGCTATTCAGAACCATTCGGGGATGGTACTGTGGGGTAGCGGGTAAAGCTGCTGCCCACAGTGCCAGAATCTCATATGGGCGCCGGTTTGAGACTCAGCTGCTCCACTTCTGATCCAGCTCATTGCTATGGCCTGGGGAAGCAGTAGAAGATGACCCAGGTTCTTGGGCCCCTGCACCCACGTGGGAGACCTGGAAGAAGCTCCTGGTTCCAGACTTTAGATGGGCCCAGCTCCGACTATTGTGGCCATTCAGGGAGTGAACCAGCAGATGGAAGACCTCTCTCTCTCTCTCTCTGCCTCTCTGTAACTGCCTTTCAAACAAATAAATGAATCTTTTTAAAAATGCATTCTGTTGGCCGGCGCCATGGCTCACTTGGTTAATCCTCTGCCTGCAGTGCTGGCATCCCATATGGGCACCGGGTTCTAGTCCCAGTTGCTCCTCTTCCAGTCCAGCTCTCTGCTGTGGCCCGGGAAGGCAGTGGAGGATGGCCCAGGTGCTTGGGCCCCTGAACCTACATGGGAGACTAGGAAGAAGCACCTGGCTCCTGGCTTCGGATCGGCACAGCGCCGGCCATAGTGGCCATTTTGGGGGGGGTGAACCAACGGTAAAAGGAAGACCTTTCTGTCTCTCTCACTGTCTATAACTCTACCTGTCAAATAAATTAAAAATAAATAAATTTTAAAAATGCATTCTGTTCTAGTTTTCTGAATTCAAAAGGGAGAAATAATGAGCTTTTATAAAACAACAAGGAGTAAAAACAAATGCCTGCAACAACCAGGACTGGGTCAGGCTGAAGCCAGGAGCTTGATCTGGATCTCCCACATTGGTGGCAGGGAGTCAAGTACTTGAGCTATCACTGCTGCTTTCCAAGGTGCACATCAGCAGGAAGCTGGAATCGAGTGTAGAGCCAGGCCTTGAACCCAGGCACTCTGATATTAAATGCAAAATCCAGGTGGTGGGATAGGAGAAATAATTTAATTGAAAGACGAAAGCATCGTGAAAAGTAATTCATATCCTAGAAATATTTGGAGATAGTATAGGGTTTGCTGTTTTATCAGTTTATTCAAACTATTTCATCCTAGCTCTTAAAGTATTAGACAGGTAAGCCTGATAGCCAACTGATTGTGCTTTGGCTGTCATAGAATAGCTCCTTTATGTGGAAGCAGAACATTTATAAGCATGTTAACAATTTCTAAAGTAACATTTGTTGACCTGGTGTCATCTACGCTTTCCCTCTTTTTTTTTTTAATATTTATTTATTTGAAAGTAGAGCTACACAGAGAGGAGAGGCAGAGAGAGATAAAGGTCTTCCATCCACTGGTTTACTCCCCAATTGGCTGCAACAGCTGGAGCTGCGCCAATCCAAAGCCAGGAGCCAGGAACTTCTTCTGGATCTCCCACGTGGATGCAGGGGCCCAGGGACTTGGGCCATCTTCCACTGCCTTCCCAGGCCATAGCAGAGAGCTGGTGGGGAAGTGGAGCAGCCAGGACTCAAACCGGCGCCCATATGGGAATGCCGGCAGGCACTGCAGGTGGCAGTCTCACTTGCTACACCACAGCGCCAGCCCCCGCTTTCCCTCTTGAATGTGAGATCAAGAATGAAGAACTCAAGGTAAAAGGGGTTGGGTGGGAGAACAAGTCAGAGCCTGTTTGGTTTCATGTTGCAGGGTCTCCTGGCCCTGAAACTTCAGAGATCTCTCCAGCGGAAAGGCTTTTCTTCCTATCTCACATGGTACAAATGGAGTCTTTCATACTAAACACTGTGTCAGAGTTCTTTCCCCTTTTTTGTTTCCTTTTACCCCCAGAGGACTAAGGACAAGAGAACAAGAGAAAATGGAAGTCCTGCCATGGTAGGAAAAATACACGAAGGAATTCAGCATTCAACATTTAGAACTAGTTACACTCAGTCTCATCGCAGCTTCACGTACTGACCTTTTAACCTTTGTGGGCTTTAACTATTATTCAAGACATATGCTACGAAAATATTCTGTTCACAAATTAAGGCATTCCTCCACTGACTCCAGATGTCTTGTCCACTGAAGTCACAAAAATATTAAAAACACAAATACTGTGTTATATACAATATGAAATAACAAAACCTGGAAGTGTGTTCAAGTCCTGTGTGTAACTGCCTGGGGGACTTCAGGTAGTTTTGGTCTGCTCGTACTCTATCTCTACACAGGCTTGCTTTCTCTGCAGATGCCCTCTCAAGCGTGTTCTGCCTTTGTGTTTTGCATTAGGGGCCTTTTCTTCTTCTTCACTGGGGGACTTGCCATCCTGGCCCTCATCACTGCTGGCATCCAGTTTAGGCATCTCCTCAAAACCAGTCATGTCACTCTCATCCACCTCTTCATCTTCCACAAATTCTTTTTCTCACATCTTCATCATCTTGTTCTCTGTCTGAAGAGTTACTCTCCATTTTCTGTTATTCAGGGCCTTGTAGAAGGCATGAATCGGGTAGTTGTAGATGTCGTCATATGTATCTTGTTTCAGTCTTTCCAGTAATTCGCTTTCCATGGCATTGTCCAATTAAGCAGCTATTAATATGCCTTTACCTCTCTTCTTTTCTTCCTATGCTCTACTTTCTTACTCAAAATAACACATTTTCTCTGTTATTCTAGGGTAAATTAAAATTAAAATTAGGTACTGGGTTACCTTGGTGAATGTCTACATAAATTTGTGTCAAATGAAATGGGGGGCCGGCGCCGCGGCTCACTAGGCTAATCCTCCGCCTAGCGGCGCCGGCACACCGGGTTCTAGTCCCGGTCGGGGTGCTGGATTCTGTCCCAGTTGCCCCTCTTCCAGGCCAGCTCTCTGCTGTGGCCAGGGAGTGCAGTGGAGGATGGCCCAGGTGCTTGGGCCCTGCACCCACATGGGAGACCAGGAGAAGCACCTGGCTCCTGGCTCCTGCCATCGGATCAGCGTGGTGCGCCGGCTGCAGCACGCTGGCCGCGGTGGCCATTGGAGGGTGAACCAACGGCAAAGGAAGACCTTTCTCTCTGTCTCTCTCTCACTGTCCACTCTGCCTGTCAAAAAAAAAAAAAAAAAAAAAAAAGAAATGGGACCAGTAAATTAGATTTTCATCTATTTGCTCCAGCGCTTTCTCATGGTTCTTAGTGAGCTGAACCCTTCCCACATACGCCTGGGAAAAGCTGCTCATTCTGTCACCTTCATTTACAAGTAGCACTGTCCTTTCTCTTCTTTGACAGTGGCATACTAGCTGTTTGTCAGAGGGCAGGATGCCTGGTTGCAGAGTCCAGTCAAGCTGTATTCATTTCGGCAAAAGACCTTTGTCACTCCTTCTCTCTGCCTCTGTAACTCTGCCTTTCAAATAAATAATTAAATCTTTTTAAAAAATTCACAACTGATTTGTATATGTTCATTCTGTATACAGAAACTTTACTGTATTCTTTAACTAGTTCTAATGGCCTTTGTTGGAGTCTTTATGGTTTTCTCTCTCTCTCTCTCTCTCTATATATATATATAGTATATATTTTTTTAGTTTGATGTAATGTCATTGTCTGCCGTATTATCAACAAACTGCAACAATTTCACTTCTTCTTCTTCTATCCGGTTGTCTTTTATTTCTTTATCTTGCCCATTTGTTCTGGCAGACTTCTAATATTATGTTGAATAGAAGTGGCAGTAGACATCCTTGGGGGCCAGTGTTGTGTGTTAAGGAGCCTCTAGCAATGCAGGCAACCCATATCACAGTGCAGGTTTGAGCCCTAGTTGCTCTGCTTCCCATCCAGCTTCCTGCTAAGGCACCTGGGAAGGCAGCGGATGACAGTTCAAGTGCTTGGGGCCCTGCCACCCATGTAGGAACCCAGATGGAGTAGCTGTTTCCTGGCTTTGGCTGGGCTCAGCCCTGGTGGCTGCAACCATTTGGGGAGTCAATCAGAAGATGGGAGATTCTCTCTCTCTCTACTTAACACACTGCCTTTCAAATAAATGAATCTTACAAAAATAAAAAGGAGACCTTATCTTGTTCTATATCTTGAAGGAAATGACTTAAGTTTTCATCCTTGAGTATTGTTTTTTAAAGATTTATTTATTTGAAAGGAGAGTTGTAGAGATGGAGAAACAAAGAAAGGAGAGAGATCTTACATCTGCTGGTTCACTTGCAATTTGGCCACAATGGCAAGGACTGGGCCAGGCCGAAGCCAGGAACTTCCTCTGGGTCTCCCACTTGGGTGCAGGGTCCCAAGTACTTTGACCATTTTCTGCTGCTTTCCTAGGTGCATTAGCAGGGAGTTGGATTGGAAGTGAAGCAGTTGGGACAGGAGCGGGTGTTACAGGTGGTGGCTTAACCTGACACACCACAATGTCAGCCCTGAGCTTCATTCTGTTAATGTAATGGATCACATTTACTGATTTATAAATGCTGAATCATACTTGCAATCCAGGGATAAATCTCATTGGCTCATGCATGACCCTTTTAAAGCAATACTCAATTGGATTTGCGTGCATTGTATCAAAGACTTTTACATCTCGGTTCATTAAGGACGTTGCCCTGTGATTTCTTTGTAACATCTTTGTCTGGTCTTGGTTCCTGGTAATGCTGGCCTTACAAGAGTTTGGAAGCATTATCTCCTCTTGAATTTTCTGGAAGAGCTTGAGAAGAACTGATATGGTTTCTTCCTCAAATGTCTGACAGAATTCATCAGTGAAGTCATACTTTTCTCTGATGGGAAAATTTTTATCACTCAATCTCTTAGTGGTATGTTTAGATTTTTTGTTTTTTCTTGATTCAGTCTTAATAAGTTGTATATGTATAGGAATTTATTCATTTCTTTAAGATTATCCAGTTGGCAAATAATTATTCATAGTCTCTCATGATCCTTTGTATTTCTGTGGTATTAGTTGCAACATTGGCATTAGTTCCTCTTTCATTTCTGATTTTATTAAATTATTTTGTCTAGTCTAGCTAAATGTTTGTCAATATTAGCTTTTCAAAGAATCAACTCTTGGCTTAATTTATCTTTTGTATTGTTTTTCTAGTCTCTATTTAATTTATTTCTCCTCTGATATTTATTATTTCCCTCCTTCTGCTAACTTTGGGCTTAGGTTGTTTCTGTTTCTTGAGAAATACCATTAGGAGGTTTATCTGAGAACTTTTTCTTGTTTGATGCAGATGTGTATTGCTGTGGACTTTCCTCTTAGAACTGCTTTGGTATATCCCATAAGTTTTGTTATGTTTTAGTTCCACATTCATTTGTTTCACGATATTTTCAAATTTCTGTTATTTTCTTCATTGACCCACTGGTTATTCAGGAGCACACTGTTTAATTTCCATGTATTTGTGAAGTTTTCAAAATTCTTTCTGTTGATCTCTAGTTTTATATCATTATGGCCAAAAAAGATAATTGATTTAACATTCTTGAATTTGCGAAGGCTTATTCTGTGTAGGGATCCAACTATCTGAGTTATCTCTTCCTGCGTCCCAAGGTGTGCATTAGCAGGAACCTGGAATTGGAAGTGGAGCTGATACTTGAAGATAGCACTTTGATATGGGGTGCAAGCATCCCAAGTGGCATCCTAACTGCTACACCAAACATCTCTGCCCCAAGAATCATCAAATACGGGTATAAACTGCTTTTATTACAGATACAGTATTTGTAGGGGGAATAAAAGTTGTTCAGAAGAATGTAACCTTACCTATTAGGTTTTATCTGTCCAGCAGTCAGAGATTACCAAAGCTGGGAAAAAGCCTAACAGCAGTGTGAAGAGCTACCCACAGCAAAGAGCTGTGTCACCAAGGAAAGGAGAAAGAACAGCTTTCTGTCAGTAAATAAGGGGAAAATGGTCCCTGTGATGGTTGATTTTATGTGTCCACTTGGCTGAGTCAATGCCCAGACATTTGAACAAGTATTATTCTGGATGTCTTTGTGAAGGTGTTTTTGGATGAGACTAACATTTAAATCACTGGCTTTGAGTTACAGCAGATTGCTCTCCACAGGTGGGTGAGCTTTGAAAGAACAAAGACTGCCTTCCCCTGAGCAAGAAATAATTCTGCTTGGACTCAAACTACAGCTCTTCCCCGAGTCTCCAGCCTGCTGGTCTCCCCAATCAGATTGGCATCAATAAGCTTCCACAGTCACAGGAGTCAATTCCTCTAAAAGAAATCTCTTCTTCCTCTCTTCCTCTCTCTGTATATGCATACATCCTATTGTTTGGTTTTTCTCAAGAATTTTGACTAATACATACCCTGAATTAAAGGATAATCAATTTTGTAAACAATATCAGTGATTCTAAAAGGTATCACAATGGAGGTGGCACTGGTCAAGATGGGGGCCATGAGAATCACTTTCAAATGTCCAATTTCTCAGATTTCTATTGGCTTGTAGCTTTTTGTACTGCTTTAATATTATTTTTCCTACTATAGGCTCTGAAATTTAACCATAAATTCTTAAATGAAAATGAATAGTAAAGAAAGGACCATGATGAAGGAGAAGAGCAGATAGCTCATCTGACATGAAATTCAGTAATACTTACAACGACACGAGGTGTTACTAGGAGATACACAGTGTGACGAACCATCTTATTATCTCGAACATCCCATAATCTCTCCACTTTCCGAACTACTTTATCACTCCATTGATACAATCCAAGACTGCAATTATAGAATAAAAAAGTCATTTTTGCAAATTTAATTCCACTTTAAATGTAAAAATCAAGATTAAATTAAAATATTTGGGAGCTAACTACGTACCAAGTTCATCAAAGTAGTTGATAAGCATTTTCTAATTTAATATCTTCAACAAGTCTATGAAATTATCATTATTATTCTGTATGTAAATCTCCCTAAGGAGATGAAGTTAACTTGCTCAAGTTCACATAGTTAATACTGAGCTAAGATAACAATTAATTATTTCCTTTTGACAAATTAGGTAAAACAAAAGCAAGCACAGAAACATATGCAAATATACAAGGAAACTTTAAAAGCATGACATAGTGATTTAGTGGAAAAGTAGAATTTAATAATTGTGCCATGGATCTGGTTACCCATCCAGCAAAAAAACAGTTAAACCCTTATTTCATGCCATATACAAAAATAAATAGTTACTGCTGATCTGCTTTTCTAAATAAACTAACATTAACATATCAGTATTGCCACGTACAAGCGATAATTACTAAAATGTAAAACATAATCTACCCACATTTTCCCACAACACTGACTGTACTGAAAGTAAAACAAGTGCAGTGTGGGAGGAGAGCTTGGCTGGTGAGAAGAGCCCTGGCTCTGTGGATAAGTCATGTGAGCTTCTGTACCTCAGTGTCTTCAACCACAAACTGGAAGGATGAAGCTAAAAGGCCTCATACCTTACCTTGTTTTCACATCTACAGTTTCCTTAGGTTACCCACAAAGGCACTATTACTTATGGCACCTAACATGCTATGGTTCTCCGATTTCATTCTTAGCAACCTTCTAAAGGAGAAGTTCAGGGGCTGGCCTTTGACTGTGGTAAAAATAACAGTTAGGACATGTTCCACACTGGAGCAGGACAAGTTCGACACTTGGCTCCAGCTCCCGATTCCAGCCTCCTATAATTTTGAACCCTAAGAGGCAGCAGTGACGGCTCAAAGAGATGGGTCCCTGCTACCCACATGGAAGACCTGAACTGAATTCCTGGCTGCTGACTTCAGCCTGGCCCAGTCTTCGTGGACATTTTGGGGGAGCGAATAAGCAGATGGGTGTGAGTGCATGCTTTCTCTCTCACTCTTCTCTCTCTGACTCTCAAATATATAATGTGGAGAATCCCACAGGAATCTCAAAGAGAGTCACGGATCACCGCTTACCTGGAAAGGAGATGAACTGTGGAAACAGTAAAACATTGAGTTAAGAAGTTACCACTAGCCACAAAATAAAAGTAAAGTGGAGTTATAAGTCAGGAGCTGAGGCAATGCCTAATGGCTGTTAGGGAGACACTCCTAATCACACCAAGCAGACATCTCTGGTCAGTCAGATAACAGTGTGCAATGGACAGTACCCTCCTACCCATGCTGACTGGACAGCTCAAACATAAGTAAGGCAGGAACAGTATTGACTGGACTGTTCAACTGCAAGCAAGGAAGAACCAGCATTAATTGGACAAGTTGGAGGATGGCAAGCTGGAGAACTGCCGGAAAATGAGGATAAAAAGGGAGCCCTTGCACCACTCTCCATCCTCTCGGGGATCATGGCCCGGTGTGTGTGAACCTCTGGATCTCCACACATCCAGAGCTGAAGGGGCAGCCTGCTACTCTGCATGGAGCAGGTAGCAGCACAAGCCGACCTGCAGAGCTGTCCCTGAGCTGTAACCCCACTGTCTGTGTGAGTGGGTGTGTGTGAGTGGGCCCAGTGCGAGCGAACCTCTGGATCTCCTCACTCTTGGAGCTGAAGTGCCAGCTTGCTAGCCCCCTTGCTAAGCTACACAAGGCGACTACGGGATCAAAACTCCAGCCAAGATGCTGCCTCACCGCCTTGCCTGGAGTCCTTATCAGCCTACTACCAGACTGACCATAAAGCTGGACCAGGCCTCTCAGCAGGGGACCTCTCCAACTTCTTGCCTGGCCGTCCGCCTGGTAACTTTGAGCCTACTTCCCAGAGTGACAGCCTTCCCACAATTTCCTGCTTGTAAGTGACTGATCCGAGATCCTTCTCTGCTGAGACATGGAGCTCTGGACCTTCAACACTGACACTCTTTTTCATGACCATGATACGAGCCTTGAAAACGCAGCTTTTACAAATAATATTAGTCATGTGTAATATAATATAACTATGCTTTGACCCTATGCAAGGTATCTGTAAATAATGCTGGAAACCTTGATGTACATATACTATTATAATTAGATAGCCCTCAAAATTACTTTAACACAGTATACTGTGATCTATGGATTAATGAACAAGTTCAAATAGTATTATTGATATTGATATTAATGGTGTTGATTCCAATAGTCCTCTAGTCATTAAGGAAATAGTGTTACTCTGATAGTTAAGTATTATAGTAAATAAGTTAAGTAGAAGATAAGTAGTTATGTTAAGCTAAGTAATTCAGTAAGTGTGTTAAGTTAGCAATAAGTTATGATAAGTGATTTTATTGACATTATATATAGTGATATTAGTGATATTGATAAGTGTGTTAAGTAATTATGTTAAGTTAGGTGATTAGGCCAAATAGTTAAGCTAAGTAGTTACGTTAAGCTAAGTAGCAAAGTTAAGTAGTTAAGTCACATTAAGTAGTGGTGTTTATTGATAAGTGTATTAAATAGTATAGATTGATAAGTATATTGATACTGATAAGTGTATTGACCTCAATGAGCATGCTGATGAGTAGTGTGATAAAAAAAAATCCCTGGTGTGTAAGCAATGAAATCTCTCATTGGAAAGACAGTCTTGTGTCCTGGTGTTCCTTTCTTCCCCATGACTGACAAGTCGTACGTCGCACTTGCTACTGTCGAGTTGCATGACAGTAGGTGCTCGCGACATATAAATACTTTTTTTTTTTTTGACAGGCAGAGTTACATAGTGAGAGAGAGACAGAGAGAAAGGTCTTCCTTCCATTGGTTCACCCCCCAAATGGTCGTTACGGCCAATGCGCTGTGCCGATTTGAAGCCAGAAGCCAGGTGCTTCACCTGGTCTCCTATGTGGGTGCAGGGTCCAAGGACCTGGGCCATCCTCCACTGCACTCCCTGGCCACAGCAGAGAGCTGGCCTGGAAGAGGAGCAACCGGGTTAGAACTGGCGCCCCTACCGGGACTAGAACCCGGAGTACCAGCGCCGCAGGCAGAGGATTAGCCTAGTGGGCCACGGCGCCGGCCAATACTCTTTTTTTTTTTTTTTTAAAGAGAGAGAATAACAACAAAAGTAACAAATACCTGTAATTAAAAGGTGGGAGACCATCTGCAAACCTTGAAGTTAGAGGATTTCCATCTTTATCATGGTAGAATGCAAACAGCCCGGCAGAGAAACCCTACAAGGAAGAGTTCAGAATCTCTTAAAGTGTAAAACATCAAGTTTATTATATCCCTCTTAACATGCCTGCTTTCCTAAGAGATGTGATCAAGTACACAATACTGCCAGAGGAGCCTCCCTCACACTGGGGTTGGACAACAGTTAAATGTGCCATTTTTACGAATCTCTTAGTGTCTAATTACTTGAAGTAAACATCTGCAATGAAATTGTTCCAAACAGCATTTAAAAACTATGTACAGGATAAACACTACAAACATCAATTACTGTGCTATCATGATCCTTAACAGAGTTTAAAAACCATACACTCCAGAGCACCAGCTGTTGTGTTTTCTAATTCCTCTGTCTGCTTTTTAAAGTTGTCTGGGCCTTGTTCCTCGTTTCTGAATGCTGGACTGGACAAATGCTGAAAGGGTTGAAAAGATGGAAGCAGGACAGTGAACTGCATAGCCAAGACTGACACAGGCTTAAAATAAAATACACAGATTCGATTAAAAATTACTGTGAAGATGTACATTTGTATGTGTTCAAATACAGATATAAATATCATCTAACAATTTAATTTGTCTAATGTGGGGAAGGCAGGTAGTCATTCTTACTCTCTTCCTATAAGGATGCCTATGGTTATCAGAAACAGTAGCAGCCCATGGCTCTGCACAGCTACACACTTTCATAGCCCTTTTACTATATTTTATTCAGTAGTCTCAGAATTTTTTTTTCAAAGATTTATTTATTTATTTGAAAGGCAGAGTTACAGAGAGAGAGAGAGAGAGAGAAAGACACACAGAGAGAGATTTCCCATCGGCTTGTTTATTCCCCAAATAGTCCCAACAAGCTGGAGCTAGGTCAGTCGAAGCCAGGAGCCAAGAGTTTCTTCTGGGTCTCCCACAAGGGTGCAGGGTCCCAAGACTTGGGCTATTCTCTGTTGCTTTCCAGAGTACATTAGCAGGGAGCTGGATCAGAAGTGGAGCAGCCAGGACTCAAATTGGTGCCCACATGGGATGTCAGCTCGCAGGTGGTGGCATTACCTGCTATGCCACGATGCTGGCTACCTCCCACCCCCAGTATTTCTAATATGGTGATTTTACCCATTACTCTACCATAAAAAACAGTGGCGGATAGCCCAAGTACTTGGGCTCCTGCACCCACATGGGAGACATGGAAGTAGCTCCTGGCTTCTAGCTCTGGCCTGACTTGCCCTGGCCATTGTGGACATTGGTGAGTGAACCAGCAGATGGAAGATCTTTCTCTCTCCCTCTGCCTCTTCCCCTCTCTCTGTAACTCTTTAAAATAACAAATAAATAAATCTTTTTTAAAAATTAAATGATTAACAAACAAAGTACTCCCTGTAAAGTTATGTATGCCTGCCACTATCAACCACTGTAGGCCATGGTGGTTTCAATATAGATGAGCCTTCTGAAGTCCGAGTGCCTGGAAAAAGTTTCAAGCTGATAAGTTTTTTTTTAAGTTAAAAAAATAAAGTTAGAATATGATAAAAGATGAGAGAAATTATACCATTCTAAGCTTTGTATAATGTCAGTGAATTGTATATTACACCTCTATAAATTTTCTTAACAGACTCCATTAACTTTCCTTTTTGTCTTAAGGACTTAAAAGTAAAGAAGAAAAAAACATATAAGAAAACAAGAATAATGTGAATTTCATCATCATTTTGTCAAGACTTGAAAAACATGGAGTTCATAGTTATATCAGCAAAGAATGTTGGCGTAGAAATTTACTAGGTGACCAGTTATGATTGTTAGCTATCTGTATACAAGCTATAGCATATTCTCAATGTATAAAGCATAAAGAAGTAGTTATAGAATAGCTTGATTTTGGGACCAGCATTGTGGCACAGCAGGTTACAGTCCTGGCCTGCAGCACCAGGATACCATATGGACACCAGTTCGAGTCCTGGATGTTCCACTTCCAATCTGCTCCCTGCTAATGTGCCTGGGAAAGCAGCAGAGAAGGGTCCAAGTCCTTGGGCCCCTGTACCCACATGGAAGACCTAGAAGAAGCTCCTGGCTCTTGGCTTTGGGTCTGCCCAGCTCTGGCCACTGCAGCCATTTGGGGAATGAATCCGCAGATGGAAGACCTCTTTCTCTCTACCTCTCTTTGTAATTCTGTCATTAAAATAAATAAGTCTTTTTTTAAAAAATGCTTTGTTTTTATTATTGTATTAGAAAAGAAAGCAAGAAAAGAAATCTCAGTAAGGAAAAGGAAATGTCAAACGATAATTTTGTGGTTTTTAGTTCCTTTCTCTATCTATTTGAGTGGTGAAGAGATAAAGAATGGAATCTGAATACTTGTATGGGAAGCACTCATTATCTCATTAAAATTTAAGACTTCTTAAAAATACTGTTTTTAAAATCTGATTATAAGCATAGAAATTCACATTGTAAAAAAATTTTTTTTAAGATTTATTTATTTATTTGAAAGGCAGAGTTACAGAGAGAGAGAGAGAGAGAACAAAAGACAGAGGGAAGTATCTTTATATGCTGGTTTGCTCCCAGATGGCTATGATGGCTGGGACTGCACCAGGCCAAAGCCAGGAGCCAGGAAGTTCATCAGGTCTCCCATGTGGGTGGCAGGGGCCAACCTCTGCTGCTTTTCCCAGACACATTAGCAGGATGCTGGATTGGAAATGTTGGAAATGGAGCAGCTGGGACATGAACCGGCACCCATATGATATGCCAGCACTGCAGACTGTGGCTTAACTGGCTGCACAACAGCAGCACTGGTCCCAGTTATTTAATTCTTTTTTTTTTTTTTTTTTTTTTGACAGAGTGGACAGTGAGAGAGAGAGACAGAGAGAAAGGTCTTCCTTTTTCCGTTGGTTTACCCTCAGTGGCCACTGCAGCCGGCACACTGAGGCCAGTGCAATGCGCTGATCCAAAGCCAGGAGCCAGGTGCTTCCTCCTGGTCTCCCATGCGGGTACAGGGCCCAAGGACTTGGGCCATCCTCCACTGCACTCCTGAGCCACAGCAGAGAGCTGGACTGGAAGAGGGGCAACCGGGACAGAATCCGGCGCCCCGACAAGGACTAGAACCCTGGGTGCCGGCACTGCAGGCAGAGGATTAGCCTATTGAGCCGCAGCACCGGCCCCAAATTATTTAATTCTTATTGCTCCTCAAGACAGTTTTTAAGGCTTAAATTATTAAAATATATGAAAAATCAAAAAAAATAGAAATGCATGCATCTTCTTTAAGAGAATTATGATATTAGTTTTGCCATACCATCTTCAGATTTTTTTTAAGAAGGAAATCATTGGAGAGTAATATTGCTGAAGCCCTATAATCTCATCCCTTTCTCCTACTTTTCCCAGAGGTAACCACTACCTTGACATAAGGGTGCATAATTCTCATGAACGCTATTATACTTTCACTATACTCATATTTATAACCATAAACAAGATACACTTTTATTTGTGGAGATTAAAAACTTACAAAAGTGGTATCATGTTTGGTATACACAAAAAATGGAATATTAACCAGCCTTAAAGGGGAATGAAATTGTACATATTATTACATGGATGAACCTTGAAGACACTGTGTAAGGTGAAATAAGCCAGACACAAAAAGACAAATATTGTATGATTCCACTGAGGCCCCTAGAATAGTCACACTCACAGAGAACAAAAAGCAGAATAGAAGTTAGGAGGAGGAACTGGGGAGGCAAGTCAGTGAGTTCCATTCCAGGATGATTTCTTTTTGTCTTTTTAAAATTAGACAGGTGCAGGGGCAGAGTAAGAAAGCAAGACAGAGAGAGCTTCCATTTGTTGCTTTACCCCTCGGCCAAATGCCCACCCAAATGTTACCATTTGAAAGTACACAGTTCGAGGGGTGGGCAGTCTGGCACTGGCAGGACAAGCTGCTGCTTGGGACACCTGCATTCCACTATGGAGCGCCTGGTTCAAGTTCTGGACAGGATGCTTCTGAGCCAGCTTCCTGCTAATACACCTGAGAAGGCAACAGTCAGCCCAAGAACTTGGGTCTGTTACTGACACGGGAGACCCAGACGGAGTTCTGGGCTTCTGGCTTCAGCTTGGCCCAGTCCTGGCTATTGTAGGCATTTGGGGTTAGTGAACCAATAAATGTAAAGTTTCTCTTTCTCTGTCTCTCCCTCTCTCTCTCTGTCACTCTGCCTTATAAATAAACATATCTGTTGCTTTTCTTTGGTTCTCTCAGTATTGAATTATCTATAGTTCTTTGTGCTAAAAATGTTACTTAGAATGATGCTTATCTTTCACTACAATCACCAGGTTCAACTTAACTTTTAAAAAAAATATTTATTTATTTATTTGAAAGGCATAGAGAGAGAGAGAGAGAGAGAGGTCTTCCAACCGCTGGTTCACTCCCCAAATGGCTGCAACAGCCGGAGCTGAGCCTAAATGAAGCCAGGAGCCAGGAGCTTCTTCCAGGTCTCCCACATGGGTGCAGAGCCTCAAGCACTTGGGCCATCTTCTACTGCTTTCCCAGGCCACAGCAGAGAACTGGATTGGAAGTGGAACAGCTGGGTCTGGAGCCCATATCAGATGCCAGCATTGTAGGCAGTGGCTTTACCTGCTCCACCACAGTACTGGCCCCTTAACTTTTTTTAATGAAAGGAAAACTGGGGTGGACAATTGGCCTAGCATTTAAGATGCCTGTGTCCCACATCACAGTGCCTGAATTCAACACCCACCTTTAGCTCCTAACTCCAGATTCCTGCTAGTGCAGATCCTGGGAGGCAGTGGTGATGGCTCAAGAAACGGCTAATCCTCCACCTGAGGCGCTGGCATCCCATATGGGCACCAGGTTCTAGTCCCGGCTGCTCTTCTTCCAGTCCAGCTCTCTGCTGTGGCCCGGGAGGGCAGTGGAGGATGGCCCAAGTGCTTGGGTGCCTCCACCTGCATGAGAGGCCAGGAGAAAGCACCTGGCTCCTGGCTTCGAATCGGCGTAGTTCTGGCTGCAGCAGCCATTTGGGGGGTGAACCAACAGAAGGAAGACCTTTATGTCTCTCTCTCTCACTGTCAGTAACTCTACCTCTCAAATAAATAAATAAATAAGATCTTTAAAAAAAAAAAAAAGAAAAAAATCCTTTCTTTGAGGGTGCTTCAAAAAGTTTGTGAAAAGGGAATTAAAAGGTAAGTTTAGGGGGCCGGCACATTGTGGTATAGAAGGCTAAGCCTCTGCCTGCATCCCATATGGGTGTCAGCTTGAGTTCCAGCTGCTCCACTTCTGATCCAGCTCCCTGCTAACACACCTGAGAAAGCAATGGAAGAAGGCCCAGGTACCTGGTCCCCTGCACCCATGTGGGAGACACAGAAGAAGCCCCTAAGCTTCTTGCTCCTGGCTTTGACCTGGCCCAGCCTAGTTGTTGTGGCCATTTGTGGAGTGAACCAGCAGATGGAAGATTGATCTCTCTCTCTCTCCTTCTCTCTCTGTAGCTCTGCTTTTCAAATAAATTAAAAAAAAAAAAAAAAAAAAAAAAAAAAAAAAAAAAAGAAACGAAGGAAGGGAGGGAGGGAGGGAGGAAAAGGTAAGTTTAGGGGTGGACTTGTGGCACAGTAGTTAAGATACTTCTGGGAACGCTCACATCCCATACTGGAGTACCTGGGTTCGAGACTTGACTCCATCCCGACTCTAGCTTCTTGCTAATATGTACTCTGGGAAAAATCAAGTGATATGGCTCAAGTGGTTGGGTCCCTACCACCCATATGAAAAACTTGGATTGACTTCCTAGCTCCTGCCTTTAGGCCAATCCAAGCTCAGCTATTGCAGGAATTTGAGAAGTGACCCAGGGTATAAGACATCTTCGTCTGTGTGCCTGTCTGTTTTTCTCTTTCTTTCAGTCTCTGCACCTTTCAAATAAATTAAAAAAAAAAAAAAAAAAAAAAAAAAAAAAAAAAAAGGATTTTAGGGGCCAGCACTGTGGTGCAGTAGGTTAAGTTGCTGCCTGTGATGCCAGCATCCCTTATGGTGCCAGTTTATTTTGTGCAAAGAAATTTCAAATCCATGCATAGTTTTTTTTTCATAATATATATTTTCTATGAATTCTTTAGAGAATCCTTGTATCCATGGTTTTCAATGTTTTTCTGCTCTGAAATAAACTTACTTTTTAATTCCATTTTCCACAAACTTTATAAAAACATTTTTAAAATTTTATTTATTTGAAAGGCAGAGAGACAGAGAAACAGAAACGGTGAGAGATTGTCCATTCACTGGTTCAATCCCCAAATGCCCACAACAACCAGTGACAGGCCAGGAAGAAGCCAGAAGTCTAAACTCAGTCTGGGTCTCCCACATGAGGGGCAAGGACCCAGGTCCATGAGCTATCTCAGGGTGCCTCTCAGGGTGTGCATTAGCAGGAAGTTGGAATTGGAAGTAGAGCCATGACTTGAAAGTAGGGTGTCCTAAACTGTGTCATAACTACTGCATTAAACACCCTGTCCCTACCAGCTTTTTTTTTTTTTTTTTTTTTTTTTTTTTTTTTTTGACAGGCAGAGTGGACAGTGAGAGAGAGAGAAGAGAGAAAGGTCTTCCTTTGCCGTTGGTTCACCCTCCAATGGCCGCCGCAGCCGGCGCGCTGCGGCCGGCGCACCGCGCTGATCCGATGGCAGGAGCCAGGAGCCTGGTGCTTTTCCTGGTCTCCCATGGGGTGCAGGGCCCAAGCACCTGGGCCATCCTCCACTGCACTCCCTGGCCACAGCAGAGGGCTGGCCTGGAAGAGGGGCAACCGGGACAGAATCCGGCGCCCCGACCGGGACTAGAACCCGGTGTGCCGGCGCCGCTAGGCGGAGGATTAGCCTAGTGAGCCGCGGCGCCGGCCTCTACCAGCTTTTAAAAGTGTACTGCTACTGTCCTCATTTTACACACAAGGATAAAAAACTGAGGCTTTTACAAAGGCTAAGTAATTTGTCTAAGATGCCTTTTAGTGATATAGGTAAGAAGATTCCTACCCATGTCTTTGTGATTCATTCTCTCTCTCAGACATCAAATTTTGCTACCCTCTATTTTCTAAATACACAAATGGCATTAGAAGAACATTTCCTAGAGTCTTTAGCAACTTTAGACATATATAGTAAAAGTATACTGTTTTGAACAAATTGGGGAAAAAGAATGAGAAATTCTCAATAAGTTAGTTTACATAAATTTTAGAAAACCCAGACAGGCTTTTAGAAATGAGCTAAGAAATAAGAAAAAGCTATAGCTAGCTTATCAGTTATCACTGTACAGGAAATTTAATTTTTCTAATGACTGTTTTTCACTTTAAGATTTGGAAGGTAGGGTAACAGAGAGAGAAAGAGAACAAGGGAGAGAGAGAGATCTCCCTTCCGCTGGTTCACTCCCCAGATGGCCTCAATGGCCAGGCTAAGCCAACCTGAAGCTAGGAGCCCGAAACCCCATCCTGGTCTCCCACATGAGTGGCAGGGGTACAAGAAGTTAGGCCATCTTCTGCTTTCTCAGGCACATTAGCAAGGAGCTGGATTGGAAATACAGCAACTGGGACTTGAACCTGCACTCTGAAACAGGATGCTGGTGTAGCAAGTGGCGACTTAACCAGCTGTGTCATAATTCCCACTCCTGAGATTTTCTTGAGAATCTTAATTCTTCTCTCAAAAATTTACCTAATGGATTTAGTCTTTAATTATATTAGACAGCAAAATTCGACCCAGACACTATCCTGATCATCAAAACTTTCTATATTGGCAGAAACCTAATTAATCAGGTTTTACTGAACATGAATATAAGAATCCACATAATCTTAAATGTTAATATATGTATAAAAATAACAGTATAAGAGCATAATAAACAGAAAACCAAGGCATGCAAGAAAGAACATTAGGTGAAGGTAGAATTACCAGGGCATGAATAATCTCATGTTTCACCGTGGACAGCATCCCAACAAACTCCTGAGGCTGGGTAGAGATCATATTTGGACACAGGTTAGCATATCCTGCTATTGGCCTGTTAAAATAGATGTTGAGTGTTTTTTAATATATCAGAACAATATTTCTCATCTAGACTTCTCTATCACAATTGCTCAGACATAAAAAGTATTTGCTAATGTCAAATGTAATTCTGAACTCTAGCAGCTAACTTTCACTATCTTTTACTTTCAAGACACGTACACTTTGCTTTCCTATGACTTAATAACACCTGTTTCCATAAAAGGAACATATTCAGTTTATTATACTTTAGTATGAATTTTTAAAAAATATAAAAATTTTAAATGTCAATATAATTTTTAAAAAATGAACAGAAGTATTCAAACACTATTTTACTTGCAAAATCCATATTTGACTTCAGCATTTCACCATTCTTTCAGGCACACAGACAGGCAGAAAGGAAAATCAAATACATTAACAGGACAATAAGCAAACTGTTCAGGTTTCTGAAAGTTGCTGAACCTTTTCTCCATCTTTCTCCTGCCCCAACACTGCTTATATTCACAAAAAGATTTTTTTATCTTCCCATTATCTTCTTTCAAATTCTACATCTTTTGGAATGTACAAAATTCCACAGCTCTCCCTGTGTCTAGAACCAGAGTCTAGACTAGGACCCAGAGTCCAGGATAACTCAGATCTACCTTGCAGATACCTGGTCTCCAAAAGCTGTGGCAAATGAGTAAGGCTAAGGGACTCCAAGGTCCTTAGGAACTCCAAGGTAATATTTCACCATAGAAATAACCACAAAACCAGAAGTTACAAGTACCTATTACAAAGAACACTTACTTTATTTAAAGTTTTAAAAAAGTGGAGGGGGGCTGGTGTTTCTGTACCAAGTGAAGCCTCAGTTTGAGATGCTGGCATCCCCTATCCATAGGAACACTGGCTGCTCGTCTCCTGATACAACTCCCTGCTAATGTGGCCAGGAAAGCAGCATGTGATGCCAAGTATTTGGGCCCCCACCATGAACGAAGAAGACTCAGATGGAGTTCCTGGCTTGTCCTCGCCCACCCCAGGCTGGAGAGTGAACCAGAGAATGGAAGATCTCTCTTTCTCTCCCTGTCACTCTGCCTTTCAAATAAATAAGTAAATCTTAACAACAACAACACCACGGTGATCTCTAAAATATAAAATGAAGCCACTGCCAGGCCTAAAGCCCTTCAGGGACTCCCTACAGCACTGAGAACACAATGGTTCTGTTTGCCTTTCCAAGCACTTGTCCTCGGACACAGTGTCTACTGAAGCGGCTTCGGAGCAACAGGTGCACGTGGCGATTTCCTAACATAAACTCTTTCCCCTAACTCATTTTTTCACTAAAGTCTACCAATGTTCAGGTAACCACTAAAATTTCCCTTTTTCAGAGGCCTTCCTCACCCAATTGATCAAAATGCAGTGTCCCTTTGTTTTCCTTTTTATATTACAGCATCCTTTTTTTTAAGATTTATTTATTTGAAAGGCAGAATTACAAAGAGAGGAAGAAGCAAAGAGATAGAGATAGAGATAGAAATAGAGAGATAGAGAGAGAGAGAGAGAGAGAGAGAGAGAGAGAGACCTTCCATTTGCTGGTTCACTCCCCAGATGGCTGCAACAGCCAGGGCTGAGCTAAGTAAAAGCGAGGAGCCAGGAGCTTCTTCCAGGTCTCCCACAAAGGCGCAGGGACCCAAGCCTTGCGCCATCTACTGTTGCTTTCCCAGGTGCATGAGCAGGGAACTGGATTGGAAGTGGAGCAGCTAGGACTCAAACTAGCACCCATATGGTATGCTGCATTATGTACTGTGCCACAATACCAGTCCCAGCATCCTGGTTTTTTTCTAAAAGGTATTTATCATATTGTGAAATCATGCATTTATTTGCAAGCACATTAACTAATACTCTCTCAGTCTGTACTCTGTAAATTCCATTAGGCAGGAGTACATGTCTATTCTGTTCACCTAGTCTGTTGGCAACTAATTAGGTACTATGCACAGGCAAAGTTTCACTCTCTTCAAAAAGATTCAAAATGAACAGTGAAGATATGGCCTTTTCTTCCAACGTGACACTCTTAAAAGAAATCAAAATCTTTCCCCTGATATGAGTAGACATACAGGAACAGCTTCATATTCACTAGTACAAAGAACACTTAGCTACCTGTTCATATCAAATGTAAACTAATCATTACAGTGCTATAAACATTTAAATATGGAAAAGCATATACACTGTTTTGCAATGTTCTTTTGAGACCTAATAGCATATCCTAAATGAAATTTCACCTGCGTATGCAATCCATGTTTTAGGTCAAACTTAGAAACTAAGAACCATGATTATGTAGCACTGCTACTGTGAAGGCTTATTTCTCAAGGACATCTGCTGTTAGAAAGCACTTCTCTTCAACAAATAACTGTGCCACCATTCATGTAGCACTTCAAGTATCACATTTTCCTTGATCCTAAGACACCATTAATTATAAAATATCAAAAATTCAATGACAACTTCTCAGGAAAAAGGAAACTCTGGCACACACATACCCCTGAAAGCACTCAGCACTGCCTCCTGCAGTAGCACATTCAGTAGTGGACACTAAGCTTTCTCAACACGCAGCCTAGATTCCTGAGAGGATTTCCAAAGCCCATCCAAAACCTCACAGTATCATGGTAACACACTGCTTTTGACAATATTGCCAACCGTAGGCATCCAGGGGATTGGCTTCAGGACCTCCCATGGACATCAGAATCTGCAGATGCCCAAGTCTAGTATGTAACATGCCATGGGATTTGTGTATAACCTATAGACATCCTTCCATATAACTTAACCATCTGTACATTATTTGTCATATCTAATATGAAATACATGCTTACAAATTGATGTTACACTATGTTGTTTAGAGAATAATGACAAGAAAAAGTCTGTACATGTTCAGTATAGTTGCAATTGTTTCCCCGAATATTTTTGATCCAATGTTGCTTTATTAGCAGCATGGAGAACCTGCAGAATATGGAAGGCAGACTGTACATGCTGCTGACTTTGATGTCCTTAGCACCTTCAAAACTGACAGTATGAATCTGTAGTGTTTTCCCTGTATTGCCTTCTTAGTTCAACTAACAGTTCCATTTTTTCCTTAAATAATTCCATATCAATAGACATGGGACATCTCTTTAAGGTCTGCTACTCTTGACAGATAGATGGATGTTTAGCATCTCTGTAGTAGTTCTTACGTGTGCATAAATTAGTCACACTAATGTGACATACAATCTATTCTGAGACATGTGGCAAGTTCTACTACCTTTAACTGATTTGTCTGGTGTGTGATGGGCAACTTTTGCATATTTAATAACTTTTCATTTCAAGGCTGGGCTCCTTCACTAGGAAAAAGTTCTGAAATCTTTTGTAAATAATAAAGAAGACTGAATTTTTAAGTGATCATTTAGCTAAGTGAAGCATATACTGTATAACAAATGATAGGACGATTAGACACTTTTAACATGTCACACTTTTAGCACAGAAGTGCTGGCTTTAAGGATCAAATTGTTTCCTTAGGGGGATATTCAGCTTGCAGCAAATTCTCTAGGCAACACACCTTTTCTCTGAAGGCAAAAAGCATAGTGTGGGAATGGAAGAAGAGTGGCAGGGGAAAAAAATGGAAGGAGGCTTTCCCTCTTCTCCTTCCATTTGACTCAAATCTCCTTCCCCACATGAACAACAGTCCCAGCTGGCCCACACCCCAGGCCAGGCCAGGCAGAAAGCTAGTTCTCACCACTAGAGGCAATGTGACAAACGAAAGATATATGAACGTGTTTTAAGAGTTCTCATTAATAAATCTTCAGGAGAGGTCTCAGAGGAATGTTTACCTGTCCATTTGTGCTTCCTGCTGACAATAGGCCGCATATGAGATGATGTTTTCATGGCTGCACCTCTCAGTGGCCAGAGCACCAACATAAAGAACAAAGTCTGCATCCTTGATGCCCTCCTGGTCCAGCACACCCACTGCTTCATGGGAACACTTACCCCCACGGCAGATCCTGCATCTCTGTGCTCACGGGATCAACAGAAAACCAGACCAGAGACAGGGTTAGCCGCGGGGACCTTTCATCTTGCAGTGACTCCAGACTACACTACGACTTAATCTTTATTGATTATACCTCAAGCTTTCAGCAAAATCTAAATCTTCATCCCTCTATTTCTACCTCTAACTTTGAATTTATTTCACTAAGATTTCAGCTTTTTATAAAATGATTGTAAGTCTACAATCTTATTTAAACAATTGCTATCAAGGCTAAACAACCAACTGGAAGACAGAAAAGACAGAGAAAGAAAAAGTTTAAAGCTCCAAAACCAAATGAAAGAACTTCCCTGTATTTTTTTATGTGTGTGAACAACTTCCACAATCAAAATAAAATAAAAACTTTTTATCTAATGAAAACATTTTCTATCATCAAATCAAATAATTCATGTATCTTCTTAAAAATTCAGATGAAACAAAAATATATGTTCAAAGTTAGTCATTTTATATTATACTTTTTCTAGTTTTCTAAGCAATTCTTACATTGTTTTTCTTTTCTTTTTTTAAAAAGGTTTATCCACTTATTTGAAAGGCAGAGTTATAGAGAGGCAGTGGCAGAGGCAGAGAGAGAGAGAGAGAGAGAGAGAACGAGAGAGAGAGGCCTTCCATCACTCCCCAAATAGCTGAAATGGCCAGAGTTTGGGCAATCTGAAGCCAGGAGCCTGGAGCTTCTTCCAGGTCTCCCACACAGGTACAGGGGACCAAGGATTTGGGCCATCATCCACTGCTTTTCCAGGCCATAGCAGAAAGCTGGATTGGAAGTGGAGCAGCTGAGACTTGAACTGGCATCCATATGGGATGCCAACACAGGCGGTGGTTTTACCCACTATGCCACCACACCGGGCCTCACATCATTCTTATAATATTTGCTGTTTAGAGAACTTCTCTCAAAGTTCCTAAACAATCATAATCTCCAAATTATACATAGAAAAATCACTAAATAGTGATTTTGTGGGTATAATCAATGCTTGTAGACAGAGAAAAAAGATATTTCCATTTCATTTAATAAAGTATACAATGTCCACTCTGTTTCTCTAGCATGTGTATTTATAAATTTTACATTTAATTACTTTAATAGTTGGTATAATAAAAAGTTATGATTTTTAAACATTCTTTTCCATGATTATCTATTTAATCATGGAATTCAGAATCCACCAGGAAAGCAGAATTTGGAAGAGCCTAGAAAATTTCAAGCAAAAAAAACCTTAATATATAAATAACAATTTTTTAAATATTTAAACTTTTTTTGTTAAAATTTTAAGTTCTACTTTAAAAGTTTACACTCTCGGGGCTGGTGCTGTGGTGTAGCAGGTAAAGCCACCTCCTGCGCCGTCATCCTATATGGGCACCAGTTCAAGTCCTGGCTGTTCCACTTCCAATCCAGCTCTCTGCCGTGGCCTGGGAAAGCAGTAGAGGATGGCCCAAGTGCTTGGGCTCCCGCACCCACGTGGGAGACCCACAGGAAGCTCCTGCTTAGGACTGGCTCAGTTCCAGCTGTTGCGACCATTTGGGGAAGTGAACCAGCAGATGGAAGACCTCTCTCTTTCTGCCTCTGCTTCTGTGTAACTCTACCTTTCAAATAAATAATAAATAAATCTTTTTTTAAAAAAGTTTACACTCTAAAGAAATCTGAGAAAGCAAGTTAATTACATTGGTGCCAAGATATAGGACTAGAAATTCTTTCTTTACTGGGCTTCAAACGCCTAAAGAAAAAACTTACATGATGAACTTAACCTAAACATATGCCTATGGGACAAGCATTTGGCCTCAGTGTTAGGATGCCACCTGGGACTCTCTCATCCCACATTAGAGTGTCTGGGCTTGAGTCTTGGCTCCATTCCTAATTCTAGCTTCCTGTTAACAGGCACCCTGGGAGGTAGCAGATGATGGCTCAAATATTTAGGATTCTTTACCCATTTGGGAGATATAGATTGAGTTCCTGGCTCTAGCTTAGGCCAGATCCAGCTATTGAAAACATTTGCAGAGTGAACCAGTGGAATGGAGATCTAGCTCTCCATCTCTCAAATAAATAAAAATTAAATAAATATATACTTTTAGTTAAAAAAGTCAATGTTCACTAATGTATTCATTTTCTGTAAGTAATGAAAGGATGTAGCAAAATAGAGAAAAACAGCAATAGCAATAATATCTTTAGATTTATATGTATACAAATTTATGTGTACCAACTTCAGATTTGTTATATGCATTTATATAACATGTATACATAATATGTATATAAATGTATAAAATCACAAAAACATATAGCTTACCAACAAAAAGCATCCCCACAATTATATTCTTTTTTTAAAAATTATTTACTTGAATGTCATTCTTTATTTTTAAAATTTTTATTTATTGGGCCGGCGCCGCGGCTCACTAGGCTAATCCTCCGCCTAGCGGCGCCGGCACACCGGGTTCTAGTCCCGGTCGGGGCGCCGGATTCTGTCCCAGTTGCCCCTCTTCCAGGCCAGCCCTCTGCTGTGGCCAGGGAGTGCAGTGGAGGATGGCCCAGGTGCTTGGGCCCTGCACCCCATGGGAGACCAGGAAAAGCACCAGGCTCCTGGCTCCTGCCATCGGATCAGCGCGGTGCGCCAGCCGCAGCGCGCCGGCCGCGGCGGCCATTGGAGGGTGAACCAACGGCAAAGGAAGACCTTTCTCTCTGTTTCTCTCTCTCACTGTCCACTCTGCCTGTCAAAAAAAAAAATTAAAAAAAATAAATAAATAATTTTTTTTATTTATTTATTTTAAAGGCTGGGAGGCAGACCAAGAGGGAGCACCCATCTGCCAGCTCACTCCCCACATGCCTGCAATGGGTGTATGTGGAGAAGGTGGCAGAACTTGGAGCCAGAACTTAGGACACAATCCAGGTCTCCCACACGGGTGGCAGGAATCCTACTACTTGGGCTATCACCACTGCTTCTCAGGGTCACATTAGCAGGAAGCTGGAATCGGTAGCTGAAGCTCGAAATGAAACCTAAGCATTCTGATATGGGATGCAGGGGTCTTAAACAGCAGGCCAAATACCAGCCCCAAACAATATAACTCTTTAAGAAAACCATTAACATTCTGATATACACCCTACGTACATATGTATGTATTTAATTTACTTATTTGAAAGGCAGAAAGAGAGAGCACTGGTTCACCACAGAAATGACCGTCACAGCCAGGACTGGGCCAGGCCAAAGCCACGAGACTGGAACTCAGTCTGGGTCTCCCATGTAGGTAGCAAGGAAACAAGTACCTAAGCCATCACCTGTTGCCTCCCCAGGGTGTGCCTTAATAGGAAACTAGACTCAGAAGCATATCCAGACTTGAATTCAGATACTCTGATATGGGGTGCAGGCTTACCAAGCAGCAGCTTAACCACTATGCCAATGTCCACCCTATATGTCCAGGTTTTTTTCAGTATGTATATTCTTCCAGATTGTTTCATAATTTTTAATCATATGCATATATCTATACTTTTCAAATAAAATAGCCTATACACACTAATTTACACCTTTTTTTTTTTTAATGTAAGCAAGGACTTAAACATCTTTCCAAGTCAGTCCATAGAGATCCACTTCATTCTTTTAACAACTGCATAGCATGTTATTACATGGTTATACCATGACTTAATACCATAAATAGGCATATTTGTAGTTTTGCAAAGAACATCCTTGAATATTTATTACATGGCTATTAGTATTTTTATGGAATAAATTCGCATTATTATTTTGCATAATAATTTTATTGCATAATACATATTCTTAATTTTAAGAGATATCAAATGGTCTTTTAAAAATTTTATTGGGGCCAGCACTGTGGCATAGTGGGTAAAGCCATCGCCTGCAGTGCCAGCATCCCATATGGGCGCCAGTTCGAGTCCCCGCAGCTCCAATTCTGATCAAGCTCTCTGCTATGGTCTGGGAGAGCAGTACAGGGTGTCCCAAGTCCTTGGGCCCCTGCACCTACATGGGAGACCCGGAAGAAACTCCTGGCTCCTGCCTTTGGATTGGCACAGCTCCGGCCATGGCGGCCAACTGAGTAGTGGACCAGCAGATGGAAGACCTCTCTCTCTCTCTCTGCCTCTCCTTCTCTATGTAACTCTGACTTTCAAATAAAAAATAATAAAAGATTGATTTACTTATTTGAAAGAGTTACAGAGAGAGGAAAGAGATTGATCTTCCATCCACTGGTTCACTCCCCAGACAGCCAATAGAACCAGCACTTCATCCAGGTCCCCCACAAAGGTCACAGGTGCCCAAATACTTCAGCCATCCTCTGCTGTTTTCCTCAGATCACTAGCAGAGAGCTGGACTGGAAGTGCAGCAGCTGGGGCCGGCGCTGTGGCATAGTGGGTAAAGCTACCACTTGCAGTGCCAGCATCCCATACAGGCGCTGGTTCGTGTCCCAACTGCTCCACTTCCTATCCAGCTCTCTGCTATGGCCTGGGAAAGACGTAATTGCAGCCACCTGGGGAGTGAACCAGAGGATGGAAAAACTCTCTCTCTCTCACTGCCTCTCTGTAACTCTTTCAAATAAATAAATAAATCTTAAAAAAAAAAAAAAAAAAAAAAAAAGGAAGTGGAGCAACCAGGGCACGAACCAGTGCTCACATGGGATGCTGGCATCACAGGCAGCAGCTTTACCTGCTACACCACAATGCCAGCCCCCAAATTGCCTTTTTCTTTTTTTTTTTTTTTTTTTTAAGATTTATTTACTTATTTGAAAGGCAGAGTTACAGAGAGGAAAACAGAGGGAGGGAGAGGGAGAGGGAGAGGGAGAGGGAGAGGGAGAGGGAGAGGGAGAGGGAGAGGGAGAGGGAGAGGGAGAGGGAGAGGGAGAGGGAGAGGGAGAGGGAGAGGGAGAGGGAGAGGGAGAGGGAGAGAGATCTTCCATCTTCTGGTTCACTCTCCAAATGGCTACAACAGCCAGGGCCGAGCCAGGCAGAAGCCAGGAGCCTGGAGCTTGATTAGGGTCTCTTACATGGGTGGCAGGGGCCCAAACATTTCGGCCATCTGCCACTCCTTTCCCCAGCACGTTAGAAGGGAGCGGCATTGGAAGTAGAGCAGCTGTGACTTGAATTGCTACTCATATGGAGTCACAGGAGGCAGCTTAACCCACTGCACCACAATGCCAGCCCCTCCAATTGCCCTTCTGATAAGCTGAGGCAGGGGCCAACGTCGTGGCCCAGCAGGTTAAGCCTCCATTTGCAACACTGGCATCCCACACTGGAGCACCAGTTTGAGTCCTGGCTGCTCCACTTCTGACCTGGCTTCCTGCTAACACACCTGGGAAGGCAGCATAACATGGTCCCTGGGGAAGACCTGGATGGAGTTCTGTCTCCTGATTTTGGCCTGGCCCAGCCCCAGTCACTGAGGCCATCTGAGAGTGAACCACATACTGAAGATGTCTGTCTGTCTGTCTCTTTCTCTCTGTCATTCTGCTTTTCAAATACATAAATAAATCTTAAAAAAAAAAAAAAAAAAAAAAAAAAAAAGCTGAGGTATGTATCTGCCAAAACGATTTCTGAAGGACAAAGATAAAGTTCTAAGTTAAACTGATTCAGCAACCCACAGACAAATGAGGGAAAAAATGGAGAGAAAACATCATTACACTCTCTTGAAAATCAAAGAAAGAATAAAATCAGCATACCTAACTCTGATTACTCTTGGGAGATGAATGAAGCTACCAAACCTCTGCAATTAGGTTTGTCAAAACTTCATAATGACGTTCACACACTCAGAATCTCCCCTGAGGCTATCCTAAGGAGTGAACACTGGCAGCGCAGGGCGAGTTACCTGGAGATGCTCCTCAGGCACTATGACCGGACCACATTTGGTGTGTGCGGCACACTCTCCAGTACAGTACCTATGAGGGTCATTTTCCTTCCGTAGGTACTGGTTTGTTGCACATTGTCTTCAGTTCATGTGTGTATCAAATTATTTTTTAAAACAAAGAACAGTTTAGAGAAGTTAAAAACACTGGTAATAAACTAGTCACCAATATATTAGTTAATAACGGCTAGTAGTTTAACAAGGAAACTAGCCTAAAAAAAGAATTTTGGTACTATGGGAACTCAAACACCCAAATACTTCAGGAAGTCAACACTGTGAGCATGTGGAAGGAAGAGGGTGTGTGGAACACTGGCCAGCTACATCTTAGGAGGAAGCCCAGGGGGCCACCTTCTGGTGGAAAATCAAGGGAAGAACAATGATCCAGCAGAGCACATTTTTAATCTTTTTAAATACCTTGTTGCTTGGTCTCTAAGAAGCATAGTGAACTACCCTAGCGTAAGTTCCATACTTGGCCATATTGGTAGAATGGGAAGGGCAGAATACTAAATGAATGAAGAACAGAATCCCTGTTTAATGTGACATACCTGCTAAGTAAGATAGTGCCAGCAGGTCGACGAACCTGGAAAGTCTTCTCTAGATAAGAAATAGCTTGTGGGAAAAGTTTGTTCTAAAAGAGTTGGAAAAAAAAGAACTATAGTCAAGGGATAAATTACATTTAAGACAAGCAAGCACAGGATATAATGACTGAGAGACAAAAGGCTCTGGAACACAGACACTAGTTAGTAAAAGGTTGTACAGTAAGGCTAAGAGGAAAGGAATTTCCTTACATTCTAATTGAGTCTAGGAAAAGAGCACCGAGTAGAAACCTCCTTCCCTACTCTCATTTAAATGGAAAACTAAAAAGCACAGATCTCAACCATGAGTTAGATTACTTCAAATATGAGACAATGTAGATGATGCCAACATTAGATAAGTTTATGTTTATCTGAACGTCAGAGTTACAAAGAGAGGAGAGAGAAATCTTCCATCTGCTGGTTCACTCCCCATGTAGCCTCCATGGCTAGGACTGAACCAGGCTGGAGCCAGGAACTGGGAGCTTCAGCAGGGTCTCCCACGTGAGTGGCAGGGGCCCAAAGATGATTTGGGTCATCTTCCCCTGATTTTCCCAGACCATTAGCAGGGAGCTGGATCAGAAGTGGGGCAGCCAGGACACAAACTTGTACAAGAACAAGTGCCCCTGTGGGATTGCTGGCTGACTGCAGCTTTACCCACTACAAACAACGCTGGCCCCAAGAAACTCTTATGTCTAGTTACTCAGCTATTCCTGTGGCCCATAATGAACTGGGTTAATATGTGAGTTAGACTCTACACAGATAAACATCTAATGAGATTAGCACTTCTATAAACAACTTCAACATTTCCACTATCATCTTAATTTATCTCCAGGAAAGGACATTTCCACGAAGAGAATGTTCTTCATGCAAATGTTCTCAACGTATTTCATAAATTATTTTTTTCATCTATCCTCATCACATCCTGCTCCCAAACATCTTGGGAGAGCAAGTAAGAAAATGAGAAGACAGATGCAATATGAAAGTATAAAAAAGGAGGGCTGGCGCTGTGGCACAGCAGGTTAAGCAGCCGCCTTCAGTGCCAGCAGCCCATATGGGCACCGGTGGTTTCCCAGTCCTAGTTGCTCCATTTCTAATCCAGCCCCCTGATAATGTACCTGGACCCCTACCGCCCCTGTGAGACACCTTGATGAAGCTCCTGGATCCTGGCTTCATTCCAGCCCAGGCCATTGTGTCCATTTCGGGAGCAAACCCATGGATGGAAGCTATCTCTGTCTCTCCTTCCCCCTCTCTGTAGCTCTGCCTTTCAAATAAATAAATAAACCTTTTATTTAAAAAGTATTAAAAAAGACTACTTTAATATCAAACATCAATAAAATTTTGGTGAGATTACAAAGATACCTTTGGTAAAATGATAAATATATTCACAACCAACATCTTTTATTCAGTCATTCACAAAACAGTCATTCTATTTTTCCTTTACTGAGATAGAATTTACATGTGATAAAATGCACCTATGTTAAGTATTCAATTTAAGCCATAAGTATTTATTACATACCTTTACAAGATATCTTTTCTCAGGAAGCAACCTGAAAATGATGACATAAAACATAAGAATTGCCATAAGAACATAAGAACAGAACGCTGTCTCATCTCTTGGGATGCATCTGTCAAGAGCCCACAGAATGCTATCCACAGTCTCTGCTGTCCAAATCTCAATTCACCTCCATAAGTCCTGAAGAGTTCACCACATGTGAAAGCATGTGCTACACATGACCACAAGTTCTCTCATTCACTTGGGATGTTAAGGATAGGGTGAGATAACAACTATTTCTAAACATTCTGCATAAACTACTACAGATTCATAATTTATCTGTGTGGACTATATAATCTCTCTGGTCATAATTTTATAAACTTTCTTATTATTGTTTGCATCAGTACTTGTTATTTCTCCACCAGGTACTCATTAACAAGTACCTTCCAGGTTTGTTATTGGCCATACCCATGAATATTCATATTTATTCTGTTTAAATTATTCATGATATATAGACTTTAGTTATATCCCCTGGCTACTATCTTTTTAGACTAAAAGGCATTTTCAGCTTAATTCTACCTTAAAGGTACACTAGTCCTATTTTAACCCCACTTATGGACTTCTTAAAATGTCAGGTAACATTACAAATATTATAATATTTATATGTATAATAAAAATTTTGAAAAATAATGGTGTACTTACTCTTCAATACTTTTATCATACACAGTTTTGATTCTTAAATGCTCTGCAACATCCCTCTTCACAACATGATTTGCCTTAAGATGAACCTTATTTATGACCTGAAAAAGGGGAAGATTTGACAAAAAACTTAAAGCCATATAGATTAGCCAACTGGGACCCAAACTTAAAGTTAATTAATTAAATCTCAAATATAATATCCTGAGAAAAAGTCCCTTGGTGCATTCATACTCACCATTTATGATTCCTGAATCTTAAGCACCTTCCAAGGAAACACTACTGTCTAGGAGTCCAATACTGTGGACTTACATGACTAAATCATTCTATGAGGGGCTTGCACTGTGGCACAGCAGGTTAACCCACTGCCTGTAACGCTGGCATCCCATATGGATGCCATATGGGACCAGTTCAAGTCCCAGCTGCTCAGTTTCCAATCCAGCTCCCTGCTAATGCACCTGGGAAAGCAATGGAAGATGGTCCAAGTCTTTGGGCCCCTGCAGCCATGTGGGAGACCCAACTCCTGACTTCTTGCTTTGGTCTTGCCCAGCTCTGGCTATTGCGGTCATGTGGGAGTGAACCAGCAGATGGAAGATCTCTCTGTCTCTCCCTGTCGCTGACTTTCAAATAAAAATACATGGCCCTTTAAAAAAATAATTCTGGGTGGGGAGAGAAGCTGCCAAAAAGATTTTAGATTTGTGGCCTATTTGTAGTTTTTATATAGATTATTTTTTTATTGACTTTTGAGTCTTCAGAACATGACAGGAAGAGACCACTTTAAAACAGCACAAAGCTTTCCTTAAAAAAAAAAAAAAAAAAAAAAAAAAAAAAGAGTTGGCCGGCACCGCGGCTCACTAGGCTAATTCTCCATCTGCAGCGCTGGCACCCCAGGTTCTAGTGCCAGTCGGGGCGCTGGATTCTGTCGCGGTTGCTCCTCTTCCAGTCCAGCTCTCTGCTGTGGCCCAGGTGTGCAGTGGAGGATGGCCCAAGTCTTTGGGCCCTGCACCCGCATGGGAGACCAGGAGGAAACACCTGGCTCCTGACTTCGGATTGGCACAGCGGCCATTTGGGGGGTGAACCAACGGAAGGAAGACCTTTCTCTCTGTCTCTCTCTAACTCTGCCTGTAAAAAAAAGAAAAAGAAAAAGAAAAAGAAAAAGAAAAAGAAAAAGAAAAAGAAAAAGAAAAAGAAAAAGAAAAAGAAAAAGAAAAAGAAAAAGAAAAAGAAAGAAAGAAAGAAAGAAAGAAAGAAAGAAAGAAAGAAAGAGTGAGTCTCCCTTTGAATGCTTTTTCCAGTTCACACTACATGATTTTTTCAGGCAGTAATAAGAAAGGAAAAAAATAAGCTGTTCTAGCTATACTGTCTCATTCTTATGACTCCAGCAATGAACAATCACATTTTTCTTCTATACTATTTCTGAAGACTTATACAAGAAAAAGGAAATTTTATATATTCTAGAAAAGCAACTACGCCTTGCCTTTGGGCTATTACCATAACATAGTAGCAGTCACAGATTGCCACAATACCTATCACCTACTCTACAGTAATGTTCTGACACCCTACTTCTAATCTTTTCCCCATTCCATGTAAACCGTATCTCCAGGGAACAGATTGTTTTATAGCCAGTAAAAAGCTATCAAAACTATTTGAGCACAGCAATGGGATACGGTATTCTCAGCAGCATTTTAGGAAATTTGCAGTCTTCAATCTTTAAATTGATATTCAAAACCCTCCAGAAGCCAGGGATTAAGGATTTAGTCTACCAATTGCTAGGGCTCTATTCTTGCCTCCAGACTTGCTAACTGTGATCTCAGCAAAGTTTCTTTTCTTTCTTTCTTTCTTTTTTTTTTTTTAAAGATATTTGTGTGTGTAGTTAGGTATGTGTGTATTTGAAAGGCAGAGTAACAGAGAAAGAGATCTTCCAACCACTGGTTCACCTCCAAATGCCTAAAACAGTAGGGGCTGGGCCAGGCCAAAGCCAGGAGTCTGAAACTCCATTCCTGTCTCTTACCTGGGTGGCACAGACTCATCACCTGTTGCTTCCCAGGATGTACATTAGCAGATCAGAAATGGAAGAGCCAGGACTCTGATGCAGGATATGGGCCTCCCAAATGGTGGCTTAACCCACCATACCACAAGACATGGCCCTAAGATCTTCTTTTTTAATTGGTTCAAGTTAATGAAGGATAAATAAACCTAATAATTATTATAATAAAATGAATAAATATTACAAAAGGAAGGAACTTAAGTCAGACTTAAAGAAACTTAACTATATAGATGCTTCAGGGAGAAGGTAGTATTTCAGGAACGACTTGAAAGAGTGAAATGGAGATCAATATACCTCTGAACTCAGACGCAATACACCATAGGGCAAAGTACAAAATCAGGGGTATAAAGCTTAGCAATTACATGTAAAAATAGATATTGGGAACTACTGGAACAGCAGCTTAATATGACTAATCTCCCTGCAGATAACACGTTACAAAATCTGGATAAAACATTACAAACAATACAATTTAAAGGTACTGTGGGTAAAAAGGACAGCAGCTTCTGGATCAAGCTACCCTTGGAACAATTAGACCTCTCTGAGACCCACAAGTCTTGAGTTTTTGCCGTAAGCACTCCTCAGTCTTTGTGTCTGAGCTTGCAACACACAAAGGTAGGAAGGAAGTCCCACACAGGCAGAAGGCACAGTGGGTTCCCAAAAAATCTGCAAATCAGATCCCTAACTGATCACCCACCTAATTCTTGGGCTGGCTACTAAAATTACACATGTGTAGAGTAAAACTCATCAAAGAACAGCAGCAGAAAACTGAAGTGAGCAAGACATGAGCTACTGCCAGCAACAGGAGACAGAGTCTGGAATTTTGGGTACAGAGGAACATAGAGAGTCCAGAGTCTTTACAACACATTACACATGGTGTCCATTATTTGACCAAAAATTGGTAGCCACCAGAGTAAAAATTAAAAATGTGACTCATACTGAGGAAAAAAGCAGTGAATGGAAACTGACCCTAAGATGATCTGAATTTAAACTCTGATGCAGTCTAAATGTGTTCAGGTACTTAAAGGAAAATCTATACATAATGAGTAAGTAGATGGGGAACCTCAACAGAGAAGACTATGGGAAAGAATAAAATGGAAATTCTAGAACTTAAAAGCACAACCACTAAAATGAAAAATTCACTGGAAAGGATTAGAGGAAACTGGAAGAGTGGGCATTTGGCATAGTAGTTAAGACACTGCTTGGGACACCCGCATCTTATACCAGAGTGTCTGGGTTCAAGCTCCAGCTCTGCTCCAGATTCCTGTTTCTATTTATGCACACCCTAGGAGGTAGTAAGTGACGGCTAGAGTAATGGTCCTCTGACGCCCACATGGGAAACCTAGATTGAATTCCTGTCTCCCAGCTTCAGCCTAGCTCAGCCTGTACTGTTGTGGGCATTTGGAGACTAAACCAGTGGATGTGAGATTTCTGTCTATGTGTCTGTCTGTCTCTCTCTCTTGTTTTCTCTGCCTTACAGATAAGTAAAATAAAAATTTTTTAAAAGAAAATAATATTGGAGATGGCAGAAGCATAAGTTAATTTTAAGACAGATCAAAAGAAATTATACAATCTGAAGAAGGAGGAAACTAAGGAAATAAAGCCTGAGAGAATGAGGGGCTAATACCAAACATTCTAACAGACATATAATTCATTAGAATTAGAATCCTACAAGGAGAGGAAAAACATTGAGACAGAGAAAATATTTGAAGAAAAAGGAAAAAATTTCAAATTTGAGGACAGACATCAACTTATAGATCTAAAAATTTTCTGAAACTCAAGTGGTATTTAAAAAAATGAAGATCCGGTGGCGCCGTGGCTCAATAGGCTAATCCTCTGCCTGTGGCGCTGGCACCCAGGGTTCTAGTCCTGGTTGCTTCTCTTCCAGTCCAGCTCTCTGCTATGGCCTGGGAGTGCAGTGGAGGATGGCCCAAGTCCTTGGGCCCTGCACCCGCATGGGAGACCAGGAGGAAGCACCTGGCTCCTGCCTTCTGATAAGCGCGGTGCGCCGGCCGCAGCAGCCATTGTGGGGTGAACCAACGGAAAAAGGAAAACCTTTCTGTCCCTCTTCCCTTTTTGTTCACTCTGTCAAAACACACACACACACACACACACAACAACAACAACAACAACAACAACAACAAAGATCCATCACTCAGGTACACCAAACTTGCAGAATCCAAAAATAAAGAGAAAAATGTGAAAGCAAAGAGAGAAAAATGACACATTCTCTAAAAGGGGGAGAACTTCCAAAAGGAAGTTATTTTTTATCAAGAACAATGGAGAGGCAGGCATTTGGCACAGCCTTTAAGCCAATGCTTTGGATGCCTGCTTCACACATACAAGGGCCTGGGTTCCAGTCCCAGCTCCACTCTCCATTCCAGCTTTCTGCTAATGAGCAGTCAAGTAGATACCCTCCCTTCCACATGCGAGAGTGGGATTTAGTCTTCTGGCTTTGGCCTGGCCTATCCCTGGCTATTGTGAGGATCTGGGGTGTGAATCACTGGATGAGAGATCTCCATCTGTCTATCTCTTTGACTTTCAAATGAATAAAAATAGATAACTAAATTTTAAAAAGCAATGGAGATGAAAAGACAGTGGAGCAAATACCTAAAGGGCTAAAAGCAAGACAGGCAACGCAGAAATCCAAATTCAATGAAACTACCCTCCAGAAATGAGGAAGACATAGACATTTTAGATAAATGAAACTGGAAGAATCCATTGCTCATAGACTTACACTGCAGGAAATGCTAAAGGTCACTGGAATGACACAGATGGCCATCAGGTTCTATAGGAAGGAATGAAGACCAGTAAAAAGGGCAGATATGTGAGTAGATATAAAAGACTGCTGTGTAGAAAAGAGCTAAGCCAGCAGGCCTGAGACTGCTGCTTAGAAAAGGCACCTTGCAGGGCATCTGCTGGACCTAGCAGTTAAGATGCTGGCTGGGACACATGCATTTGCTATCAGAGTCGGGGTTTGATTCTTAGCTCCACTCCTGATTCCAGCCTGCTGTTAACACATGCCCTGGGAGGCAGCAGATGATGGCTCAAATAGCTGCCAACCACAGAGGAGAACTGGACTGAGCTCTGGGATGGATCCTGGCTGCAGCCTGACTCAGTCCCTGCAGTTGTAGGCTTTGGAGAGTGAACTGTAAAGGGGGGAACTGCTTTCTATTTTTGTTGATTTGTCCCTGGATGTCTCTCAAATTTTGAAAAACAAAACAAAAACTACAGATCAAAATCTCTCATGAATATAATGTAAAATCAACAAATTATTAGCAGACCAGGGGCTGACACTGTGGCGCAGATTAAGCCTCCACCTGCAATGCCAGCATCCCACATAAGCATCAGTTTGTCCCAGATGCTCCACTTCTGATCCAGCTCCCTGACAGTGCACCTAGGAAAGGGATGGAAGATAGCCTAAGTGCTTGTATCCCTGTGACCTTCATGGGAGACCCAGAGAGAGTTCCTGGCTCCTGGCTCTCGCCTGGCTCAGTCAGAGTTGCTGCAGTCACTTGCAGAGTGAACCAGCTGATGGACAATCTGTCTGCCACTCTGCCTTTTAAATAAGTACATCTTTAAAAGATTTATTTTAAGATCAAATCAAGCAAAATGTAAAAAGGGGAATACATCATAATCAAGTGAGATGGGGTTTTAAAAGACTTTGAATTATTGACTTTGTTTGCAAGGCAGAGACAGAGAGAAAGAGAGCTCATCCTCTGGTTCACTCCCTGAATGCTCAGGAGGCAGGAACTCAATTCAAGACTCCTATGTGGGTGTCAGGGACCCAAATACTTGAACCTTCACCTGCTGCCTCGCAGGGTACACAATAGTAGGAAGCTGGAATGAGGAGTGGAACAAGGACTCAAACCCAGGCACTTCAATGAGCACTGGTTCATGCCCTGGTTGCTCCACTTCCTTTTTTTTTTTTTTTAAGATTTATTCATTTACTTATTTGAAAGGCAGAACAACAGAGAGACACACACACACAGAGAGAGAGAGAGAGAGAGAGAGAGAGAGAGAGAGAGAGTTTTCATCCATTAATTCATTCCCCAAATGGCTCCAACATCCAGATCGGGGCCAGCCTGAAGTTAAGAGCCAGGAACTCCATCCTGGTCTCCCACATGGGTCACAGGTGCACATTCCCCTGGGCCACCATCAGCTGCCTTCCTAGATACATCAGCAGTAAGCTGGATGGGAAGCAGAACAGCTGGGACTCAAACCGCACACAGATTTTGGGATGCCAGCACCCCAAGCGGCAGCTTAAGCCAGTGCTCCATAATGCCATAATGCCTGAGGGTGTCTTCATGGCTGTGCCAAGCACTTGCCCCCCCTCAAGTGAGGTTAATTACAGTAATGCAAGGCTCATTCAGTATTTTAAAACATATTTATTTTGTATTTATTTGAAAGAGTTATAGAGAGAGGTAGAGATAGAGATTCTTCCATCCACTGGTTCACTTCCCAAATGGCCCAAGCTGAGCCGATCTGAACCCAGGAGCCTCTTCTGCATCTCCCACATGAGTGCAAGGGCCCAAACACTTAGGCTGTCCTTCACTGCACTCCCAGGCACATTAGCAGGGAGCTGGATTGGAAGTGGAGCAGCCAGGACTTGAATCAGCACCCATATGGGATGTTGGCACAGCAGACCGGGGCTTTAACCTGCTGTGCCACAGAGCCGGTCCCTCATGCAGTATTTTTAAAAAATAAGTATCATTAACAATATCGACAGAGTAAGAAGAAGTCATGTGGTCATATCAGCTGACGCAGGAAAGTCATTTCACAAAATTCAACACTGATTCATGATAAAACTAGAAAACCAGGAATAGAGGGAGGGCACTATGGTGCAGCAAGTTAAGCTGTGGCTTAACTCAAGCTGGAATGCCCGCTTAAGTCCCAGCTGCTCTACACTTGTGATCCAGCTGCTTGCTAATGCACCTGGGGCAGGGGATGACAGCGTAAGTTCTTGGGTTCCTATTACCCATCAGAGAGACCAGATGGAGTTCCTGGCTCTGGCCCATCAGAGCCCTAGCTGTTGTGGGCATTTAGGGAGTGAATTAGTGGATGGAAGCTCTCTGTTACTCTGCCTTTTGAATAAATACAAATGAACAAACACTTTAAAAGAAACAGGAAAATTTTGTATTATCTGCCCCCCCACCAAAGGTAGGCGATGGGTCCATGGAGTCATCATATTATTGATTTTATTTAATTTATATAATAAAAATAAAAGAAAAATTGATATGCTTTAGTTAAGAACAAGTCAATGTGTTTGCAGTTCCCTGTCACCATCTAGACAAAAAAGGTTACTGTAACTTCCTGCAGCATTTAACACAGGTGTAGCCACTAGTATGAGTAGAGTGATTTGGTAGACTGTAACCAGGACAAAGAAAGGCAAATGGTAAGGATGATATATATACACTTCATGAAGAACCAGGAAAATTTCTTAGGGATGAGACCTTCCCAGAACTTAAGCACTAAAACCATGAACTCAGACAAGAGATACAAATAGATATAATGGGCAGCAGCTTCAGGAAGCTTTCAGCTCCATAAAACAAACTTTAACAACAGTCATCCCCAAAGCAAAGGAGCTGCCCCGGACAGAAAACCTTCCCTACCATGGAGACGGTCAAATACAAGTTGGGGATTGGCACACTGGCAACACCACTAAAAGGAAGCAGTTACCAAGGTTCCTTCTAGCACACAAATTCTACAGTTATCTGAACTGCTTTCTCTTATTTTAACTCAAATTCAAAGAGAAAAAACAGGGCTTTGTGGGAATTAAATTGAAAGGGGGGGGGGGGGGCCAAAATGCAATGTCATGATAAAAGCTGTAATACTTCTACTAACCTCAAACTTAGGATTTTGCCTCACATGGCAAAATCAAAAAGTATGCATGTGATACTTTTTACCACAAAAATGAGTGGTCATGGAGGATTTCTAGGCTGAATTGAAAATTCCAAGTGAATCTTGCCTGAAGTACTAAGACAGATTGTAAGCCCAATCACAACATGCAGCCCTGCTCCAGGTACTGGCCCTCTGGTCCCAGAATAATAGAGTATTGTGGGCCCACTTCAGAGCTAAGTTCTGTGTCTTGCGACAGGAACCTTATCCCAAGGCACCTTACAATTTAACTACAAAGGCAAGACCAGCTTGAAGAAGGAGCCATTACCACAGGGCAGTACTTGGTTATTCCATGCCTCAAAACAACACAGATAAGCCATACTATGAAATGGAAAGAACAGCAGGCTGCCCGAAGAACTTAAACAGGGAGAAAAATAAGGTGGGAAGCAGGCAGGTACTTCCAGGGCAGCGGAACTTGGCGCAGCAAAAATCACTTGAAAATGAACCTGGATTTTGTTTCCAGAACAACACCCCCCCCCCCCCATTTCCCTCAACACCTTTTGTCTGGCTCTCCTTTCTACACCTTCCCAAATCTTCCCATCAGTCGTTCCCAACGTGCGGTTCCTTGACAAGCAGCATCGCCACCTAGGAACTTGAACGGCCGATCCTGGGGACCCATCCCAAGCCAGAAAGCCGGGGCGCAATCTGTGTTGGCACATCGCTCCAGGTGGTTCTGAGGCATGCTCCAGTCCCAGAACCCCGCTCCCAGGGCCACCTCCCAAGCACGGCCTCCGCGCAGGAAAGAGATGAGGTTCCGAACGCCTAACAGAGCCTTCGCGGGGTGCAGGCGGCTGGCGGAGGTCGCAGCCCTGCCAGTCCAGTCTCGGTTCCAAATTCGGGTTCTCCTGCAGAACACCTTCTCCCAAACACCGCTCTCGGCGCCAGCCCCTCCCGAGTGACTTTCCCCTCCTAAGGCCCGCTCCCGCCCCTCCTTCGCCCTACCTCGGTGTCAGAGGGGACGTGGTGCCGGCAGGGAGGGGCACTGCCCAAGGAGACAGGAAGAGTTGTGACGCTCGTCGGGAGCCCGCCTAACAGCAGTAAGACGCCTCGGACCCACAGAGGGCCGCCGCGGCGCCACCGGCTCCGGCCCGGGCCTGGACACGCGTAATCTGCGGCTCCCCTGCACCCGGCCGCCATCTTCGGGCCCGCGTCGTTACCATGGAGCGCGTGACGCCTCCGCGCCGGACCCGCCCCGCCCCTCGCCGTCGGGGCAGGTGGAGGGAGCCGCCGGCGCGAGGACTGAACACTGGCTGGCGTCACCGGCACCGAGTTATCGCCGGCAACGAGCCCAGCGACCACGTCCGCCGCTCGCGGAGCAAAGCCGGCCAATAAACGCTGCTCAGTGGCCCACGTGGGCTGACCACAGGGAAGAACAAACGCCGGCGGGCGTTAGCCATAGACGGAGGGTGGCATGCCTGTTTTTAAATAGTGGCAGTTTTTCCAGTTCCTTTATTCACCAGAAATATGCAAGCACTTAGGTGGACATATAAACAGCTGCAGTATGAAAGGTGAGTGAAACCACCTTTTTACTTCTCAGTCACCATCTTTACGTCCGTATCAACTATTTCCTATGAAATCAATCGTGTTCTATAGTACTGTACTCAATTTCATCCTTTAATCTTCATCTAACCAAGAACTGCACTAACCCAGGAAGAGCAGGTGGCTACTGGCCATTAAGGCAACTACATTAAAAGCTGAGCTATGAGAAACTATGAAAAATGGAAAACTGGGGCCAATCTCCCCATGGCCCATGAACAAAATGAAAACCAGGGCTGAAAAGAGCTGAAAATTATTTAACGGGAACTGAATATTGGAGATTACTATAAATGACGATGCTCCAAAATGCACCAATATGATCCCCCAAATGAAGGTGGCAGCCAAAATACACAAGTGCACTAAAGATACTGTATAAAATTACCTTCAGGCTGTGTGCATAAAGATATGAAACGTAAGTTCCATGTTTAGACTTGGGTCCCATTACATTATTATAAATATGCAAATATCCAGAATCAAACATTTCAGAACCCTCTTTGAAAAGATGCTCACCCAGTCTACCATTTTACAAGTGAGCAAAAGTTCATTAATGTGTCTAAATAATGGTTGCTGGGATTCCAAAGTAACTTTCTTAAAAACAATGTATATATTTTTAGACTTACTTCAAAGACAGAGTAAAAGAGGAGAGTCACATCTTCCATCCGCTGGTTCACTCCCTAACCACTGAAGCTAAGCCAATCCGAAGCTAGGAGCCAGGAGCTTCTTCTCCATCTGATGTGGGTGCAGGGGCCCAGGCACTTGGGACATCTTCCACTGCGTTCCCAGGCAGCAGGGGGCTGGATCAGAAGTGGGGCAACTGGGACTTGAACCAGCAACCATATGGGACACCAGCATTACAGGTAGTGGCTTAACCTGATATGCCACAGCACAGTCCCCATATTAGTAACTTTCAAAACATGCCTTTTCCATTGCAAAATAAAATTGCTGATTGTGAACAAAGAATGGAAGTGGTCATTTCAAGCTCCTAGCTGTTAATAGCAGTGTCACCACAGAGGCAGTCTGAATGACAGTGGACAGGTGGGCATGCCACAAAGGCCCCTTTCTGTAGATACTCCTAACAAAGGTGACATGCGTTAGGAGACTTTCCCTTTCCATGCCTAATCCACACTTCTAATGTATGAATGCCTTCCTGGACATATCCACATGCTCCTCAGTCCCCTAATTTGTTGTCCCCCTAAACCCTTCCCTGGTTCCTCAGTTTTGTAACACAGCCAGAAAAACCAGGATTGCTAACCAGACTCCACAACCACTTTTAAAATGGTACCAACAGGGATGGTGTTGTGCTGCAGCAGAGAAGCCAGCCTTTCTTTGTCACAGGAGTGTCAAAACACTGCTTTGAGTTCTGATCTAACTTCCTAATGCACCTGGGAAAGCATGACTGTGGCCCATGTACTTGGGACACTCAGCAGCATTTCAAGCCCCAGGCTTTGTCCTGTTGCAGCAACTTGGGGATTTAACTTGGTTATTATCACTTTGCCTTCTGAATGAATCCTTTAACAAGGTATCATTGACATCATCTATTTCTGTGCTCAAAGATACACAATTTTCCCTGGTGACAGTTCTACCATAATTATGTCTCCCAAATGAATTAAACCATGATGACACTATTACATACAGGAGTATTAGTCTAGGGGCTGGCATTGTGGTGTAGTAGGCAAAGCTTCCATTCCAAATGGGCAATGGTTCATGTGCCAGCTCCTCTGCTTCTGATCCATTTCCCTGCTAATGGTCTGGGAAAGCAGTGGAAGGCCCAACTGCTCCAGCCCTTGCCACTCGTAGGAGATACCAAGCAGCAGCTCCTGAGTCCAGTCTGCCCCAGCACTGGCGGTTGCAGCCATTCGGAGCCAGTAGACCTTTGATCTCTTCAACTCTTTCAAAATCTTCAGAAACATTTATGTAAAAATCCTCAGGACAGATTGTAAAATCTCATCTTGCGACTTTTCTAGATTTACTTTCAATCATTCACCCAACAGACTTGTTCACACCAAGTGATCATTTGAATACCTCCGCAGATGCCTTCTGTGTTCCTAAGATTGTTGTGCCATTTCTTTTTCTGGGATGGCTTATTTTTCCTTCTGGACATACACTTTAAAGCTTTTATTATATAAGCAACATATTCACATGCCCCATATCCCTATTCCCAGAGTACCAATCACATCTACTTAAGCAGCTTCATGAACAAATTATGCTTTTTTTTGAGACCTAAATCCCACTGGAGTAGGTCCAAAATTGGCACTTCCAGCCCTTGAACCAAGACTGATTCCAATTTCCTTCCTGCACCCCTTCCTTCAAAGGTCTTTCTCCCAATGCACATCTAGCAGGCAACTTTTCTGGGGCATTTGACAGGAGGACTGTAAAAAGGGATTGTTTGGCAAACTGTTTACTGTTAAAACCTTCAGTGAATTTAAAGGTCTATTAATGAAAGGACAGGCTGTATGTAACATCAATTAAAAATCTATGAGGATGTCAGGGCAAACCGATCCTTGATTTTTAACTTTTAGCAATCAAGAGATTTAAAACATTCTGCTTTTCAAGTAAATATTAAAATATTCTAGAGCCCTTCAAATATGCCAAAATCTCAATCTGCATGTAAAATGCAGTAAAACCTGAGGTTAAAGAATGCTAATTGTAGGTTAAATATTTTTTCTGAGATGGAAATGTGGCATATTCTCAGCTTACACAGCTCCCAATCAAAAACCGAATGACCTAACCCCAACCTGTCTGAATAAGCTGCCAATTTCCATCAATATAATCTCCTTTCAAACTAGTCCCAATTCCCATTTTACTGTTTCACAACCAATCTATAAACAAGTGCATACCATTGTAAGGCACCTTAAGACATTATTTTATGCTTCTTTTAAGTGTAAGGAAACCCATCACATTTCCAATCTCCCCAAAACTTACTTATTCTTCCCAATAGGGCTTTGTATTAAGATATTCACATTAAACCCCATTAGCTTTCTAAGTCTTAACTGCCAAAAATATATAGCCCTGACATCCTTGTATTCTGACAATGCTGATAACTGACACAATTTTAAGCATACAGTAACACAATTTAGGGCATAAGTTTTTCAAGTCAATTAACAAAATTACAAGAGAACAAATCCATTTTTATTTATTTACTTTTCAATAGTTTAAATCCTTGAGGGGTACAGCATCTGGGGGAAAAACATAAAAACATTAAGTGAATGTTCTGAGTACTGAAAAGTACATTTTTCTAATGACAGAAGGAAAGTCTTCTGATACTAAATCTTAATTCTTCAACAGCTCAACAGTAGCCCACAGCTCCAAGAATAAAATATACTAAGGATGAACCCTAACTAAACAAAAACCAGGAGTTAAAAATTTGAGAAAATTACCTACTCTAATATTGACATACTAGAATTCAGGAGGTATTAAGAATTAGGTTAGGAAAAGTTGTGCTCAATTTTTACCTTCTGGAATCTACTTCAGTGCCCAATAAGTACCTTTGCTACAAACTTGTTCACTATTTTCCCTAGGCAGCTTTAGCAAAATCTGGAATTTAGGCGTATTCCATTTGAGCACTTTGCCTTCACTTTCCTTTAGAATGCCACAATCAAATTTTTTTTTTTTTTACAGGCAGAGTGGACAGTGAGAGACAGAAAGGTCTTCCTTTTGCCGTTGGTTCACCCTCCAATGGCCGCCGCGGCCGGTGCACCGTGCTGATCCAAAGGCAGGAGCCAGGTACTTATCCTGGTCTCCCATTGGGTGCAGGGCCCAAGCACTTGGGCCATCCTCCACTGCACTCCCTGGCCACAGCAGAGAGCTGGCCTGGAAGAGGGGCAACCGGGATAAAATCCGGTGCCCCAACCGGGACTAGATCCCGGTGTGCTGGCACCGCTAGGTGGAGGATTAGCCTATTGAGCCACGGCACTGGCCGACAATCAGATATTTTATAGTATTCATTATTTACAGTGGCCACAAAACTTTCCAGCATAATTTACTAGTACCACTTTACAATCCCAAAGCCCTTAGATTAAAGCTTTAGTCTGACTCAACAGAGGGTCTAGCTAATAACTGTACTTACCACACGGATTCTGTGTCCAATGGCCTTCGCAGGAAGGTTGCTTCGGAATTTGGCACGAACCATGCCACTGTTTCCGTGAGCACGAGTTACCTTTCCCCAGATTACTCTGGTTTTGTTAGGTTTGCCGCCAGGAGTCACTGTGTTGCTGATTTTAAAAGCAAAGAGAAAAGACATAAGAATTCATGTAATCAATTTTGTCTGGTACAAACTCCTGTTGACCTCTAGGTCAGTCTCTTGACTCTGGTTACCCACTTAATCACCTAGAAAACTTCAAAAATGCATGAACACCACCACTTAATAGACAAGTACCTACCATATGGCTGGCACATTTGTAAAAAGAGCAGTTAACCACAGGACATCCAAAATAAACCAAGAGAGACACATGGAAGGGTATATATATGCACAGTCACAGAAAGTGACTGCAATTTTAAGCAGCCAGAGAAGGACTCTCCTTAAGATGACAAAGCTTGGAAGGCAAGGGAACAGCCTTAGTTTCAATGGTGAACATGACCAAAAGAGGGAGCTACATATGCTAGCTGAAGTGTCCCTGTTTTGGGGAGGACTGAAGATACCAAAGGATGAATCCTAGTTGGCACAAGAGCAGAAACAGAGACTTCCATGTACACAGGCTCTTCAAAGGCCCTTTACAGACTTTTGGGGAGTGAACCATCGGGCAGAAGACCTCTTTCTCTAACTCTCACTTTCAAATAAATAAATAAATATTTTTTAAAAAAACCATATATTTGAAAGACAGAGTAGAGATCTTCCATCTGCTGGGTCACTCCTCAAATGGCGGGAATGGCCAGGACTGGGCCAGGTTGAAGCCAGGAGGCAAGAGCCTCTCCCACATGGGTGCAGGGGCCTAAGCACTTGGGCCACCTTCTACTGCTTTCCCAGGCCATTAGCAGGGAGCTGGATCAAAAGTGGAACAGCCGGAACTTGAACCAACACCCATATGGGATGCCAGCATTACAGGTGGCAGCTGTACCTGATATGCCGCAACGTGGGCCCCTTAATGACTTTGGTTCTTACTGAATATAACCACTGGGGCATTAGACAACACAACAGTGGACTGATAATTTTAAAGGAGTACCCTGCCTGTAGCAACGAAAGGGTGATAAAGATGAAAACATTTCCCCAGAGATTTTAATGGTCTGGTGTGAACTGACATCTAATGTTCTACACGTAGTAACTTTAAGAACATAAAAAAATACTATTTAAGTATTTAACCAAATGAATTGAGAATCATAACACAATGAATTGGCTCCTTCCTTTAAACAATTAATAGCTAGTGGCTGGGCACTGTGAATTAGTAGGCTAAGCCTCCACCCCTGGTGCCGGCATCCCATATAGGTGCCAGTTCAAGTCCTGGCTGCTCCTCTTCCAACCCAACTCTCTGCTGTGGCTGGGGAAACAGCATATGGAGGCCCAACTGCCTGGGACCCTGCACTAGCATGGGAAACCTGGAAGAAGCTCCTGGCTTCAGAAGGGCCCAGCTCCAGCTGGGTGGCCATTTGTGGAGTGACCCAGCAGATGGGGGATCTTTCTGCCTTTCCCTCTCAGTCTGTAACGCTATACTTTACATAAAAATTAAAACACAAAAACAAAAAACTTACTTATTAAAAAACCAATTAACAGCTGCAATTTTTCCAAGTGCTAAACCACCACCACCCACAAAACATTCTGCTGTAACCTCTCATTTAGTTCCCTCAAAGACCCAAAATAGGGGCCACAACAGCACTTTACCAACATCTTATTTATTCTTTTGGTAGAAAAATGAAAAATGTCAACAGCATTATAAACTTACTTCTTTGCTTTGTACACATAAGCACACCTCTTGCCCAAGTAGAATTCAGTTTCATCCCGAGCATAAACACCTTCAATTTTAAGCAGTGCCGTGTGTTCCCTTTGGTTCCGGAGACCTCGCTTATAGCCAGCAAAAATGGCCTTGCACCACAGTCTAAGACACAAGATACAGAACAGTGTATGAAAGCTGTTAAAGCATCTACAAACCACCAATATGATTTGACCCCAATGACTCCCGCCTACTTCGGTCATGTCCGATTTCACTATGAGTATCTATAGCATCTGATTTTCTCTTCCAGCATTTCGTGCTCTTTTAAGCCCATGTCTAACACAGAAACTACAAAGCGAGAACATTAGAAACACGTACCTTCCAGACATAGCTGCCTTCTAGAAGTCCTGCTCCCTGCAGGCCTTAAAAAAAAAAAAAAAAAGACTCAGTTTAAAGCCGTGCCATGCCAATTTCCCACCTTGTCGTCCGTTTCTTAAGCCTGCTGTGTCCTTTTTGATCGGCACTCCACCTGGCATGGGGGGGAACCTTAATTATGCTATAAGGTCTATACGAAAAGCAGTCCGTCAAGACTTGCAAACTTCAGAATGGCTGTTACCTAATCAAACTCCAAAGACAGATAAGCCAGGGCAACACACGGAAAGAGCCAATTCCTATAAACTTCAAGAGGAAACCCCCAAAAAAGAAACGAAAACTCAGGAAAGAATGCAGTTAAGCGCAGGGAAAAAACTTCTATGAATCGGCTTAGGACAGAAGAGCTGCGGAGATTACAGGCAAAAACATGTTTGGAGTAGAAGCAAATTGAAAAGGCCCAACGTTAAGCCGCTCACGCGCCAACTTCAGACCGACAGAGTGCATCTATTTCACATCGCTTGAGCCCAGGAACCAAGTCCCATTACCGGGGCACCAGGTCTCCGGGCGCGAGGGGACCTGCACCATCAGCCCCCCATCTCTTCCATCCCGTCCTCCCTCTTCCTGGAAACCATAGCAATCACTGGCTGGCAGGGCCTCAGAGCCGCACCAGACCCTCGTCAAGGTATATAGGTGAACCCAACCCGGTTATTTGCCTCCAAAGTTCAGCAGCAAACGCTCCACTCACCTCCACAGGCTCCAAGATGGCGGAAAGAGGAAGACGAGGCCCCGCCGCGTGGCCTTGTGGGATAAATACCTCCCCGCCCCGCCCCAAATTTAGGCATCTTCCGCGATCGCCAGAAAAACAAGCAGCAGAAATCATCTTGGGACTGAAGTGAACTACATTCAAGAGAACTTTTACAAATTCCTTTTCTAGGTCTTTCTATCTTTCTAAGCTGCAGTATGTATCATTTGGGAACAGCGGCGGGCAAGAAGACAGCCAGCTAAAGGAAGGGGGGGAAGGTCCCCAAACTCGTGTCGCCATAGAAACAGGTCCGCTTGGTTCTCGGGTACGCGGATTCCGTAGGTGGAAAGGCGAAGACGTTGCTCTGCCTCAGGTGCCTAATGCCGGGGTTCCTTTCCCATCTATGACACGGGAGTAGGGCGAACGGAGACTCGCGTCCTACCCGAGTCTGGAAGAAAAAGGCCGGGATCGCGAAGGCAGGAGCTCTCCCTTCTCTTCACCTATGTTTTTACTTCTCTCCCCCTCTACTCCTTTATCTCTTGAGAAATGGCTAAGTCCTTACTTCTAATTGCAGCCTTCGTTTTGACTGAGGGGGTAAGGAGGCCTGCTCTGCCTGGGCCTTTATAGGAGAATGTTTGAGCTTCCCGCTAGAAGCTCAGGGTGGCCAGCGCCGCGCCCACGCGTGGTAAATCCTGGGTAGAAACTACAGTGGATGGATTAGTGGACAGCAGAGATTTAAGCTGCCTAACTTTTGCACATTTATCTGAGTTGCCCTGCGGATTCTTTGATTATTTAGCCAGTAGTTTACTGAATGACTACCGCTTACCAACATTTATTGTAGGTTTGGAGGGTACTGCAGCAAACCAACCAACCAGAAATCTCTGGGCGAGACCATGCGTCTGCATATGAGCCATTCGAGGGTAATACTTCCATGGAGAAAAATTCAACAGGCCACCATAGGAAGGCTTTTTGCCCTCCCATCTGAGGTTTCTGAAGATGGAGAGTGACTCTAGCTGATACTTTTTTTTTTACCAGGATTCAACTGTGTTGACAAGGAACACAAGGGCGCCCGGGAGGCTGCTGTAATGATCCTAATGAGAGATGATGGTGTGTAGACAGGGCTGTTGAGTCCTGGAGTTCCTAAGGCATTTTAAATGTAACACTGGCAAGATTGGCTGATTAGTAAGTCACATTTAAGTCAGATCCTCTCTTAGGTACAGCAGGATAGGGCTTATGTCCCTTGTAGCCACCTGCCCCATCCCTTTTTCTCTGCCACAGAAATGTACTAGAAATCCCGCTCTTAAGAGATTAATTTCTTTAAAAAAAAAAGATTTATTTATTTATTTGAAAGAGTTACACAGAGAGAGGAGAGAGAGAGAGAGAGAGGTCTTCCATCCGCTGGTTCACTCCCCAATTGGCCGCAACGGCTGGAGCTGCGCCAGTCAGAGGCCAGGAGCCAAGAGCTTCTTCTGGGTCTCCCATGTGGGTGCAGGGGCCCAAGCACTTGGGCCATCTTCTACTGCTTTCCCAGGCCGTAGCAGAGAGCTGGATCAAAGTGGAGCAGCCAGGTCTTGAACCAGTGCCCATATGGGATGCCAGTGCTTCAGACCAGGGCATTAACCCACTGCGCCACAGTGCCGGCCCCAAGAGATTAATTCCTTAAGGTTCTAAATGAAAGTCTTCCCAGGGGAGAAGCATACATGAAGTGCAAGTTTCATTCATTTCACAAATCCTTATTGAGCACAGGGGCTGAAATGTAGAATCTGTCAGCATCATTGTCATGTTTCCTGGTCTGATGGAACTTAACGGCCTAGTGGGGGAAATTTACATAAGCATTAAAAATTGTGTGGCGAGCTGTGCTTGAAAATAGAGTGCTGTGAGTGCGTGAACAGAGGGCTCCTAGTGCAGCCTGATGAGTCAGAGCAGGTATCACTCGGAGGAAATGTCATCTAAGGTGTTTTTCAAACCATGGGTGATGAGCATTAATAGATTGTGATCATAATACTACTTTTTAAAAAGGTGTATTTATTTATGTGAAAGGCAGACACACACACACACACACACACACACAGAGACACACAGGTATTCCTAATGCTGGTTCACTTCCCTAGGTCTGGCCAGGGTAAAGCCAGGAGCCAGCAATCCCATCAGGTCTCCCATGTGGAGCCCAAGTACTGGGACCATTTCCCAGGTGCATTAGCAGGAAGCTAGATTGGAAGCAGAGTAGCTGGGACTCAAACTGGCACTTGTAGTTGGGATGCTGGTGTCACAAGCCAGTGGCTTGGTCCTCTGTGCCACAATGCCAGCAAAGACGTAATTTTTGTTCATTTATTTATTTCAGAGACAGAACTCCCATCTGTTGATTCACTCCCCCAGATGCCTGCAGTGACTTGGGCTGGTCCACCTGAAACTGTGAGCCAGGAACTCACTCCATGTCTCCCACGTGGGTGGCAGGAATTCATTTAATAGGATCAGCACTGCTGCTTCCCCGGATCTATATAATAAAGCTGGAGTCAGGTGCCAGAGCCCAGTATTGAGCCCAGATGCTCAGATATGGGACACAGGTATCTTAACTGGAATCTTAACCACTAGGCAAAATCTACTGCCCGGGGTACTTTTTAAAAAATTAGTGAGATTTTGTTATTTATGTATTTACTTATTCAAAAGGCAGAGTGACAGAGAAGGAGAAACAGAGAGTTCTTCTATCTGCTTGTTCACTCCCCAAATGAACACAATAGTCAGGGCTGGGCCAGGCTGAAGCCACGAACTAGGAACTCCATCTGAATCTCCTGTGTGGGTAGTAGTTACCCAAGTATCTGGGCCATCATCTGCTGGTTGCCCAGGCACACGAGCAAGAAGCTTTATCGGAAGCAGAGCAGCTGGGACTCAAGTCCTGCCTTTTGAATGCAGGATGCTGGAGTCACAAGTGGCAGCTTAACCTGCTAAGTTACAATGCTGGCCCCATAGTATTTTTTAAATAAAATATGATAACTCAGAATTATCAGACTATCACACAGGGTAAATGCTTTCAATGAAACTCTTGTTGTAGTTGTTTGTGTGAGAGTACGTACATAAATGTGTAAGTGTACCAAGTCATTGTGTCGGTCAGTGTTGCCCTGGAAAGAAACCACTGGCAGAACTGAGAGTCTCTTAAGGGATCTGTTTACAAAGGGGTAGGCAGGAGCTAACACTGTAAAGAATGTAGTCTCCAGAGACTTCTCTCGGCATGTAGTTACCTAGGCCCTGAGAGGGAGTGGTTAGGAGAGGATTGTCTGATAGGAACAATGGCCTTTGAGAAAGGAATACAGCCCCTAAATGATACTGGCAGGGAGAGAGGGGGAATCGATATTCATCCTTGACCTTCCTTGCCTACAGTTGGATCTTTTTCTGGACTCTCTGTTGATGCACTCCAAATGGATCAGTCTCTTGAGAGCACAGAAATGTAGGAGATTGGGTGGAGAGGACAAAAGGCATATACCTAGAAAAATGCCACAACCTGGATTGGTACCTGATAGCTCAACAGAGCTTTACAAGATGAAGAGGTGACAGGAAGTGGTTCCAAGTTGCAGGAAAAGCATTTGCAAAGGTCCCGAGTTTGAAAGGAGCATGATTCCATAGAAGCCCTGAGACAAGCCTGTGGAGGCCAAACCCAAGACTGCAAGGAAAGGACGGGGCAGGTGGTTTTGGAGAGGAGCAAGGTATGGGAGGGTTAGGGCAGATCCTGTGGGCCAAGTTAAGAATTTGGTCTTTCTTTTTTTTTTTTTTTAATTCAGATTTATTTATTTATTATTTGAGAGGTAGAGTTACAGACAGTGAGAGGGAGAGACAGAGAGAAAGGTCTTCCATCTGCTGGTTCACTCCCCAAATGGCGACGGCGACTGGAGCTGTGCCGATCTGAAGCCAGGAGCCAGGAGCTTCCTCCAGGTCTCCCACGCGGGTGCAAGGGCCCGAGGACTTGGGCTATCTTCTACTGCTTTCCCAGGCCATAGCAGAGAGCCGGATCAGAAGAGGAGTAGCTGGGACTAGAACCGGTGCCCATATGGGATGCCGGTGCTGCAGGAGGAGGATTAACCTACTGTGCCACAGCGCCAGCCCCTGGTCTTTCTCTTAATGCAATGGGAAAACCATCAAAGGGTTTAGGAGAGACATGATTAGTTTTTCTATTTTAAAAGATCAATTTTTTATTTTTAAAAAGATTGCTTCCAATACGGAGACCATTAGTGTAGATCAAGCAAGAAACAACAACCAGGTTTGGCATGGTATTAGAGGCTATGGAAACAGAAGATGAGATCTACAGTTCTGGGTGATGGTTTGGGTTGCGTGAAATGCTGATGTCAGGAAGAAGATGACAGTAATGATTCCTCAAAGTCCAGCATGAGAACTGAAAAGCCAGAACAGCATGAAAGCACTGGATTCTGCGTAAGCATAGACCTGTGCCCAAGTTGAAACAGTGAGTAAACAAAGAAACACAATACAACAAAAGAACAAAGTTCCACTTAATACCATGCTGCTTCCTCCTAAGACTGCCCCTGGGATCCTGACTAGTTTGGAGTATTTTTTTCAGTTTACATAAAGTTTCTGTTTCATATGTTTGAATTCTTTTTATTTATTTGAAAGGCAGAGTTAACAGAGGGAGAGAGAGAGAGAGCGAGATCTGCCTGTTCATGCTTGTTCACTTCCCAAATGGCCACAACTACCAGGGCTGGACCAGGCCAAAGCCAGGAGCCTAGAACTGTATCCAGCTCCCCCCCTTTGAGTGACAGGAGCCCAAGCACTTGGGCCATCATCGTCCACTGCTTTCCCAGGCACATTATTAGCAGGGAGCTGGATCAGAAGTGGAGCAGCTGGGACTCGAAGCAATGTTCATATGGGGTACTGGTGTCACAAGCAGCTTAACCATCTGTGTCACAATGCCAGATCCAACGTGTGAATTCTTACATGTAAGATTTATGTTGTGTGAGACAGAAATCATGCAGGTCACCTTACTGTGGGAAAAAACATTCTGGACCTCACCGTCTGCTTCCTGCTCTCTGTGGTCGTCTCATGCCCAGTGGAAAGGGGTCTCATGGTTTGATCAGCTGCTTCCCAAAGCTTAACATACGAGGGTGTTTCAAAAGGTTTGTGAGAAAATCCACTTAAGGGGTGTTCATTTGGTGCAAAAGAGCCTTGAACTCCACACATGATAACGCGTTTTCCGCAGACATTTTGAGGATCCTCCCGTGAATGGGTTCCACATCGCCACATTTGGAAACTCCCCAGTGTTGGTGCTTGGTGCAGTGGTGAAGCAGCCGCTCGGGACACCTGCATCTCATAGCAGAGTGTTTGGGTTCAAGGCTAAGCTTTGCTTCTGACTCTGGCTCCCCCCTAACGCACACCCTGGGAAGCAGTGGATGATGGCTCAGTTACTTGGTCCCTGCCGCCCACACGGGAGACCCAGATTGAGTTCCAGGCTCCCGGCTTCGGCTTGGTCCAGCCCTGGCTTCTGTGGGCATTTGGGGTGGGCACACGTGCACGTGCCCCCCTCCCCCACTGCCTTTCAGATAAGTAAGAGTTTTAAAAATAAACTTTTGGCCGGCGCCGCGGCTCACTAGGCTAATCTTCCGCCTTGCGGCGCCGGCACACCGGGTTCTAGTCCCGGTCGGGGCGCCGGATTCTGTCCCGGTTGCCCCTCTTCCAGGCCAGCTCTCTGCTGTGGCCAGGGAGTGCAGTGGAGGATGGCCCAAGTACTTGGGCCCTGCACCCCATGGGAGACCAGGATAAGTACCTGGCTCCTGCCATCGGATCAGCGTGGTGCACCGGCCGCAGCGCGCCGGCCGCGGCAGCCATTGGAGGGTGAACCAACGGCAAAGGAAGACCTTTCTCTCTGTCTCTCTCTCTCACTGTCCTCTCTGCCTGTCAAAAAAAATAATAATAAAAAATAAATAAACTTTTAATTCCATAAAAAAACATTCTGGAAACTTATTTCAGTATAAAGTGAAATTATCTATGAGTGTTATTTCTCCCCGTAAAGGCCATTTAAGCAGAAAGAATTTCAGTTTACTGAGGAGGCATAACATCTTGATATCAGTATTAAACTGATTTCCTTGATTAATACAATTTTCTAAAGCTAAATTCAATTCCAAGTCCAGATGCAATAAATTATCTGGCAGATCAGGAGAATAGAGTGATCTAATTGAATATTATAGATATGGGAAGAATAGAAAAATAAATAGAAATTACAAAAAAATTCAGACAACAATGAAACTTACTAAACCAGGGCGAACACTGTGGTGCATCAGGCTTAGCCATCATTTGGGAAATCAGTGCCTGGCTTCTCTATGCTTTGGATCCGAACTTCCTGCTAATGTGCCTGGAAGGCAGCAGATGAAGTCCCAAGTCCTTGGGTTCCTGCCACCCACATGGGAGACCCAACTGAGGTTCCTGACTCTGGGCTTTGGCCTGGGCTAGGCTTAGCTGAAGGATGCATATGGGGAATGAACCCACAGCTGAAAGATCTTTCTCCGTGCCCCTCTCACTCTCTGTCACTCTGTTTTTATTTCTTTAAGATTTTATTTACTTATTTGATAGGTAGAGTTATAGACAGAGAGAGGGAGAGAGGGATCTTCCATCTGCTGGTTCACTCCCCAAATGGCTGCAATAACCAGGGCTGGGCTAGACTGAAGCCAGGAGCCAGGAGCTTCTTCCAGGTCTCCCACGTGGGTGCAGAGGCCCAAGTACGTGGGCCATCTTCTGCAGATTTCCCAGGCCATAGAAGAGAGCTGGATCATAAGTGGAGCAGCTGACACTCGAACTGGCGCCCATATGGGATACCAGCATTGCAGGCGGTGGCTTAGCCTACTATGCCACAGCGCTGGCCCCTTGTCACTCTGCTTTTCAAATAAATCTTTTCTTTAAAAAAAAAAAAAACACTAATGTTGGACATTAATGTACTTGAGGAAGCAATTTGAAGAGTGAGTGTGTCTTTAGTTTGGTACGCCAGTAATTAAGCAGACCACTAAATAGACCTGCACCCCGCAGTGCAGTGGTTCTTTTGTCTCTGGGACTCCCAGACTGAGCAAAAAGAGGGAATAAGCCAGAATCCTTGTGATTCTTTAATTTTCTGTTAATGAAAGGGACCTAGAAATAACCAAAACATCATTCAGCACTCCCTTAAACTAATCTCAGTGTTTCCTTCCCCTTTTAGGTGACTGCATTTTTTTGAATATTATAAACATACCATGGAGGATAACAAGACCAACTCAAGAAGAATGGAAAGGTATATTCAGTTTATTTGTGTGTGTGTGTATTGCCTTCTAGGAAACTGTTGGGCATTACTTATCTTTTGCTGTGTAATAAATTACCCACAACACTTAGTGAGTGACTTCAGATAAAAACATTATTATTTCACACTGTTTCTGGGGGTCGGGAGTTTGGGAACAGTTTAACTGAATGACTCTGGTTGGGTTCTGGAAAGATTGAAGTTGGCCAGAGGCTGCAGTCATCGACTTGGTGGGAGCTAGAGAGGGTCCATTTCCAAGATGGTTCATTTACAGAGCTGGCGAGTTGATGCTGGCTGCCAGTGAGAGCCTCCTGGTCACCTCCACAGTGTGCTCCCAATAACGCAGCTGGCTGGCTTCCTGCAGAGTGAGAGATGTGCAGGAGCCAGGCCAAAGCTGCAGTCTTCTGTCACCTCCCTTTGGAAGCCACACTCCGTAATTTCCACAATATCCTTTCAGTTACTTAGGTTACTGCTATTCAGTGTGACCAAAACTACGTAAAGGCATGAACCAGAGAGTGAGCATCATTTGGGCCACCTTGATGGCAGTCAAGCACATTCTGTTTTTCACTAATTATGAGACACGTTTAATTAGCACCTAAACATGTTGCTAGGGAAAAAAGCAAATTTTGGCTCAAATTCAAATTGCTACTTGAATATATTTTTTTTTAATTTAGTTATTTAAGAGGCAAACGTACACACACACACACACACACACACACACAGAAACAGAGGCATTCATACCTGCTAGTTCACTCTTTAAATGCCTGCAGCAGCCAAAACCAGGAGCCAGAAATGCTATCCAGGTCTTCCATGTTGATGACAGACAATCACCACTGCCTCCAAAGTCTTCATTATCAGAAAGCTGGAGTCAGGAGCTGGGTATCAGACCCAGGTGCTCTGATACCAGAGACGGATGTCTCAGCTGTGAGGCTAAACACCCATGCTCTGTATAAGCTTATTAAACGATATGTTGTTTGCCTTATGTTGATCAATATAGAAGGTATTTAGCAAAATCATATGCAAGCTCTTGCTTTTTTCTTATACTTTTATTTTTTATCCCAGTTGTAATACAATATGAACTTGATAGGAGCCAATCTGCACGCTGCCTGTGTTTTGGGTCTAAATAACACTTCAGCATTGGTCACTGACTTCTTTTTTCTTTTTTCTTTCCTTAGAGACAGGCTGGAAGCCTCAAACTTGCCACCAAAACTTAGTCATTCTGAGGTGATGATGTCAGTGATAGGTGAACCGCCTACTGCTAAAGACAAAGAAGAAGAAACAAGGAAAGAAATAGGTGCAGAAATCGTAGATCAACTCTCTCTTCTTGATGTGCTGAGGATCTTAGCAGTCCTGGAAGATACCACAGACCAGCTCTCTATTATAAACTATATCATGCCAGTTCAGTTTGAAAGAAGGCAGAGCACCATCGTGGTATATATGCTCACTGTTACTTAAATTTGCTTTCTTGCCCTTTGATTTCTCTACCGCTTATAGTATATGATCTACTCAATTTAACTTGAGAAATAACTTAGATAAGGGGTTACAGTAATCATTGGAGATAATTATTCTCAGTTGATAGAGCGATATAGCCATAGCTCAAGGTATGTGACCAGACAGGATATCCTTTTCTACTATATTGAATGGCATTATTTTGAGAGGCCTATAGTTAAGTAAGTATAAATACATGTAGAGCGTTCCTAATCCAAAAACCTGAAGTCAAAAATGTTTGCAAATCTGAGTTTTTTAGTGCCAACAACTAAAAAATTTGAGATTTCAGGGCTAGGTATTATGATGCAGGGGGTTAAGCTGCTTGGTATACCCAGATCCCATATCCCAGTGCCTAAGACCCAGTCCTGTCTCTACTCCCAACACAGCCCTCTGCTAATGCACCTGGGAAGGCAGCAGGGGATGGCCCAAGTGCTTGGGTTTTTGCCAGCCAAGGGGGAGACACAGATGGAATTTCTAACTCCTGGCTTCAGCTTGGCCTAACTCTGGCTTTTGCAGCCATTTGGGGAGTGAACCAAAGAGAAAAGATTCATTCATTCTCTCTCTCTCCCTCCCTCCCTCCTTCCTTCCCATCCTCCTCCAAGGACTTAGGCCATCTTCCACTGCTTTCCCAGGCCATAGCAGAAAGCTGGATTGGAAGTGGAGCAGATAGGAGTTGAACTGGCGCCCATATGGGATGCTGGCACTGCAGGCGGCGGCTTCACCTGCTACGCCACAGTGCTGGTCCCTTGAATAAATTTTTAAAAACATATTTTTTAGTGAATGGACTTGAACATTTAACTAGTTTATGTTCTCATGCAAAAGTTCATATTTAGTTCTAGTAATCTGTGAATCATGCTGTGTAACATATTTGCTTCCTTTTCCATAAACCCAAGGGTAAAGGTAGAGGAATAATTTTTAAGGAAATCAGAAAAATGGGATTCTTAAGTTTTCCATTTTCCCTTCTCTTGATAGACAACATCTAAAATAATACCAATTATTTCTTATTGTTTCCAGTTATTTCCCACACAGAGATGTTAAATAGTTGTCTAAAATTAATACAGTTTAGTAAGGGACAGAACCCAGGATTTGAACATGGAAATCAGGCATCCATGGAGTCCATATGTAATTGCTCTTAAAAGCTCAGACTTTTTAAAAAAAATATTTATTTATTTGAAAGGCAGAGAGAGCCATAGGCAGAGATCTATCTATCTATCTATCTATCTATCTATCTATCTATCTATCTATGTATCTATCTATGTATCTATCTATCTATCTGCTGGTTCATTCCCCAAATGGCCACAGTGACCAAAGCTGGGCCAATCCAAAGCCAGGAGCCAAGAGCTTCTTCTAGGTCTCTTGTGCAGGTGCAGGGGCCCAAGGACTTGGGCCATCTCCCACTGCTTTCCCAGGCCACAGCAGAGAGCTGGATTAGATGTGGAACAGACAAGACTTGAACTGGTGCCCATATGGAATGCTGGTCCTACAGGTGGCAGCTTGACCTGCTATGCCACAGCGCCAGCCCCAAAAGCTCAAGCTTTTTAGCCACAGATTAAATAGGAATCATCAATTAAAAGACATATGCTGTTCCTAAGGTCCCTCAGTATACAAGTTTGGGTCTGAGAAAGAAATTAGTTTGGCTTTACCCTACATGATCCTAAAAATCTATATCACACCACTAAATCTATCAGCTTCTGTTTTTTGATATAACTCATGTATTCAATGAGCATTTAAATCTCTGTGATAGCCTAGGCATTGTTCTAAGCAATGAGACCATAAAGATGACCACATTGATTTAACATCCAATCTTGTTCCAAAAAGTATTTGAAACTAGTCTTAAAAAAAAAAAAAAACCAAAACAACAAGAGTTAGAAGTGGAGCAAGATTTCATAAGACATTCTGTCTTCCCTCATGGAACAGACTCCCGTACAGATCCTTTACATATAATTGCAGGATGGTAAATGCCTGCCAACAGAGATATTTCACAAAGAACTTTAGTTTTGATCACAGTCTTAAAGGTTACCAGGTGGTAAGATGGAGAATGACAGAGGGAACATGGTGTGCAGGCAGGAGGACAAGTAGTTTGGTGTGGCTGAAGGAAAAGGCACGTTTCCTTGGAGTAGAGAGTTTAGTGGGAGAAGATAAGGTTGGGAATTGTATACAGAGGACGTGTTTCCTAGAATACCATCTCCTTTAATAAATTGTTAACATCATTTATTATTAGAAAGACACAAGTAGCCTGGAAAAAGCGATGATCACAACAGCTATGAAAATGTCTAACCCATCCCCGCCCAAAGGACCCAAACTGCCAGAAATCAGACAAGGAGGCCAATTTGCTGGAGAATATAACAAAACACAGGATTTCATCTTCAAAAAACCTACGTGGCAGACCATAATGACTATGGAGACTCTGAAGAAAATTCAGAATGACAGGTAAGGAAGGAGGGTGTATTTGGAAATAGGATGTTTTCTCTTTTTATAAAGATTTATTTTATTTATTTGAAAGAGTTACAGAGAGAGGTCGAGACAGAGAAAGAGGTCTTCCATCCGCTGGTTCACTTCCTAGATGACCACAATGATCCAAAGCCAGGAGCCAGGAGCTTCTGCCGGGTCTCCCACGTGGGTGCAGGGGCCCAAGGACTTGGACCATCTTCTACTGCTTTTCCAGGCCATAGCAGAGAGCTGGATAGGAAGAGGAGCAGCTGGGACTAAAACCGGCACCCATTTGGGATGCCAGCGCTTCAGGCCTGGACTTTAAACTGCTGCACCACAGAGCAGGCCCCAAGATGTTTTCATGCATAAATGAGAGAATGGGTATAAGGATGGCTGATGGCTCTCTTGTCTTAGGGGTTAGTTTATCCAAAGTGACTGCTGATAATAAGATTGGATAGACTTCCTAGAGGCAATGTGGTACAACTGAAAGCATGCTGGTCGTGGCATATGCTGGTTTGAGTCGCAGCTGCTCCACTTCCTGTCGCTCCCCCTCTTCGTGGAGGAACGACACAGAACCCTGCGCTGTTCTTTCGTCTGCTCGGCCCTCCCTGGGTTTGCTGCTGGTTCTTCCCGGGTTGGCTACTATCCCTTCCACCTCCGTGGAAGGGCAGTTCCCCCTGGCCACATTCCCCACTTCCGCAGGGGAGCGGCACACCGCCGGCCGGCTTTCTGGGGGCTGCACAGGCGTTCCTTCAGATGTTCCCCTTAGATGTTCCCCATAGATGTTCCCCTTAGATGTTCCCTGGTGCATGCCGTCTCTCTCCTCCTTTATAGTCCTCCTCCGCCAATCCCAACTCGGCTGCCCACACGCCGAGTACGCTGCTCTCCTCCAATCAGTAGCAAGTCCTACAGTTTATTGGTTGAACTGGAGGCAGCTGTGCGGAAGCTGTTTACTTCTCTCCCAGCGCCATATTGTGGGAGAGCAGATGCATAGAATAAGTCTTAATTCCAGTAACTCAGTCCAGTCCGGGCTGCTCCCCACAGATCCCCCTTTCTTTTTATTTTTTGGCGTTGATACGCGCCTGTCTTCGGTGTCCCGCGGCACACACTCTGCTCTACTTGCTAGAGTTGCCACAGGCTCTTACAAGTCCTATCAATCAGGCAAACCGAATCCAAGCCTTCTCATTGCCGTATTGTGGGGGAGACTTATTAGTGTTGGTTCGTGCCTATCTTCGGTGACCTGCGGTGCATAAGCTGCTAGCCGCCGCAGGTGCTCATCGTGCTCATCGCCTCACTTAATCAGGCAGACCGAATCCAAGCTCTCACATTGCAGTGTTGTAGGGAGGCCTTTCTATTTCTCTATTTCTCTATCTCCGGGCATTCCTATTTTTCCCATTCCACTTCTATCTTCCAGCATTCCTATTTCTCTCACTTTACTTCTAAAACTTCTGTTTCTCTTATCCCCGCAGCTTTCCGGCACCTCGCCCCGCCGGCGGGTTCCCGGCTCTGCGCCGCTTCAGCCCGCGCCTCTCTCATCTGCGCAGCTTCCCGGCTTTGCTCGGCTTGGCTTCGCGCGCTCCGCAGTCTCGCACTTAACCCTTTCGCATCTGAACCACGGCCTCGCGTCAGCCCCGTTCCCTATCTACTTGTGCCCCGCACGCTCTCTCTGCGCACGGCAGCCTCCGCGAGTCACACAGCGTAGCTTACGTGTCCGCCACTAGCATTCAATCTAAGTTCCCCGGGCTAGCCTGGCGAATTCAACCCAGCTTACATCTCCGCCCCACGATTTGGCTTCCCGTCCTTTGCTCCCCGGGCTAATCAGACGGATCCCAATCTGGCTTACGTTTCAGCTTCTGGTTTCAACTTTTCGCCCCCTATTCCCGGGCTAACTTGAGAATCCCAAAGTGGCTTTCGTGTCCGCCTCGGCCTGCCCCCCGCGGCTTCAATTTCCCTAACACTTTTCTCTACCCGGTATGTTTCCCTAAGTTTTCTTCCAACAATATTCCTCCCTCATTTCTCCTGGCCTCTCCCCACAGTCCGCATCCGAGTCTGTTTGTTCTAGTTTTCACTTTCGCTTTCGACCTTAGAGATTTCTCCCAGCTTCCCCCCGTAGTCCGTATCTGAGTCTATGCCTAGGCTTTCAATAGCTTCTTCCGGCACCCTTATCGTCCGGCTTTTCCCTAGGCTGTTTGCTAGTCTCTCTCTCCGGTATTTTCCCAGTTCTTCCCGTTTCTTCCCTCTTAAGTTTGCTATCCGACCTAGGTTTCCTAATCCGAGTCATTTCTTCCCTCCTAAGTTTCCTATCCGCCCTAGGTTTCCTATCCGAGTCACGGCACCATTATGTCGCTCCCCCTCTTCGTGGAGGAACGACACAGGACCCTGCGCTGTTCTTTCGTCTGCTCGGCCCTCCCCAGGTTTGCTGCTGGTTCTTCCCGGGTTGGCTACTATCCCTTCCACCTCCGTGGAAGGGCAGTTCCCCCTGGCCACATTCCCCACTTCCGCAGGGGAGCGGCACACCGCCGGCCGGCTTTCTGGGGGCTGCACAGGCGTTCCTTCAGATGTTCCCCTTAGATGTTCCCTGGTGCATGCCGTCTCTCTCCTCCTTTATAGTCCTCCTCCGCCAATCCCAACTCGGCTGCCCACACGCCGAGTACGCTGCTCTCCTCCAATCAGTAGCAAGTCCTACAGTTTATTGGTTGAACTGGAGGCAGCTGTGCGGAAGCTGTTTACTTCTCTCCCAGCGCCATATTGTGGGAGAGCAGATGCATAGAATAAGTCTTAATTCCAGTAACTCAGTCCAGTCCGGACTGCTCCCCACAACTTCCCATCTAAGTTTCCTGCTAATGGCCTGGCAGGGCAGCAGAAGATGGCCCAAGCCTTGGACCCCAGCACCTACGGGAAACTTGGAAGAAGCTCCTGGCTCCTGGCTTCAGACTGGCTCAGCTCTGGCTGTTGAAGCCAACAGGGTAAACTGATCAAAGAAGGCAACTAGCTTTTTTTTTTTTTTTAATTAATTTATTTATTTGAAAGGCAGAGTTACAGTGAGAAAGGGAGAGAGAGAGAGATCGAGAGAGAGAGACTCTTCCATCCACTGGTTCACCTGCCAGATGGCTGCAACGGCTAGAGATGGGGCAGTCTGAAGCCAGGAGCCAAGAGCTTCTTCCGGATCTCCCATGTGGATGCAGGGGCCCAAGGACTTTACCTGCTGTGCTGGCCCCGGCAGCTAGCTTTTCTATTTTCTTACCTTTCCTTTGTGTTTGGAAAATAACGATAACAACCTTGCGGCCTTAGTATAAGAATTAGAAATAAGGCTTAAGCTTAGAGACTACCTTCATGCTTTATCCATTAATGAGAGACAACCATTATCAAAGTAGCCAAATTCTAAACTGTGTTTTAATCCTCGTGGTTTCTTTAAAGTGATCTCCATTTCCACTGTCTTATTAGGCAGGTTTTTTTGTTTGTTTGTTTGTTTTTGTTTTTTGGTCAGCTGGCTGACTTGCTAACAAAGAAGCCTGTTAAGTTCTAAAGCAGGTGTAATGTTCAGATAATCACATTGGGCAAATGGGAGTTTATAGAAGCTACCCAGAGTCAACAGGTAAAGTGACCCTGAAATCTGTGTCTCTGAAGTTTTATTGGAACGCAGCCTTGCCTGTTTGCATACACATTGTCAATGCTGCGTTCAGGCTACAGCACAGAGCTGAGTATGGCAACTGGGAAGTTAGTGGTTCAACAGCAAACATATTTACTGTTTGTCCTTTTTAGATAACATTTGCCAATGTCAATATTAGACCCTAACCAAAGATAATGACTCTTGCTAAAAAGAAATCTTTGACCCAGAAAAGTATCCCTATAAAAACTACCCAATCTTGGTAATGTCCTTTTTATTCCCAGTGTAGTAGACAAAGATTTTTCCTGAGAGATCTAAAGTACTAGTCTCAAGTCATCTTTAGGGGATTAATCTTAGATTTATATTGTGTATGAAACCTAGTTGAGAATTGAAGGGCGGTGTATAATCATGAAAGGTACATCTCCATCAGTTATCCAGAATCAAAGTGGAAGTCAAAATAGCAAATGAATAAAAACTATTAATAGCTTATGAATCAGCCGGCGCCACGGCTCACTAGGCTAATCCCCCGCCTAGCAGCGCCGGCACACTGGGTTCTAGTCCCGGTCGGGGCACCGGATTCTGTCCCGGTTGCCCCTCTTCCAGGCCAGCTCTCTGCTGTGGCCAGGGAGTGCAGTGGAGGATGGCCCAAGTGGTTGGGCCCTGCACCTATGGGAGACCAGGAGAAGCACCTGGCTCCTGCCTTCGGATCAGCTCAGTGCGCCAGTCATAGCGCGGCGGCCATTGGAGGGTGAACCAACGGCAAAAGGAAGACCTTTCTCTCTCTCTCTCTCTCACTGTCCACTCTGCCTGTCAAAAAAAAAAAAAAAAAAAAAGCTTATGAATCTAAAATGGGAATTTGTATCAAGTTTGTGTTTTTTTCTTACTCTAGTCATCTTTATGCAAGAAACTTGATTGCATTGAATGTAAGCTTTCATTATTGTACGCTAACCTACTACTACATTTGTTATTTAAATTCTTATGTTTCAGTTTCTTGAGTTTAGTATAGCTTATTTTAAAATTTTAAGTGGGCTGGCGCCGTGGCTCAATAGGCTAATCCTCCACCTAGCGGCGCCGGCACACCGGGTTCTAGTCCTGGTCGGGCGCCAGATTCTTTCCTGGTTGCCCCTCTTCCAGGCCAGCTCTCTGCTGTGGCCTGGGAAGGCAGTGGAGGATGGCCCAAGTCCTTGGGCCCTGCACCCCATGGGAGACCAGGAGAAGCACCTGGCTCCTGCCATCGGATCAGCACGGTGCGCCAGCCGTGGCGGCCATTGGAGTGTGAACCAACGGCAAAAGGACGACCTTTCTCTCTGTCTCTCTTTCTCATTATCCACTCTGCCTGTCAAAAAAAATTTTTTTAAGTGATTTCACTTTTTTAAAATTATGGAAAATTTCAAAAATGTAGAAAAGCATAAAGAATAAAAAGAATGAATCTTATGTAGGTAACACCAAATTTTAACATTTTAGGATGGTTGCTTTGGGTTTGTTTTCTTTTTTTTATAAGATTTTTATTTATTTATTTGACAGGTAGAGTTACAGACAGTGAGAGAGAGACAGAGAGAAAGGTCTTCCCTCTGTTGGTTCACTCCTCAAATGGCTGCAATGGCTAGAACTACGCTGATCTGAAGCCAGGATCCAGGTTCCTCTTCCTGGTCTCCCATGTGGGTGCAGGGGCCCAAGCACTTGGGCCATCTTCCACTGCCTTCCCAAGCCATAGCAGAGAGCTGGACTGGAAGAGGAGCAACTGAGACTAGAACCCAGCGCCCATATGGGATGCCGGTGCCGCAGGCAGAGGATTAACCTAGTGCGCCATGGCACCAGCCCCATGTTTTCTTTTTTAAGAAATGAAATATTTTGGATGCAGGGGAAACCTCAAATCCTGGTCCTGTCACTCTTCCCCCAAAAATAAACACTCTGCTGAATTTGATGTTTTTTGTTCTCTAGCACGTTGTGATACTTTTATGTGCTTATGTATTTTATTTAAATAACACACATATGGGGCTGGCATTGAGGCACAGTGGGTTAAGCCTCAGCTTTGACATTGGCACCCCATATCAAGAGTATTGGTTCAAGTTCAAGCTGCTTTGCTTCTGATTGAGCACTCTGCTTATGCATCTGGGAAGGCAGCAGATGAAGGCCCAAGTACTTGGGTCTGGGCCACCCATATGGGAGACCCAGATACAGTTCCTGGCTCCTGGCCTTGGTCTGTCCCAGAGCTGGCTGTGGCAGCCATTTTGGGAGTGAACCATCGAGTGGAGGATTCTCTCTCTCTCTTTCTCTCTCTTTACAACTCTCTCTTTTTCTCCCTCTGTTTCTCTCTGTCTCTCTCTCTCTGTTACTCTGTTGTTTAAATAAATCTTTAAAAAAGTGTACTTTTACCTGTTTTTGAATATTCTATGAATAATATCACAATATAGCCCTTTGTGAATATAGGGAAATAAATTTCATTAACTTACCTATTTTGTTTCTCCTCACAGGCGATTTTTCAGTAATATCATTACAAGTACCATGCAGGATTTGCAAGATTCAGGCACTTTCCCCAGCCTCCTGCAAGCTTTGAGCAGAGAGAGGGAAAACAAAAAGCACTTCTATGATGTCATTGCCAGGTGAGAATGATGCTGTGTTATTTGTGTTGATTTTTTTTTTTTTTTTTGACAGGCAGAGTGGACAGTGAGAGAGAGAGAGACAGAGAGAAAGGTCTTCCTTTGCCGTTGGTTCACCCTCCAATGGCCGCCGCGGCCGGCCCGCTGCGGCCGGCGCACCACGCTGATCCGATGGCAGGAGCCAGGAGCCAGGTGCTTCTCCTGGTCTCCCATGGGGTGCAGGGCCCAAGCACCTGGGCCATCCTCCACTGCACTCCCTGGCCACAGCAGAGAGCTGGCCTGGAAGAGGGGCAACCGAGACAGAATCCGGCGCCCCGACCGGGACTAGAACCCTGTGTGCCGGCGCTGCAAGGCGGAGGATTAGCCTAGTGAGCCGGGGCGCTGGCCCGGCTGATGTGTTTTTAAGTGCTGTAAAATACTTGGCAAAAGTCCTTGCTTTATACAGCCAATCAAAATCTGTGCTTTCCAGGGAAGATAACCAGAATCCAGAAATTTGGGTTCCATTCCCAGCTCTGCTGGGATAATAACTCAGATTTCTGAGCCACAGTTCTCTGTCTCTTCAATATGTCAAGAATATTCTATCTCCTATAGTAATCTTTCTTCAGACTGAGTTCACTAAAAATCTTTGAACAATGACAAGTACGTGCCAAGGAAAGTTTTCTTTTCTAGAATCATTCAACTTCTTTCTTTCTTTCTTTTAAAGATTATTTTGTTTATTTGGAAAGCAGAGTTGGGGCTAGGGAGAGAGAGAGAGATCTATCTATCTTCCATCTACTTGTTCACTCCTCAAATGGCCACAGTGGCTGGTGCTGGCTTAGGCTGAAGCCAGGAACCTGGAACTGTGTGTCTCCCACCTGGGTACAGGGGCCCAAGTACTTGGACCACCATATTCTGCTTTTCCAGGCACATTATCAGGGACTGGATTGGAAGTGGAGAAGCCAGGACTTGAACTAACACTCATATGGCATACCCGTGTCACAGAATGCAGCTTAACCCACTGTGCCATAACATCGGCCTTACTTTCAACTTATTTCAGAGATTTTCATGCTGTGTGAATACTCAACACAGTCAAAATAGCTTGGGACCAAGATAAAATTCTGTATATATTAACCCTATATACTCAGATTGCAGAAGTGTTTATCTTGTCTACAGAAGTGTCTTTGTTTTTCCTTAAGTTGTTTTCCTTTTCTTCCCTCCTAGTATCAGTCATAAGTTCTGTACTACAGTTATTATGAACATTAGATTAATACACATTAAATATATAGGATAGTTCCTGGCATATAGTAAATGCCTAATAACAATAATAGCTACTATTTTGATCTTAACCTTCATTGCTTTTAAGGAAGAAGAAAATGTGCACTTGTATTTATTGCTGGTTGGAGAATGAATTGGAACAATATTTTGAAAAGTATTTATAAAAATAAAAATATATACATCAAAATTCAATTTTATAGTATTTTGTACCATTCCATAATTTATTTAACTGTTTTTGGAGTTTGAATTTTTAGGTTGTTCCCAACTTTTTGCTATAGCAAATAATGCTTTAGTGTTTGTCTTGGTACATAATATATATCAGCAAATGTCTGAATCTGTTATTATATTGGGTTGAATCACTAAATGTAGAATTACAGACTCAGATAATCTGTACATTAAAAGAAGATATTGTAGAGCTGCCATAAGTATTGTTTACAAAGTTTAATAACTTGGGGAAAATGTTTATGCTACAATTTTAAGTAAAATAAAGCAAGGCTGAAAATATTATCACATCTATACAGTAAAACTTAAAAAAATATGGGTAGAAAAATAACTTGAAGGAAGTATACTAATATATTAATAATATAGTAGTTTTTAAAAATATGTATATACTTGTATTTGAGAAGTAGAGAAAGAGAGAGACAGGGAGGCTAGGGCTGGGCCAAGACGAAGCTAGGAGCCAGGAACTCCATCTGGGTCTCTTCTCTTAGGCAGGGGCTGTCTGCTGCTGCTTTCCCAGGCACATAAGCAGGAAACTAGATTGGAAGTGGAACAACTAGGATTCAAACTGGCACTCTGGTATGAGATGCTGGCATCACCAACAGAGGTTTAACCCGGTGCCCTGCAACACTGGTTCCGGAACTTCATCTTTTAAAATATGCAATTCACTGATGTTTGGTACATCCCCACTGAGTTGTGCAGTCATCACCACTAATTCCAGAGCATTTTCACCATCCCCCCAAAGTCACTGCCCCTCCTACACTCCCCATCCCCACCAGCCTCTTTAGTTCAGTGGTAGTCCTCTTACTGCAGAACACAATTTTATAAATAAAATAAAAAAAGAAAGAGAGAGAGAAAGAATGGGAAATAAAGCATTAATGTGTAACTAGAGGGGTCAGTGCTGTGGTGTAGCAGGTGAAGCCACTGCAGTGCTGGCCTCCCGTCCAGGTGAGGTTTGAGTCCCAGCTGCTCCACTTCCCATCCAGCTCTCTGCTATGGCTTGGGAAAGCGGTAGAAGATGGCCCAGGTGCTTGGGCCCCTGCACCCATATGGGAGACCCTAAGGAAGCTCCTGGCTCCTGGCTTTGGATCTGTGCAGCTCCGGCTGTTGGAAGATAGCCAAGCACTTGGGCCCCTGCCACATATGTGGGAAACCTGGATGGAGTTCTTGGCTCCTAACTTTAGCCTGGCCCAGCCCTGGCTGCTGTGGGAATTTTGAAAGTGAATCAGCAGATGGAAGATTGATCTCTCTCTCTCTGTTTCTCACTGTCTCTGTTGCTGTGCCTTTCAAATAAATATTTTTTAAAGGCACTTGTTTGTTTAAAAAAAGAGAGTGCATATAACTGTGTTAAGAGAAAAACTTAGTGTAAAAATTGTATATGTAATGTAAGCCCAGTTTTGAAAGAGAAAAACTGTGGTGTGTAGTGACTAGAAAGAAATACACTGATCCTTTGTTACTCCCGGGGATTTGGTTCCAGGACCCCCTGTGGATACCTTAGTCTGGATATTCAAGCCCATCTGTAAAATGATACAGTATTTGTGTTTAATCTATGTATATTTTCCTGTGTACTTTAAACCATCTCTAGATTACTTACAATGACTCATGCAATGTAAGTGCCATGAAATAAATGTCTGTACATCTTTAGTATGGACACAACATTTTTTCCAGAAATTAAATTATTTACTTATTTTCATCTATTTGAAAGGCAGAGAGACAGAGAAATATATCTTCCATATCCTATAGTTCACTTTCCAAATGTTCACAATATCTGGGGCTGAGCAAGTCTAAAGTCAGGAGCCCAGAACTCAAGCTGGGTCTCCCACGTGCTGCCTCCAAGGTACGCATTGGCAAGAAGCTGGATTTGGGAATGGAGTCAGAACTTGAACTCAGGCACTTGATGAGAATGTATGTTGTCCCTTTCTCCAGATATTCTTGATTAGCAGTTGGTTGAATCCATGGATGCAAAATCCCTGAATATGGAGGACATATTGAATAATAAAATTTTAACCATAGTAAGATAATGGGTGAATTTCTTTTTTTCACTTTTTTTTCATTTTCTAGGTGGTTTTTTTTTTTTTTTTGGACAGGCAGAGTGGACAGTGAGAGAGAGAGAGAGAGAAAGGTCTTCCTTTGCCATTGGTTCACCCTCCAATGGCCCCCGCGGCCAGCGCGCTGCGGCCGGTGCACCACGCTGATCTGATGGCAGGAGCCAGGTACTTCTTCTGGTCTCCCATGGGGTGCAGGGCCCAAGCACCTGGGCCATCCTCCACTGCACTCCTGGGCCACAGCAGAGGGCTGGCCTGGAAGAGGGGCAACCGGGACAGAATCCGACACCCCGACCGGGACTAGAACCCGGTGTGCCGGCGCCGCAAGGTGGAGGATTAGCCTAGTGAGCCGCGGCGCCGGCCATTTTCTAGGTTTTCTAAAACAGGCATATATTCTCTCATAATCTCATGTAAATGTTTGTTTAAATGAACCTGTGTTTGAGATGCTAATTTTAATAGTAGAGGTCAAGTTTTTATTCTGCATTTATAAATCTTGCAATTTATAAATGGGAAGAACATAATCTATCATTTGTTTTGGCAATGCGAATTTCAGGAGTCAGGTATGTGCTTTCTAAAAACTACTGGGTAAAACTGCTTACCTAAATGCAACTTAGTGGTAAGTTGTTCTTGGTTGTTGTTGTGTTTATTCTTGTATTGTTTTAAGTCTAAATACTGGAATTGCTAGAGAGATGCACAGTTCCATTTCTCTAAGAAAACTGAAACAGCAATGCAAATAGTTCCGTTCTGGGGTTCTGGTGTTACACTGTACTGCGTGTCAGCTCCATTCTGCCTTTTGCTGTCTGTGAAACCACGGCAAGTGTGTTAGTCCAGGTCTTCTAAGACACAGAGGCCATGATGGGATTATTCATGCAGAGGTCTTATCAGAGAGAAAATGGAAGACTGAGCCCAGGTGAGGGAGGGGCAGGCTGGGCACAAGAGACAGCTGTGCAGTCCCAGCACGGGTCAGCAAGGTCACCAGAGTCACAGGGTCCACATCAGCCTGAGACCCTGGCTGTCCCGGGAGGGGCCTGCTCCTGGGGTGGGAGCAGAGTGTGGCCTGTTCCCAGGGTAGCTTCAGAACACGCACAGTGAAGATGCCCACAGCCTGGAAGCGGGGGCCCTGTGCACTCTCTGGCGCTCTCCAGCTGGGGGCCTGTATGGCACACTCAGGTCCACACAGCAAGCTGCCATTGCCTTCGCCACATTATCCTCATCTGTGAGAGAGATGGTGACAGACTAGCACGGAAGGCTGCGGGGAAGCAGGAGCATGGCATTAACGTGCTCGGGATGGAAGAGTCTCCTTTGTCCTCTGGGTCTGTGTTTTTTCTCAGAGGTGACTATTTTAGATGCAACACTGATTAGACAGAAAAGGCTTCCTCCACTACAGCAGATCACAGGGTAATGTTAGTGAACGTGTGCTCAGTGGACCAGCACTTTGGGCATCACCTGGGAGCCGGTTACAGCTGCAGGGCCCAGAGCCCCCTCCCTGACCTCCAGAGTCAGAATCCGTGTGTGGGTGGGAGGGGTGGGGTGTGGCTGGCGCTGGCTTTGAAGGGCCAGGAAGCCTTCATCCTGCACAGGCAGTTTGAGAAGCACTGCTCTGAACACAAATCATTCTTATTACTTCTAGGGAGGAAAAAGGAAAAAAACAGATAAAATCTCTTCAAAGGCAGCTGGTGAATGTCAGAGAAGAACGGCAAGCTGAAGCTCAGGTAAGAATTACCTGGCCAGCGCCAAAATTACGGAACTAAAGCCGCTGTACGGAGGCCATCTCTCTCAAGCAAGGAGAAGTTATGTATGAAAAATGGTTGTGACGACTGCGGCGGCTTTACCATTGGAAAATAAAGAGAAAAACTGGAGAGCTGGCCTGTTGGGAACAGAGTTCCTAGAGCCCCTCACCTGCTGAGGCTCTTAGTCTGCTACTGCTCGTATCTCCCACTGGCCACACGACCCACTGCTTCCTTGCCTGGCCTCAGGTACTCTCCCGTAGTGTAACATCCCAGATGGGAAAGTATGACTGCTGAGCACATTACAACCTCCCTGATACATGATGCTGAGGTGTAGCGATGTCCTTAACCATCATGACCACCTTTTATTTTCTCTTTCCACAAACACTTTTTGGTAACGACACTTACCCTCTTGGGTTACATTCTCAGCCCTTACGTCCAGCCCAAGTAAACTGAAGCAGAATATCACTCAGATGTGTTGTTCATCAGCAAAGGGACAGGTTAAGAAACCAGCGCTGAAGATCCAGGGCAAATCTTAGAACGAAAAACATTGATTAAGATGAAATGACACTAAATCCTTAGAGTTACTAAAAACCAGTGGTGCGGTTAAGCTTGGGAAATAAGATTAGGAAGTACTAAGAGACCAGTGGGACACAAAAGGATGCCAGCAATTAGGATGACCAGCTTGTGTGTGTCGAAGTAGGTGTGGTCACTTGGACGTAAAGGAGCAAATGCCCAAGATCAGAAGCTTCCTGACGATGCCCTAGGTAAGAAGTCATGGGGCCGGCATTGTGGTGCAGTGGGTTAAGCCTCTGTTGGCAATGCTGGCATCCCATTTGGAGTGCTGGTTCGAGTCGCAGCTGCTGCACTTCGTTTTTTTTTTTTTTAATTTTTTTTTTTAATTTATCTGACAGGTAGAATTATAGACAGTGAGAGAGACAGAGAGAAAGGTCTTCCTTCCGTTGGTTCACTCCCCAAATGGCCGCCATGGCAGGCTCTGCGCCGATCCGAAGGCAGGAGCCAGGTGCCTCCTCCTGGTCTCCCATGCGGGTGCAGGAGCCCAAGCACTTGGGTCATCCTCTACTGCCTTCCCAGGCCACAGCAGAGAGCTGGACTGGAAGAGGAGCAACCGGGACTAGAATCCAGCACCCACATGGGATGCCGGTGTCGCAGGCAGAGGATTAACCAAGTGAGCCACGGTGCTGGCCATTGCTGCACTTCTGATACAGCTCACTGCTGATGTGTCCGGGAAGGCAGGGGGTGATGACCCACGTGCTTGGGCCCCTCCCGTGTGCTAACTAGTATGGAGTTCTGGGTTTCTGGCTTCAGTGGCTGTTGTAGCCATCTGGGGAGTACACCAGCAGATGGAAGATCTCTCTGTCTCTGTCTCTCTCTCTCTGTCAGTCTGCCTTTCAAATAAATAAGTAAATCTTTAAAAGAAAAAAAAAAAAGAAGTCACAAAGGAAAAAAAATGCATTGCTGTCAAACTACTGAATGTCAGAATACCCAGCAAGGTAACGACAAAGCAGCATTTTTATGAAATTGTAATTGTAAAAAAAAAAGGGGGGGGGGAGGGCTGGCTCCATGGCTCACTTGGTTAATCCTCCTCCTGCGGCACCAGCATCCCATATGGCCACCGGTTCTAGTCCTGGCTGCTCCTCTTCCAGTCCAGCTCTCTGCTGTGGCCCGGGAAGGCAGTGGAGGATGGCTCAAGTGCTTGGGTGCCTGCACCCGCATGGGAGACCAGGAGGAAGCACCCGGCTCCTGGCTTCGGATCGGCGTAGTTCCAGCTGTGGCGGCCATTTGGGAGTGAACCAATGGAAAAGGAAGACCTTTCTCTCTGTCTCTCTCTCTCACTGTCTGTAACTCTACCTGTCAAATAAATAAATAAAATCTTTAAAAAAAAAAAAAAGGACAAAGGTCTATATGCAGAAATTGTTTTCATACATCAGCAACAGATTTAGAATAGGAAGTTGAACAAATATATTGTTTACAATAGCATCAAAAGTATCAACTATCCAGCTTTCACTTCAGTACCCCCATTACATCAACAAAGTATGCAGAACGTCTTCACAGAATACTATAAAACAGTATTGAAAATTAAATAATAAATTAGTGGAGGGATAGACTGTTCTTGCTTATGGATTGGATGAATCAATAGTATAAAGATGTCAGTGCTTCCAAACTTGATCTATAAATTAAATATAATCCCAATCAGAATCCTGATTGGAATCTATTTATTCATTTATTTTACTTTTTTATTTATTTTATATTTTTATTAAAAATTTATTTATTTATTTGAAAATCAGAGTTACACAGAGAGAGTAGAGGCAGAGAGAGAGAGAGAGAGAGAGAGGTCTTCAATCCAATGGTTCACCCCCCCATTGGTCACAATGGCTGGAGCTGCACTGATCCAAAGCCAGGAGCCGGGAGCTTCTTCCGGGTCTCCCATGTGTGTGCAGGGGCGGAAGGACTTGGGCTATCTTCTACTGCTTTCCCAGGCCATAGCAGAGAAATGGATCAGAGGTGGAGCAGCCAGGTCTCGAACCGGTACCCATATAGGGTGCCGGCACTTCAGGCCAGGGCGTTAACCCTCTGCACCACAGTGCTGGCCCCTATTTTACTTTTTTTAAAGATTTATTTATTGAGGGTGGCGCTGATTTATTTATTTATTTATTTATTTGAAAGGCAGAATTACATACAGAGAGGCAGAGAGAGAGGGAGAGAGGTCTGCCATCTGCTCGTTCACTTCCCAAATGGCCTCAACAGCTGGAGCTGCACTGATCTGAAGCCAGGAGTTAGGTGCTTCTTCCGGGTCTCCCACACAGGTGTAGGGGCCCAAGCATTGGACCATCTTTCACTGCTTTCCCAGACCATTAGCAGAGAACTAGATCAGAGTGGAGCAGCTGAAACATGAACTGGCGCCCATATGGGATGCTGGTGCAGCAAGTGGAGGCTTTGCCCACTATGCCACGGTGCCAGCCCCTATTCATTTATCTTTAAGAAACTTGACACACTCACTCTAAAATTTATACACAAGTACAAAGGGCTAAAAATAGTCAAGACTATTGATGGGGAACAAGGGGGATGGAGTTGCTTTTTAGAAGTTTTAGAATTATTATATAGCTGTGGCCAGTGCCGCGGCTCAATAGGCTAATCCTCCATTTGCAGCACCGGCACACCGGGTTCTAGTCCCGGTCGCTCCTCTTCCCTCTTCCTGTCCAGCTCTCTGCCATGGCCCAGGAGTGCAGTGGAGGATGGCTCAGGTGCTTGGGCCCTGCACCCGCATGGGAGACCAGAAGCACCTGGCTCCTGGCTTCAGATCAGCACGGTGCGCTGGCTTCAGCGCCATTGGAGGGTGAACCAACGGAAAGGAAGACCTTTCTCTCTATCTTTCTCTTTCACTGTCCACTCTGCCTGTCAAAACTAAAAAAAAAAAAAAAAAAAAAAAGGAATTATTATATAGCTGTACTTATTAAAACAGTGTCTATTGATGCAGGGATTGACAAATAAGAGCAACTGAACCAAATAAGAACCATTACAGGTTTTGACAGAGATTGCACTGTCATCATGTGGGTGAGAAGTCTTCATCCAGGTGCTTGTCTCCGAAGCAAGAAAGAGGAGATGTAGGTAAAGGTCAGCAGAGGAACAAGATTTTTTTGCATGAAGAATGAAAGTACACACTGAAGTGGGAGTGCAGGGACACATGAAGGTGAGGTTCACTCAGTGAGACTTGGGTTGGACCTGTATATGGAGGCATAGTGGGTGGTACCTGGACAGGGCTTACTTGAATATTTATAGGGAGCAGAATCTAGGGCAGAGTTTGAGTACTGCCCATTTCCTTGCCCTCTTTTGGAAATCTCCGAAGTGTCATGGCATCAAGTGCATGACGGGAGTAGGCATGTTGGCCATTGTAATCTTATTAGAATGCTGTTGTAATTAGCTAAAGGTCACTGTGGAGATGCAGTCAGTACCCATCTTGGTTCTCTTTGGCCAGTGCTGGTTCAGGGCAGCAGTTTTGCAGAAACTGCAGTTAGTTCCCCTCTGCATGGAAGGCGGGGGTTTGGTCAAAGAAGGCAGGGCTGCAGGGAAAGCTTGCAAAGCCACAGGAAGTACATGCTTGAGAGGAAGTGTGGAGGTGCACCCAACAAGGTACACGTGCGAGGCAGGGAGCAGATTATGGACAGCCTTACAAGGCAGGCTTTTCTGGGCAAACATCATCAGCGAGGGCCATGTAGGTGGGGAAATTCAACATTTAAGAAATTTGTGTTGTCCTTGAGTCAGGGTTTGGAGCCGTGTTGAATTTCTAAGCCCTTTCTTGGCCTGATAGTGCTACATTTAGACTACCCGGACCTATGACTTTTCTTGAACCTTGAGTTTCTTAAAGTAGTTGCCTTTACCTCACCTTGCTGCCTCCAGCATATTCAATAAAGCTTTCCAGTGCCGGAGCTGCCACTGAAGTATTTAGTGTAGGGAAGCTATTACCAAAATAAGCTGGGACAAGCACTGTGGCTCAGCAGGTTAAGCTGTGGCTTGTGATGCTGGGATCCTACATCGGAGTACCAGTTCCAGACTTCCCACCCAGCTTCCTGCTAATGCACGTGGAAAGGAAACGGGTGATGGACCAACTACTTTGGCCCCAGCTACCCATGTGGGAGATCCAGAAGGAGCTCTTTGCTTCTGGCTTTAGCCTGGCCCAGCCCTCCAAGCCATACTCCATTTTTCTCCTCTGGGCACCCCTTTGCATGTTGCCCAGCTCTTCATGCAGCTCCTCAGCCTCATGCCCTCTAATGATTCTTCCCGCTTTTTTGTTTTTGTTTTTCCCAGATGTAGGATGAGTTTCAAAGAGAATAAGTGGAGGTAACTGTGATGATCTGTAGGCTCCAAGATGGGTTAAAGAGTTAAATGAAGATAGAAGGCATGCTGGCTAAATTTGTAGGTGGTACAAAAGTGTGATAAGTATTAGATATCAGAACGCAAAATCCCATCAAGGAGTGAAACACAGAACTGACTCCACAAGGTTCAGAGATGAAACTGAAATCCTCATTTTGGTTAGAAAAAGCTTGTAAATTGGAAATTGTGATGGTCCCATTTGTCTTCAACAATTTCATTAGAGGCTTAGTGTGAGGTTCTAATATGAGTACCTGAGATTAGGACCCACCACTAGTTGTGGAAGGAACAACATGTTGAAAAGGTGCCTGTTGGGGCCGGCACTGTGGTTTAGTGGATAAAGCCACTGCCTGCAGTGCTGCCATCCCACATGGGCACTGGTTTGGGTCCTGGCTACTCCACATCCAATCCAGCTCTCTGTTATGGCCTGGGAAAGCAGCAGAAGATGGCCCAAGTGCTTGGGGCCCTGCACCCATTTCGGAGACCTGGAAGAAGCTCCAGGCTCCTGGCTTCGGATTGGCCCAGCTCTGGCTGTTGCGGCCATTTGAGTTTGAGGAGTGAACAGCAGGCAGAAAACCTCTCTTTCTCCCTCTCTCTCTGCCTCTGCCTCTCTGTAACTTTGCCTTTCAAATAAATAAATAAATCTTTTTAAAAAAGATTTTTAAAAAAGATTTATTTATTTATTTGAGAAATCTTTTTAAAAAAGATTTATTTATTTATTTGAGAGCCAGAGTTACAGACAGTGAGAGGGAGAGACAGAGAGAAAGGTCTTCCCTCCGTTGGTTCATTCCCCAAATGGCTGCAACAGCTGGAGCTGCACCGATCTGAAGCCAGGAGCAAGGTGCCTCCTCCCGGTCCTCCACGTGGGTGCAGGGGCCCACAGACTTGGGCCATCTTTTACTGCCTTCTCAGGCCACAACAGAGAGCCAGACTGGAAGAGGAGCAGTCGGGACTAGAACCAGCACCCATATGGGATGCCAGCACTGCAGGCAGAGGATCAACCCACTGTGCCACGGTGCTGGCCCCTAAATAAATAAATCTTCAAAAAAAAAAAAAAAAAAAAAGAAAGAAAGAAAGAAAGGTGCCTGCCTTCCTCATTCTTCTCTTGACTTCTTAGTTTTCCTTTCCTTTTTTTTTTTTTTAAATATTATTTATTTGAGAGGTAAAGTTATCTGCTGGTTTACTCCACAAATGGCTGCCATGGCCGGAGTTGGGGTAATCCGAAGGAACCAGAAGCTTATTCCGGGGTCTCCCACATGGGTGCAGAGGCCCAAAACTCAGGCCATCTTCAGCTGCTTTCCCAGGCACATTGGCAGGGAGCTAGACTGGAAGTGGAGCAGCCAGGACTCAAACCAGCAGCATCCCTATGGGATGCTGGCACCATGGGTGGAGGCTTAACCTACTATACCACAGCACTAGTTTTCCTTTCAAAGTACTGCTTTTGTGGCTTGTCATCAGGGTCCTAACGACATGACAACATTTTAGCATACCTTATTGTGAAAAGCCCTTGGAACCTTGTGAACAAAGCTGTTTTGATTATTGCAGTTAGTGATCCTGTGTAGTGTTAATGCGACAGGGAAATAACTCCCCTTTCCTCTGTTCCTCTGTTGTGGTTATGACTTCTGGATGATTTAGGTGTCGCTTTTTTTTTTTTTTTTTTTTTTTTTTACTTGAAAGAGAGAGAGTGAATGCTTCTCTCTGCTGGTTCACTCCCAAATGCCTGCATCAGGGACCAAGAACTCGATCTGGCTTTCTCATGTTGGTGGCAGGGGCCCAAATACTTGAGCCATCACATGCTGTCTTGCAGGGTGTACACTAGCAGGAAGCTGGAATGAGGAGCAGAGCTGGGACTCAAACCCAGGCGCTCTGGTATGGGAGGCAGGCATCTCAAGTGGCATCTTCACTGCTGCCCCAGACGTGTGCCCGTGGGAGTCCCATTTAAGAAATTTACTCAGATCAGCAAGGACAGTGAGGTGTGTGGGAACTTTATTACCAAAGGAAAGGCAGAGGAATTGGTATGATTAATCTGAAAAGGGAGTAGTTCAAATGGAAGGGAAAGCAGATGGTGGAACTGGAGCCTGAAGCTTTAGAAGTTTGCATTTGATTATGTTTGATCCCACGAGATCTGTTGAGCTCAGACTTTGCTCATAGACTTCTAGAATCAGTCAGTATTCTTAGTCAGAGACAGCCCGCCAGATATAAATGTCAGTTTAAAATACAGCTATGTTTTGTCTGTGACTTTTATCACTTTCCATTTTCCTTTTTCCATTCCGCAAAACAGGCAACCTGAAGTATAAAATAAGTTCCAGCTCCTCAGGGTAGAAGCTTCTAAAACTCCAGGAAGTAGTATCCCTTCTCTGCCTGGTTCAGTTGTGAAAACAGATGCTGCCATTAAAAGCCTTTGGCTCACATTTCTGTGGCGGCCATCAGAGCCCTGTTAATTTGAATTGGTTGACTGCGTCTTTCCATTACTAAATCATGCTTCTCGGGATTCAAATAACAAGTCCAGAAGTCCAGGTCTGGAGGCATTTTCAACTTGAAAATCAAGTTCTGTCTGCCGTTAAAAACCCACAAAAATGTAGCCTCAGTCAGGCCTGGATCCTGGGGAAAGCTGCAGACACCATGGACAGCCAGGATTATAGGTTGTGGCGAAGGCAAGTCTTTTCTTAGTGAAGTCTTACAAGGAATTCATATAACTGAAGACCCTTGGCCTGTAACCCGTTGCTTTTAGTCTGGCTCCTGCGGCACACTGGGGAACTGAGGAAATGAATGGCATTCAGTTCACAGTAGTACGGCTGATCATGGTTTTACCAGCACTAACCAGCCTGTCAGCATTTGACATCCTCCTCCATGTTTCCACATCATCACCGTGGAGGGCCATAACAATGTGCAGACCAGCAACACAGAAAGAAATCAGAGCAATCAGAGGCCGTGGCAATGGCGTTAGAACCAGAGGCCTTTGGCCTGGCACAGCCATTGTCGTATGTATCGTATGCATTATGAACAGTTACATAACTCAGCACCTTCTGTGTACCACAGGCAGACACTTCGAGCATTTTCAGTCTGCATTTCGGATGTTCATATTGTTACTTTTTTTAAAAAAGTATTTTACTTTAAAGTCAGAGTTACACACAGAGAGAAGGAGAGGCAGAGAGAGAGAGAGAGAGAGAGAGAGAGAGAGGTCTTCCATCTGCTGGTTCACTCTCCAATTGGCTGCAATGGCCAGAGCTGTGCCGATCTGAAGCCAGGAGCCAGGAGCTTTTTCTGGGTCTCCCACATGGGTGCAGGGGCCCAAGGACGTGGGCCATCTTCTACTGCTTTCCCAGGCCACAGCAGAGAGCTGGATTGGAAGAAGAGCAGCCGGGACTCAAACTGGCGCCCATATGGGATGCTGGCACTGCAGGTGGCGGCTTTACCACAGCACTGGTCCCCATATTGTTACTTTAAGACTGTGTTTTAAAAATTTTTATCTTCTTGAAAGAGCAACTGAGAGAGGCAGACAGAGAGAGACAGAGATGTTTTCCATCCGCTGGTTCACTCCCCAAATGCCCACAACAGCCAGGGCTGGGCCAGGCAGAAGCCAGAAGGCTAGAACTCTCCATCCCAGTCTCCTCTGTGGGTGGCAGGGCCCTTAGCACTGGAGCTGCTGCTTCAGGAAGCTTTATCAGGAAGCTTCATTGGAAGCAGAGTGAACAGGACTCATGCTGGTACTCTGATACGTGCCGCAGTGCCCACCACCATGTTGTCACTTTGAAAGACTTAGTATTCAATTTGATGAAGAAAACTGACCAGAATATGCTCTAAAGGTTTTTTCCCCTTACTTTCTTTGAGAGACAATTCCCATTTGCTGGTTCATTCCCCAAATGTCCACAGTGGCCACAATGGGGCCAAGGCCACAGGCAGGAGCTGGGGACACAATCCAGGTCTCCCAAGTGAGTGGCAGGGACCCAGGGTCTGCACTGGTGGGAAACTGGAGTCAGGAGCTGGAGCTGGGTATTGAACCCAGGTCCTCTGACGGGGGACATGGGAATCTTACTGGGCATCTTAACTGCAAGGTTAAGTGCCTGCTCCTTGAGTTTTTGAATGTGTATTTTTATATGGACACTGTTTAGTGAATACATAACCGTCCAACACTTCAGATTCTGTGAGAAACAGGTCTACTGTTATTAATACAGGCTGAGATTGTCTGAAAAGGGTTTTAGGTATTCCAGTTACCCTTTAAGCTGGACCTTGAAGGTCTAAGAGATTAAATAGATAAAAGGATTCCAGTCGATGAAGTGAAACCGTCACAGTATCACTTTAACACAAGTCTTCCTAAACAGGCAAACCTTATCACTGATTGTATAACAATTTGGAAATACAAGGGAGGGAGTAGAAGGAAAGAGAAAATGAGGGAGAGAGAGGGGGGAAGAAAAGCTAGTGTAGAAAAAAGGGAAGAAAAAAAGAGGCAAAAAGGATGTTTCTTTTCTTTTTTCTTTTGAAGATTTATTTGTTTGAAAGTCAGAGTTACAGAGAGAGGGAGAGACAGGCAGGTCCTCCTTCTGCCGGTTCACAACCCAGGTAGCTGCAACAGCCAAGACTTGTCCAGGCCAATGCCAGAGCCAGGAGCTACTTTGAGCTCTCCCACTCTGCAGGGCCCCAAACGCTTGGGCTGTCTTCAGCTGCATTTCTCAGGTGCATTAGCAGGGAGCTGGATTGGGAGTGACACAGCCGGATCTTGAACTGGCGCCCATGTGGGATGACAGTGCTGCAAGCCGCGGCTTAACCTGCTGCACCACAGTGCTGACCTCAGAAAGGCCATTTCTTACAATTAATAAACATTCATGGAACTCCTCAATTGTTATGAGCACTGGTAGAATTTTACCGATGCAAAAATGGACTTAAAGAAGTTCAATAATTTTCCCACTGATCCTACTTGCAAGAGGATATAAAGTACTAAGACATATTAGCATCATCAACTGGGCTTGCAACATATTCTCTTGCCAGAGATACTCATCTATTTGGTATTGTGTCATTATAGTTACAATAATTACAGTACAGTTGGAATGATTCTATAGAATTATTTATTTATTATTTATTATTATTATTTTTTTTTTGACAGGCAGAGTGGACAGTGAGAGAGAGAGACAGAGAGAAAGGTCTTCCTTTGCCGTTGGTTCACCCTCCAATGGCCGCCCCGGCCGGCACGCTGCGGCCGGCGCACAGTGCTGATCCAATGGCAGGAGCCAGGAGCCAGGTGCTTTTCCTGGTCTCCCATGGGGTGCAGGGCCCAAGCACCTGGGCCATCCTCCACTGCACTCCCAGGCCACAGCAGAGGGCTGGCCTGGAAGAGGGGCAACCGGGACAGAATCCGGCGCCCCGACCGGGACTAGAACCTGGTGTGCCGGCGCCGCGAGGCAGAAGATTAGCCTAGTGAGCCGCGGCGCCGGCCGATTCTATAGAATTATATACAGAAGTCAGACAAAAGGCCTTGAAGAATTCCTTTGTGATTAATATTCAGGACCTATGCTCCTTTAAGCTCTGTCTACATTTCATTGTGGATAATTTTGGCCAATTTCAACTTTATTTCTTCCAGTAGTTACTTAAAACTAATTCCACCTAGCTTGCATGCTAAGATTAAAGGTGGTTTATGGGACACACATTGTGGTTCCGTGGGTTAAGCTGCTGCTTGGGCTGCCTGTATCCTGTATTAGAGTGCTTGTTTTGTGTCCCTGCTACTCCACTTCTGATGCAGCTTCCTGCTAATATGCCTTCCTGGAAGGCAAGAGATGATGGCTCAAGTGCTTGGTCCCCTGTCACCCGCATGAGAGACTTGGATCAAGTTCCTGGCTCCTGGCTTTACCTGATGTAGCACTGGCTGTTGTGAGCTTTTGGGGAGTAAACCAATGGATGGAAGATCTCGCTCTGTCTCTCCCTTCCTCTGTCTTTCTGACTTTCTAATAAATAAATAAATGAATCTTTAATAAAAAATTAAAGGTTGTTTATATAAACATAAATCTCTTATTGGAGCCATGCATTTTTGTGATTAGTTATAAAGCAATACTTTAAAAATTTCATGGAGGGGTGAGTGTTTAGCTTAGCGGTTAAGACTCTGTGTCAAGCCATTGTAATCCATAAGCTGTACTTTGGAAATTTATATTCATTAAATAAAAGTTAAAAAAAAAAAGATTCTGTGTCCATGGCCAGTGCCGCAGCTCACTAGGTTAATCCTCTGCCTGCGGTGCCGACACCCCTGGTTCTAGTCCCGGTTGGGGCGCTGGATTCTGTCCCGGTTGCTCCTCTTCCAGTCCAGCTCTCTGCTGTGGCCAGGGAGTACAGTGGAGGATGGCCCAAGTGCTTGGGCCCTGCACCCGCATGGGACACCAGGAGAAGCACTGGGCTTCTGGCTTCAGATCAGCACAGTGCGCCGGCCGCAGCGGCCATTGAGGGGTGAACCAATGGAAAAGGAAGACCTTTCTCTCTCTCTCTCTCACTGTCCACTCTGCCTGTCATGAAAATTTTAAAAAAAATTAAAAAAAAAAAAGAAAAGATTCTGTGTCCAGGGGTTTGTGTTTCGGCACAGCAGGTTAAGCCCCTGCCTGTGATGCCGCATCCTATATGGGCACAGGTTCAAGATTGGGATGCTCTACTTCCAAGCCAGCATTCCTGCTAATGGCCTGGGAAAAGCAGCAGAAGATGGCCCAAGTGCTTGGGCCTCTTCTAGGAGGTCCAAGAAACTCCAGGCTTTGTCCTAAACCAGCAGATGGAAGAGCTCTCTCTCTCTCTATATATAACTCTGCTTTTTAAAAAATAAATCTTAAAAAAAATCCTTTTATTCTCTGTCAGAGTGCAGGTTTGATGCCTGGATCTGGCTCCTTACTCCAGCTTCCTGCCAGTGATGGCTCAAATAGTTAGGTCCTTGCCAAAATAAGTTCCTGGTTGCTGGCTTTGGCCTGGCCCAGCCCTGGTCACAGGGTATTTGGGGAGTGAACTGGCAGATGGGAGCTTTATCTGTCTGTCTCAAATAAATGAATAAGACATTTTTATTTTTTAAAAATTCACAGAAAAATGGAAAATCGAATTGAAAGCTAATTTTTCCCCTCAAATTTTTGAAATCCATGCACGGTTTCTTCATCCTATATACCTTCCTTGAACATTTTGTAGACCACTTGTATGCATGGACTTCAACCATTTTTTGCACTGAAATAAACTTATCTTTTAATTCCATTTTCTATGAGTTTTTTGAAGTACTCTCATAAGTTTCCTTGTGCTGTTAGCTCTGAACATGTCTCTGAAGTTACTCAAATTTTGATAATTTTTTTTAGAAATTATTCATTCATTCAAAAAGGGGAGGGAGGGAGGGAGAGAGAGAGAGAGAGAGAACACACCAGAATGCACACTTCTCCTTAAATGCCCGCCATAGCCAGGACTGGGCCAGGCCAAAGTCAGGAGCCAGGAATTCCATATAGATCTCTGCCATGGCTTGCAAAGCCATCTTCTGCTGCTTTTGCAAGCAAATCAGCAGGGAGCTGGATCAGAAGTGGAGCAGCTGGGACCTAATATGGAATGTTGGAATCCCAAGTGGCAGCTCAACCTGCTGTTGATTGGATGGCTTTGGAGTCTGCCTGGAAACAGGCTGTGATTGGTTAGGGCATAGACCACCCCTTGACCAGATTCAGTTGTACCAACTGAAATAAACGAGTCTGCGCTGCTCGCCTCTGGCCGGCTTTCACCAGACTCCTGGGGTCTGTGTGGTGACTCCGCGCCTCTTGCCTCCACCACACCCCTCCTCTCAGAATGAATTCTCTCAGGAATGAAATCAACAGCAACAAGAGAGAGAGAGAGAGAGAAAGAGAGAGAGAGAAAGATCTTCCATCTGATGGTTCACTCCCCAGTTGGCTGCAATGGCTGGAGCTGCACTGATCTGAAGTCAGGAGCCAGGAGCTTCCTCCAGGTCTCCCACGTGCGTGCAGGGGCCCAAGGACTTGGGCCATCTTCTGCTTTCCCAGGTGATAGCAGAGAGCTGGATCAGAAAAGGAGCAGCCGGGACTCGAACCAGTGCCCATATAGGATGCCAGCGCTTCAGGCCAGGGCTTTAACCCACTGTACCACAGCGCCGGCCCCTCTCTATAACTCTTTCAAATAAAAAAAAAAAAACTTTTAAAAATTGCATTCAGCACAGATGGGATTTTTTTCCCAATATTTTTCATCCATAGTTGGTTGAATCCACAGATGTAAAACCCATACATGGAGGCTGGCTGTATAAGGATTCATGTGAACACGTGTGAAAGCTCTGCAGGTTGCCCATTGCTTGGCAATTTTCAGGTCTCCATATTCATTAAGAAACGACATTTCTGGGATGCCATGGCTCACTTGGTTAATCCTTCGCCTGCGGTACCGGCATCCAATGTGGGCGCCGGGTTCTAGTCCCAGTGCTCCTCTTCCAGTCCAGCTCTCTGCTGTGGCCCAGGAGGGCGGTGGAGCATGGCCCGAGTGTTTGGGCCCCTGCACCTGCATGGGAGACCAGTAAGAAGCACCTGGCTCCTGGCTTCGGATCAGCACAGTGCCGGCCGTAGCGGCCATTTGGGGAGTGAACCAACGGAAGGAAGACCTTTCTCTGTCACTCTCTCTCTCACTGTCTATAACTCTACCAGTTAAATAAATAAATAATACATTTCTTCAGTCCCAGGCATGGACTACAGCAGAGATCTACACAGCCCCAGTCCCTGCCCTCGTGGAGCTTGCAGGATGTGTAACTTTTTTTTTTTTTTCTCTCATCTACTTGAAAGGCAGAGAGAGCGAGACCTTCCATTGGCTGGTTCACTCCTCAGATGCCTGCAATAGCCAGGGCTGGGCCAAGCCAAAGCCAGAAGATCAGAACTCCACCCAGGTTCCCTACATCCGTGGTAGGGAATCAAACTCTTGAGCCATCATCTGTTGCCTCCCAGGCGCACGGCAGGCAGCTGATTGGAAGCAGTGCAGCCAGGACTCAATCATAGCCTGTTTCCAGGCAGGCTCCATTGCCAGATGGGTTTCAAAGCCATCCAATCACAGCCTGTTTCCAGGCAGGCTCCGTTGCCAGGTGGGTTTCAAAGCCATTCCTGAGTGACATTCACTTGGCAGCAGCCATCTTGGCATGGCCTTCTCATTCCACCACACACTCTCTCTCTCTTTCTCTGCCTTTCCTCTCTGTGTAACTCTGACTTTCAAATAAATTAAATAATAAATCTTAAAAAAAAAAAAAGAGTTAGAGAGAGAGAGAGAGATCTTCCATCCTCTGGTTCACTCCCAGTCCCCCACATTAGTTTAGGGTTCTAAGTACTTGGGTCATCTTCTGTTGCTTTCCCAGTTACATTAGCAGGGAGCAAGATCAGAAGTGGAGCAGCCAGGACTCGAATGACTGCCCATATGGGATGCTGGTGCTGTGTTGGCAGCTTAACTTGCTACATAACAGTGCAGCCCCAAGCTTTGCTCTTTTAAAAAGAGAATATTTATTTATTTGAGAGGCAGAGAGAGAGAAAGAGAGAAAGTAAGAAAGTAGTTCCCATCTTTAGTTTATTCCCCAAATGCTCCTAACAGGTAGCCAAGGCTGGGTTAGACTGGAGCCGGGAGCAAAGAACTCAATCCAGGTCTCCCATGTGAGCAGCAGGAACCCAATGACTTGAGCCATCAGCACTGTCTGCCAGAGTTTGCATCAGAGCTGGAGTCAGGAGCCAGAGCGAGGTCTGGAACCAAGGTATTCTATTATAGACGCAGGCATCTGATACAGACGCAGGCATCTGATACAGACGCAGGCGCCAGGACTGTGAGGCTGGATATCTGTCCTTAGCTTAGCTTTTACATTACAAATCAACAGGGAATGGGATCTATTTTTCTGCTATCACAGTCTGGGAAAGCTAGTCAAAAATCATGAATAGTATAAATGAAAATGAAACATAACAAATAGTTCTAAGAGGGTCCTTCGTAAGCATACCATTAGGATTGTCTGTATTTCCAACATAGATTTCCCATTACTAGCTCATTTTCATAAGTCAAAAGACCCGTTTTCCCACTCAAGCCCCACAAGGTATGTGAACCTGGGTAAGTCAGCTGAACTCTCTAGGTTTTACTTTCTATAAAATAGAAACACTAATATCTCCCCTGACTGGAATACCTCAGAGGTGATTATAGTTGTCCCTTGGTATCTGAGGGGAACTGATCCAGAACCTCCAAGGATACCAGAATCCTTGGATCCTCAAGTCCAAGACCCCCATAAAAAATGGCATATAGGGGCCTGCGTTGTAGAGTAGTGGGTAAAGCCACTGCCTGCAATGCCAATGTCGGCATCCCACATGGGCTCCGGTTCGTGTCCTGGCTGCTCCACTTCTGGTCCAGCTTCCTGCTAATGCACCTGGGAAAGCAGTGGAAGAGGGTCAAAGTACTTCAACCTCTGCAGCCATGTAGGAGACCCAGAGGAAGCTTCTGGCTCCTGGCTTTGGCCTTGCCCAGCCCTGGATGTTGTGGTCATCTGGAGAGTGAACCAGCAGATGGAGGGTCTCTCTCTCCCTCTCTCTCTCTAACTCTGCCTTTTAAATAAGTAAATAAATAAATAAAACTAAAAAAAAGAAAAAGATGCGGCTGGAGCTGTGGCATAGCAGGCTAGGCCTTTGCCTGCAGTGCCGGCATCCCATATGGGCACTGGTTTGTGTCCCGGCTGTTCCTCTTCTGATCCAGCTCTCTGCTATGGCCTGGGAAAGCAGTGGAAGACAGACCAAGTCCTGGGGCCCTGCACCCATTTAGGAGACCTGGAAGAAGCTCCTGGCTCCTATCTTTGGATCGGCTGAGCTCCGGCCATTGTGGCCATTTTAGGGAGTGGACCAGTGAATGGAAGACTTCTGTCTCCCTCTCTATGTCTGAAACTCTACCCTTCAAATAAATAAATTAAAAATTAAAAAAAAAAAGAAAAGAAGAACAAAGCTTAAGCCACTGACTGCGTTGAATAGAGGCAGACTGTATTTTTAATTGAGAAACCTCATCTTTCCCCTACAGAATCAGAATGAATATATTGCTCACCTCAAGGACCAATTGCAGGAGATGAAAGCCAAAACCAACCTAGAGAATTGCTATATGAAAAAAATTACTGAGCTGCAGATCGCTCAGACCCAGAAAAAGGGTAATAAGGCAGAGGAGCTCTTGCTGGAAGAGATTGAGGTGAGTCCTGCCTTTTGGAAGGAACCAGGTAGATGCATTTGAACCGCTGCTCCCGATGCTGCCGCAGCTACTGAAGGGGGGCAGGGGGAGTGAAAGCTGTGAGGAGAAAGAAAGGCCGGTCAGACTTCACTGCGGAGGAAGGTCGGATGGTTGCCAGGACAGGCAGGTAAGAAAAGGAGCCGGCATCATTAGAGGGTATCCTTTGTGGCCAGGAAGTCTCCCCTCTCTGAAACCCCTGCTTCCCTGGGAGCTCACTGCCCAGAGCTGGCCTCAGGCCCTAACACGGGCTGGTGTTGTGGCCTACTGACTTAAGCTACTACTTACGACACCGGCCCCATGTCAGAACGCCAGTTCAAGTCCTGGCTATTCCACTTGCAATCCAGCTTCCTGCTAATGTACCTGGGAAGGCAGAGGAAGATGGCTCAAGTCCCTGGGTCCCTGCTACCCACTTGGAAGGCCTGGATAGAGTTCCTGGCTCTTGGCTTTGGCCTGGCCCAGCTCAGGCTGTTGGCAGCTGATTGGGGAGTGGACCAGCTGATGGCAGCTTGTTCTCTGTCTCTTCCTCCATTGCTCTGCCTTTCCAGTGAATAAATAAATCTTTAACAAAACACACCTCACCTTTTTCTTCTTTTAAAAATATAATTAATTTTCATTTTACTTGAAAGGGTTAGAGACAGAGAGACAGGGTGATCTACTGGTTCACTCCCCACATGGCCACAACAGCCAGGGCTGGACCAGGCTGAGGCCAGGAGGCCAGAACTCCATCTGGGTCTCCCATCGGGGTGGCAGGGACCCACATACTTGAGTCATCATGGCTACCTCCTCCGGTACACATCAGCAGCAAGGCAGCATGGGAAGTGGGGTCAGGACGCAAACCCAAGCCCTGGGACGTGAGACACAGGTGTCTCAAGTGGCATCTTCGCTGCTGTTTCAGACGTCTGCCTCTGGAATATCCTTCTCTTGAGCCAAGAAACTGGTGCACTTGAAGCTGTGTTTTTCTCCTTAAACTGACACCTCTTCCCAGGTGACAGGTGCATGGGCCTGTGGTCTGGGGCCCTGGCACGTGTTTAGTGCAGAGGCAGCCGCATGGCTCGGCAGTGCTTGAACAAATGAGCAGAGTTGAACAGAACGAACTGTAGCTTGGGAGGATCCCCACTGCCCAGGTGGGCTGGTGCTGCACCCCAGCTGCACCTCTGACTCCCAGAATGCCCGGTTCCCAGCCCTGCCACACAGAACTGCTACTGGATTATTGTTCTTACAGAAACTACGGATGAAAATGGAAGAAGAGAACCGCACTCATAGGGAGATTGAAATGTTCCTTAAAAAAGAGCAGCAGGTGGGTTGCCCATGCTGTATTTTTTATCCCCTGTTTTCTTTTGTATCGTACTCATAATACCAAGGAGAGCAAAAATAATTGTTTTTAAAGGAAAATTGATCATAGTTCCACAAGCCTAATTGGATGAACTGTGACCCATGCTTTCTTTCAGAGTTACCCATCTGAATAGATGATGTAGCTGTAACTTGAGGACAGGGAAAATTTGTCTTCTGCTTTTATCATTTGGCTTAGATGGGAAGCTTCTCTTTTTAAAAAAAAAATTTTTTTTTTATTTATTTGAAAAGCAGAGTATCAGACTGAAAGAGAAAGATGGAGAGAAAGCAGGAGCGAGGGGGTGGGGAGGGAGGGAGGGAGATCTCACAGTGTGTAAGTCAACCCTCGTGATGCTGGCATCCTGTACCAGATCACCAGTTAGAGTCCCAGCTGTGCTGCGTCCGATCCTTCTCCTTGCTAATGTGCCTGGGAAGGCAGAGTGACAGAGAGGGAGAGACACAGATCCTCCATCCGCTGGTTCACTCCCCAAATGGCTGCAACAGCCAGGTGTGGGTCAGTCTGAAGCCAGGAGCCCGGAACGCCATCCTGGTTTCCCACTAAGGTGGCAGGGGCTGAAGCACTTGGGCCGTCTGTTGCTGCTTTCTCAGGTGCATTAGCAGGGAGCTGGATCAGAAACGGAGCAGCCAGAGCTCAAACCCATGCCCTGACACGGGGTGCCAGTGTTGCAGGTGATGGCTTAGCCCACTGTGCCGAAACACCAGCCCCTATAATATCTTCTTAATAAGGTATCTCTTTTATCCATATAAATTATCTTTTTGTCTCATTTAATTATTTTGATTCAAATAGTGTTTTGTCAGATATTAAATTGCCAAACCTGCTTTTGCTGTGGTTGTTTTAGTTGGAGTTTTTACGGTTTATAGTGGGATTTTTTAAAAAAAGAAAGGGCCGGCGCCACGGGTCACTAGGCTAATCCTCCACCTTGTGGTGACGGCACACCGGGTTCTAGTCCCGGTCGGGGCGCCGGATTCTGTCCCGGTTGCCCCTCTTCCAGGCCAGCTCTCTGCTGTGGCCAGGGAGTGCAGTGGAGGATGGCCCAAGTGCTTGGATCCTGCACCCCATGGGAGACCAGGATAAGTACCTGGCTCCTGCCATCGGATCAGCGTGGTGCGCCCGCCGCAGCGCACAGGCCACGCCGGCCATTGGAGGGTGAACCAATGGCAAAGGAAGACCTTTCTCTCTGTCTCTCTCTCTCACTGTCCACTCTGCCTGTCAAATAAATAAATAAATAAATAAAAGAAAAAAGGAGGCATTTTTGATAGTTGGCGCAGTGGATTGAGTATTTTTCCCTGAAATCCACATGGAGGGATCCTAACTACTACACTGGTAGTGTAAGACGTGACGAGTCAGGCATGAGGCCTGCATGACTCAGTTTAGAACCCTTGTCAGAGAACCCAGAGAGACCCCTGCTCATCCTGCCAGAGGCAGCGGCCCAGGAAGCAGGCCCTCATCAGACGTGGAGTCTGCCAGCGCCAGATCCAGCCCCTCCTGCCTCCAGAACTGTGAGAACGCATTTCTGTCGCTCATTAGCCACCAGTCTATGGTATTCGCCTACAGCAGCCTGCACTGACTAGAACAGTTTACTTTCACTGGGATTTTTCATTTGCTTGTACTTCCCTTCCATCCTTTATTTATGTATTTATTATTTGAGAAGGCAGAGTTACAGAGAAAGAGGGATAGACAGACATCTCTCATTTGCTGGTTCACTTCCCAAATGGCTGCAACAGCTGGGGCTGGGCCAGGCTGAGGCCAGGAGCCTGGAACTCCACCCAGGTCTCCCACCTGGGAGGCTGGGGCGCAGGCACTTGGGCCATCAGCGGCTGCCTTTCCAGGCACATTAGCAGGGAGCTGGATCAGAAGTGAGTGGAGCGACTGGGACTTGAACCAGTGCTCTGGTATGGGATGCCAGTGCTGCAAGCAGTAGTTTCACCCACTGTGCCATGCTGGCACCTCGATGCCATTCCTTATCTTTCAGTTTTCTGCCTACCTTTCTCAACTTTCCTTATCCGGACACCTGCAAGGGCCTCCTCCCCCTTTTTTTAAATTGGGTACCATGCACAAGGAAGTGGATATTGTATATAGACTGAATATTTGTGTATATACACCCCTGGAATCGCCACCCAGAGAGAAAGAGATCATTCCCAGTGTCCCAGAGGCCTCCCCGCCGTGCCATTCCCAGTCCATAACCCAGGGTCCCTGCAGACAGTAATCACTGTCTGACTTCTACACTATAAGGGATTTTGCTTGTTCTTGAAACTTATATAAGTGGGATCATACAGTACATGCTGTTTTATGCCTGTTGAAAGCCATGTTTTCATGTTCTTTTCAAACAGAAACTTGAAGAGAAGCTGGAGTTCTGGATGGAGAAGTTTGATAAGGACACAGAGATGAAACAGAATGAGCTAAATGCTCTCAAGGCTGCGAAGGCCAGCGACTTAGCACACCTACAAGACCTTGCAAAGCTGGTAAGGAAGCAGTAGGGTGCCCACTGCCAAGCTACAGGAGCTGGGTCATGCTGTTTTTAGTCCAAAGTGAAGGTGTGCCTGTAAACCAGCGGAATTCTCTTTAGATGATGATGACGACGACAACAGGGACAATAGCAGCAGCTAACCCTTACGTAATACCTACTCTGTCCCAGGCACTCTGCCACTATTTTGCATGTATAACTTATCTAGCCCTTAACAACTCCTTGAGATGGACACTCTAGTGTCGTTATTCCTACTTTGTGGTCTCTGAAGACAACTTGTAAGTGATGTCTGAAGAGCTGCTGATAATGGTTTCTTCATTGAGTAAATGTAGGACTCCCACATCTTTTATAAAAACAGCTGATACTTATCTTTAAAAGCTTTAACTTCAAAAAGTTTTATGTAAAAATCCAATTAAAAGATAAACATGGGGCAGGCACTTGGTATAGTAGCTGATGCTGCTCAGGATACCCATATCAGAGTGCCTGGGTGTAGTCCTGGCTCCATCCCTGACTCCAGCTTCCTGCTAATGTGCACCCTGGGAGGCAGCGGTGATGACTTCAGTAGTTGAGTCCCTGCCACCCACATGGAGGATCCAGATCAGGTTCCTGGCTTCTGGCTTTAGCCTGGCCCAGCCCCAGCTGTTGCAAACATTTGGAGAGTGAAATGAGAGATTTCTTTCTCTGTCTACCTCTCAAATAATTAAAAAAAAAAAAAGATAAATGTGCATTTCCCTCAAACTTTTTGAAGTAGTCTCATATGAAAATTCTGTTAAAAAATAATCACATTATAATTATGCATTTATTTGAAAGGCAGAGATAGAGAGAGGGAGAGACAGAGATCTTCCATCTGCTGGTTCACTTATCAATTGGCTGCAATGGCTACGGCTGGACCAGGTTGAAACCATGAGCCTGGAACTCCATCTGGGTCTCCCCTGTGAGTTGCAGGGGACCAAGTACTTATGCCATCTTCTGCTGCCTTCCTAGGCACAATAGCAGAGAGCTGGATCAGGAAGTTGAGCAACTGGGACTTAACTGGTGCCCATATGGGATGCTGGCATCTCAAGCAGAGGCTTAATCTGTTGCTGCACAATGCCGGCCCAACATCACATTATTTTGAGGTTGTTAATATATACATTATCATTTAAAAATTTTAAAGTAAAATCTTAAAATTTTATTTATTTGAAAGGGGGAGGGAGAGAGAGGAAAATAAAGTTACATGACCTTCCATCTGCTGGATCATTCCCCAAATGCCCTCCACAGCCAGGCCAAAGCCAGGAGCCTAGAACTCAATCCAGATCTCCCATGTAGGTGGTAGGGACCTAAGTACTTGAGCCATCACTTGCTGCCACCAGCAACGCTGAAACTGGCAGTGGAGCCAGGACTCAAACGCAGGCACTCTGGTTCAGCATGTGATGTACTACAGAGTGGCGTCTTCACCGCTGTTCCAGATAGCCACCCCTATTCTTTCATTTTTATGAAAATTTACAACTTGTTTGAATTAATTGAGCTGAAAAAATCTGGGGGGCAACTATAGTTATCATGTGAACATTTGCAATTCAGGAATCCACTAAGTTTTTTTTTCTTTATACTTAAAAAACTTATTTGAAAAGCAAAGAGACAGATATCTTCCATCTGCTGGTTCACTACCCAGATACCTGCAAGTTAGGAATGGGCCAGGCTGAGGCCTGGAGCTGGGAACTCAAATCTGGGTCTCCGTGGGTGGCAGGGACCCAGTTACTTGAACCACCACCTGCTGCCTCCCAGGGTGTGCACTAGGAAACTGGGACCTAAACCCTGGCACTCCAGGATAGGAAACAGGTATCCCAAGTGGCATTTTGACTTCTATGGCAAACACTCACCCCTAATTTATCTTTATATTTAAAATACTTTCTGTTACCTATCTTAAATTGAAAGTATAGATCTGGTTGGGCGATTGTTTAACACATAACTAATGTCTGTTTTTGCAGATAAGGGAGTATGAACAGGTCATCATCGAGGATCGTATAGAAAAGGAGAAGACGAGGAAGAAGATAGAACAGGATGACCTGGAATTAAGGAGCATCATAAAGGTAGGAAACAAGCCTCGGCCTCTCAGGGTCCCTCAGGGCCACTGATGGCCTCAGGTGCGGAACACAAAGCTTTTCTCATACCAAACTCTCAGCCGCTTACCGCAGAATGGGAGGGCCCTGAGGAAGTGTGGCTGTTGGTTAGTGCTGGAGTCTTCCAGCACTGATTAGAAAAAGGTGGTTAGCAGCAGAAGCAACACCCGGGTCCACAGGTGGAATATGATTTCTTTCTTTTTTTTTTTTTTAAGATTTATTTTATTTATTTGAAAGACAGAGTTACAGAGAGAGGTAGACAGAGAGAGAGGTCTTCCATCCGCTGGTTTACTCCCCAGATGGCTGCAACGGCCGGAGCTGCGCCAATCCGAAGCCAGGAGCCAGGAGCTTCTTCTGGGTCTCCCGTGTGGGTACAGGGGCCCAAGGACTTGGGCCATCTTCTACTGCTTTCCCAGGCCATAGCAGAGAGCTGGATCAGAAAAGGAGCAGCTGGTCTCAAACTGGAGCCCATATGGATGCCAGTGCTTCAGAACAGGGCTTTAACCCGCTGCGCCACAGTGCCAGCCCCGGAATGCGATTTCTAACCAAACCAGCTCTTGCCAGAATGATTCCTTTGAATGTACTGCTCCCTAAAGTCTTGTCTGCAAATCAGACTGCTGGGTTCTGATAGAAGCGGGTTAGGGATTAAAGACCCTAGTTAGTTATGTGTGAGCTTGTGTATATTAGTAACTGTGGCAGCTCACAGTTCCTGGGAAATACTTTCAGGCAAAAATGGTGATGCAGAAGTCCTGTGAGCTGGACTGACATGCTGTCCTCAGACTGCCCTTCTCCCCGCAGGAGGGCCATCTGCTGAGCCCTGGTGGGCAAGCAGCTTTCAAGTACACCTGGGACCAGGCACGCAGACCCAACCCGAGCTTTCTTTGAGCCAGGTCTATATAGTTAGCACGTATTTATCAAGCTTCTATGGAGTTTTCCATCCATCAGGATTCTTCTATTTAGAGCAAAAATGTAAAGAAGCTGAAGGCCACTTATATTTCTCTTCACTGGTGGATCTGCTTCCCAGTCACTAGGACTTAATTTGATTTTTTTTTTTTTAAGATTTATTTATTTGAAAGTCAGAGTTACACAGAGAGAGGAGAGGCAGAGAGAGAGGTCTTCCATCTGATGGTTCACTCCCCAATTGGCTGCAATGGCCGGAGCTGTGCTGATCCGAAGCCAGGAGCCAGGAGCTTCTTTTGGGTCTCCCACGCGGGTCCAGGGGCCCACGGACTTCGGCCATCTTCCACTGCTGTCCCAGGCCATAGCAGAGAGCTGGATGGGAAGTGGAGCAGCCGGGTCCTGAACCAGCACCAATATGGGATGCCGGCACTTCAGGCCAGGATGTTAAACCTCTGTGCCACAGCACTGGCCCCACTTAATTTGATTTTAAAGTGGACTACAGTGTATTCAGAACAGTTACATCTAACAGAGGTATTCAAGGGAGCTCCCTAGAGCTTTTTTTTTTTATTTTTTTATTTATTTTTTTGATAGGCAGAGTGGACAGTGAGAGAGAGGTCTTCCTTTTCCGTTGGTTCACCCTCCAATGGCCGCTGGGGCTGGCGCGCTGCAGCCGGCACACTGCACTGATTGAAGCCAGGAGCCAGGTGCTTCTCCTAGTCTCCCATGCGGGTGCAGAGCCCAAGCACTTGGGCCATCCTCCACTGCACTCCCAGGCCACAGCAGAGAGCTGGCCTGGAACAGGGGCAACCGGGACAGAATCCGGCGCCTCGACTGGGACTAGAACCTGGTGTGCTGGCGCTGCAGGTGGAGGATTAGCCTGTTGAGCCACAGCACCGGCCTCCCTAGATCCTTTTTGAGAGTAAGAGGCAAATGGGTCCTTTACTCAGTTACTACAGATAGGAGATGTACCAGGAAGCCCAAGGTCATCTGGGCTCATCTGCACATTTTTGATTGAGTGCTTGCTTTTCCCCCTGCCCAAGCACCAAACACTGTTGGTTATGGGGCACCTGGGTGTCCATTAAAGGAAGCAGCCGTACAAGGAAGTCAGGTATCTAAGTGGGAAGGACTATTTGGCAAAACAGATTCCTTCCTGTATCCTTAGTCCTCAAGAACTTAACTCAAGTCCATGGCTTTAGCTCTGGGTCCTGTGCAGCAGGGAAGCATTGCCATGGTGACTGGGTACCTAGCCACTTCCATGTCCTAGGCAGAGACCATTCTCTGACACAGGTTACCTGGTTCAAAAACCCCCTTAGGTGGAAGGCCCACCAGAGGTGGTACTCACACGTCCTGTCTTTCAGCTTCAGGCCTGGTGGCGCGGCACTGTGATACGGAAGGAAATTGGTGGCTTCAAACTGCCCAAAAAGGAGAAAGATGATAGCAAAGAATCAAAAGGCAAAGGCAAAGACAAGGACAAGAGGAGAGGCAAGAAGTGACTGAGCCATTTCTGTCCTTTCTCCTGGTGTTCCAGAGATGGGAAGGGGTGCTTGGAGGGAGAATGATCTCTTTGCACCACAGGTAACTAATCCAAGGTTAACTTGGACTCGGCAAGGGAAGGCTGGTGGTTTCTTTTTGCCTGTTGCATTAGTTTTCAAACCCTGAATCAGGAGTGTACTGTTGACTTCAGGTGTCCTTATATTCTGAATGCTGCCGGCAAGTATATCCAGTAGCCTTATGAAGGTTCTTCCTGCCTTTTCACAAAAAAAAAAAAAAAAAAAAAAAAAAAAAAAAAAAAACCAAAACAAACAAAAAAACAAAAACAGTTCATAGGCTTTGTCATAGTGATACACTAACACACACTTGGGTAATTCCTACAATGTCTCATTCTGACTTTATCCAAAGTGTATACAGGGAAACAACTCTTATGAACAAAACTGAGGTGTTCAGTAGGAATTACAAGATAACGTTTTTAAAGTGTCTCACAAAGTATACACATAGTAAAGTAGTAGTAAACATTGGTTTTTGCTTGCCTTAGATTTATTACCATTTTAGTGTTTTTACTGGGGGGCAGGTGGCATAGAATACATATCCTATTATAGGCTGCTTATGTGAATTTCCTGGGAAATAGGTGAGGATAAAAATTAGGAATTCAAGATAGAAATGAGATGTTAGGACATAAATATGGCCTACAAATAGTAAAGATGGCAACACTTCTCTTGAAGGCTAGTTTGGAGATAGTTTGCACAAGTGAGACGTTAGGGTCTCTCTCTGCTCCGCTTACTCAACAATTCCCACCTAAGGGGCATGAAGGCTAATAATTAAGGTATGTGAAAAGAAGCACCTGTGCCTGGCTGACTGTTCGAGCCCATAAGGCCATTCTTGCTCTCATGAATCCAAATAGAATGTCTTGGGATGCTAAAGCTGTCCTGGTGGCATAACTGGGTATTTCTGGGAGAAAAGTTACCCTTAATGTGTCATCTGTGTTTCATGAACTCCAAATGCGGAGTAGTCTGGATATCTGCTCCCTTAATAAAGTACATTTTGATTTCAAAGGCCTGTTTCACAGACCAGTTCCTTCAGGGAATTCACTACCCCTCCAGAATTCATCTTAGCTGCAGTAACCATACTTGATGTATGAATACGTTCAAACATTTATTTACATGCTACTTAAGTGTTGGCTTTTATTTTAATGTCAATGTGTAAGGCAGCATACAGTCAATTTAAAATAACATATATGATACTGACATATTTATACTTAGAACATATTATGCAATGTATTTACAGACATACAAATATAGGACAGTTTTACAAAACTTGCTAATTACACGTTTTTAACATATCCAGACATAAGATGAAATCCTGCTGTAAACCATCTCACTGTAATGTGTACATAAAAAGACTTCTGAATATCCATGGGTTCCTTCACTTCTATAACCATTTAAGAGCTTAGTTTATATGAATTCAGCCGTGTCAGCACAGTCACACATCGTTAGTCACCGCTGAGCTGTGGAAAGTAGGAGCGGTCAGACTCCTGGGTTAGGTTTCAGAAGCTGACAGGGAGCATGACAGCTGCTTGGCCTCTCTGCTCTGTTCCAGCCAAGCACAAAGGCCCCTCTTCCCAGGAGCTGTTTCCAGACGTGGGCATTGGGAGAGAGGGTTGGTGTGCAGGGTTCTCAGAGATGCGCCAGGAAGCTGGGGAACTGCTGCCAGCATCTCTGTAGGTGGCAGGCCCCTCTGGGTGGGCACTCAGCCTTTTCGGGGTCAGGGCTGGCAAGGTCAAGGTCACTGCTGCAGGTCAGGGGCACTGTGACAAGGACATCTTCATCTTTCATTGGAGCCCAGCAAGACTAAATGTTAAACTGAGTTGTTCTTTCCAGTTAAAAAAAAAAAAAAAAAAAAAAAAAAAAAGAACTACACACAAAACACTGAATACAAAATGTCTTAAAAAAAAAAACAAAAATGATTTTTGTTTCCTGAAACAAACTCAATATATTTGCTACTTTTCATTACCAAAACTCTACACAAATGTTTCCAACAGTTCAAATGCAAATGTGAATTAGTTCAATAAAAATAATATTAAGGTTTCATGTTATGTGCAAAATTTGAAATCAACTTAAATTTCCACTTATTCCAATGGAAACATTTGTTGCCAATGCTGCATTATGTAATGTCTTCTGGAATTATTCCTTGCATAATGTTAAAAACAGGCCAGTCCTTTGTAGACTTTCATTTCTGGTGGTGCTCTGTAATTTGGAGATTGTACTGAGGTTTAATGTTGACTAGAAGGAAAAACACCTACAGTTTAAAACTACTAAGGCTTAAATTCTAAGCAAGTTCCAAGGCTGGTGGGTCTTTCTGCCATTTAAAATATAATGGGTCTGGCTCTCAGCACTCATAAGATATATTGCTTTTGTTCTGTGAGGACCTGTGGGACTGGGCTTTGCGCTTAGATATTTTATGTTTAATTTCAAGACTGAGAAAAGTGGTGATGTGCTAATGAACATATTTCTCTGCAGGAACAAGGAGAAAATGTTATTATCTAAAGCTACTTTTAGGTGCTGCACTTACATTTTAAAAAGATGGATAACATTACGATCAAATGCATGCATTGATAAAATCCAAAAGTTAACAACCACAGAAAAGACCTAGATAACTAGGATCTTGACAACTGAAGAGGTTTAAAATACAGGGGAAGATTATCCCCGGTGGTTTCAACTTGAACAAAAGCTCCTGGTTTGTTCTGTGAGCCCGTGGGTCCTTCTCCTCCACCCACAATTGAGTGCGGAAGGCAGGAGTGGTGGAGCTAGACAGAAAGAAGGAAGGGGTTTTCTAAGATGCCATTAAGTGCTCTCAGTTACTGGAAAGAAAGGTAAGAAAACTGACTTTTCTTTTATTCCTTTTTGCTGTTTTCATGGTCTTCCATGAGCGTGTGCACTGGAACTAGCAGTGTACTGCAGCACCAGGAATGCGTCTGCAGGTGCAGGCGTCCTGGGAGCAGCAAGGCGGGGCCGGGAGTGAGGGGGCTCAAATGAGGCAGCACAGCGCATGTTCCTGTGAAGGATCTGGATTCCGGGTGCAGCGTGCTTGTTCGTGTTTTGAGAATAGCAGGCGGATACACTGAATCCTATCCTCTACAGAAAGGAGGACATGGTGGTGGACTGGAATGGACAGGAGGTCTAGAACAGTGGCCTTAAATACAACTGTCTCGCTTTCACTGCTTTTGCTACGCAAAATACAGGGCTTCTATGTTATTTTTGTTTTGCCTTTGACAGAATGGTCCAAGTTGTCATTATTGATTTTAAATGTCGCTGAAAACTACAATGAAGAGATTATCCCCCACACCTCCATCAAACCACCTGACTTGGAATAGTGGTCTCCGCTGCAGGAAAACCAGTTAGAATGTTTGCTGAGAATGCAGAGTCCCAGGTCCCACCCAGGCTTACTGAGAGTCTGTATTTGCACTCCAGGAGAACCTAATGAACAACCACATTTACACACCAGTAGACTCCAGGTGTCCTGGGCCCATGGAGAGACAGTACAATGTCTGTGCTCTCGGCAGAGGCAGACACCCTCTGAGCAGACTCTGCCTGCTCCTTGGGAAAGCACGGCCACGCTAGGTTTCTGGGCCCGGTTCTCAGTAATGAGCGAAGTTTCACTGGAGAAAACCAAATGTTCTTCCTAAAAATATTCAATGGAAATGGATATAACCTCCCCTAAAATGGAGAAATGAAGTAAAATATTCCTGTTAGGAATCACGGAGACAGTCCCTCCTAAGAACACATGATAGCTTTGCTTAAGCAGACGGCTGGCAGCAGCGACCGCAGTCCTGTTCCAATGCCCAGGGTCCTGGTATCCTTAGACAGCAGACAACTGGGGCTGCTGTTGCTTGGGGGGGGCAAGTTCCAGGAGAGCCTGGACCGTCACGGCAACCTGGCTCAGACCTTTCTCTTCTAAAATGTGGAGAGGCAAACATAATTGCTCCTGGAATGGGACAACATAACATAAAAACAAACAAAAGAGAAAATAAAATGAACAACACAGAACTGAAAGGAAAAAATAAACGCTGCTTCTCCCCTTCATAATCATTGACTGAACGATGACCAGCCAGTACCTGGAGGTGGACCCGACCCCTATTGGTAGGAGTTAGACAAAAACCATGTCTGACACTCAACTGTCACTTTATTAATACAACCGAAAGTGCATACAGATGGCTGTGAAAACTGACAAGTACCACACATACACTTACACGCCATACTGTGGAGTAAAAGCAACATCCTTTATCTCTGATAAATGATTTAAGACCAGTGCAGATTGAAAATAAGCAGGTGAAACAGAAAACCGGTCCCCAGTTCCCAGATGGCTCAAGTCTGAGAGAGAGGACATTTCAAGCACAGCACTTTGGAAGACACGCCACAGGACAGCAAGCTGCTTTGGCGCCAGCGCTTAGACTGCGTGGAAGGGGTGTCAGCTACCTGTGTTCTCATCCTGCTTCAGAGAGCCAGGCCGCTCAGACCAGGCGGGATCCCAGAGGAAGCTGAGTGGCTCCCAGGCTTAGCTCTACTTGACAGACTTTCTCTTTATTTGGAGAACTCATGGAAGGAATATTCTAAATTAGTTAAAAATTTGAATTATAAAATTAAACTGAATCTGGCAGAGTACATTATTTCATATCCTGGTATTTAATGGACTCAACCATGCTGGAGGACATTTTGTGAGCTTAGTCAGAGATATCTTAGCAACATGTGAAAAATGTTTACATGTTTGCTTAAGGAAGTTAAATACATTTATTTTGTTTGCCTCAGTAGTATGTTTGAACTCCTTCTTGTAAAAGAAAAAGGAATATCTGAAGAGTCACACTTACCATTGGCCTTTCTGTTAAGACTACATATTTAAAAACAGATTGTTGCCACAAAGAACAGAGAGTGGAATTCTGGCTTCATTAAAAAACGAGATGATACTGATTTATTAAAGAATATATCTGCATTTTCCCCTGCTTTTCACTGGCACACACTGTGTTACTAGAAAGTTTTATAAAACCAGTTGCAATAAAAAATTTAACAAGTACTTATTTTTGAGGCAGCAATTGGTACTTGTGCTTCTTCATTACTTTCTACTTAATACTTCATTTGATATAACAAGGTAATTGCAGTCTTTTTACCTGCACTTTGAGTACAACTGCCAAGTGTAGGTCAGCTATATACTTCAAGTGATTCTGCATGGTGTTTTGTTCTTGGAAGAGATCTGTTTTCTCCAAGGCCAGCTCCCTGATCTCTTCTCAACAACGCCCATGGCCCAGTGGGTTCCACATTCGTTACGGGTGTATGCTTTCTAGATGTAAAGCTGTGGCTTAGAGGGAACGCAATGTGTTTGCAAGAGAATGCAGTTAGTCCCCATCTAACTCACACCGGGGCCTGCGTTTTAAACAGGTGTTCTGTTTTGGTTTTTAAGGAACAAAACTCTGAGAATGATCACTGCCTCAGAGACACCTTAGAAATGAAATAGATGAAAACCCCCAGAGTCTGGAAGGCACTACTACTGAACAAAACTAGTTTTCATCACAGTGTTGAATCAATCAGACTCAGGCTGAATTTACAACCACATGTTATGTTCTCTGCAGTCTCCCTTCACGCCTGCGTTCAGTTATCCAAAATGTTCAGAAACACTATTTGTGAAAACTAGAATGTGAATGCAATGATAAAGTAGTTTCAAGCACTTAAGGTCCAGCAACTAATATCCTGAGCATTCTGAAAAAGACACAGTATTCATTGGCTTCGGTATGCTTCAGAGATCGGCCCAGTACTTTACCTGTTACTGTTGAGCTATAATCTCAACAGCCTACAAAATACAAGTTCACCTATTAAGATGGTTCAAATACATTAATAATTACAGTAAGTTCAAATTTTAAATTCTAAATAGGATTCTGGATGCGAATCTAAGTTAAGGATAACAAAGAGTGAATCTGGACAGGTACCTACCCGTGACAGGTCAGCTCCAGATCACATGCTTGGTGTGTACTATTTTAAATGTACATACTGGGCTCGGAATAGCAACCAAGGGAACCTATGATCTTGACAATGAACATTCTGACCAAATTAACATTAGTAAGATTAAGTGGCCGATGCCTTCCCAATGTCCACAGAACAAATGCTTACATGGATCTGTGCCTACCAATGAAAGGAGAGGTTCAGGATTTCAGGGCAAGGGCACAGCTCAATGTAAAGATCTAAGTGGTCAGGGGACCCTCCTTACCCCCAAAACCAGGAAATGCAAAACTGTTTTCCTTATGAGCAACTGTTCAAAAAGTGCAGCCTCTCACAATTTCAACACCTAAGTTGTGTGAAGGCAAGGAAAAATGGTCAGATGGGCATTTTACTGTGTCATCTGGAAATCAAGTTTTACATGTCATATTTCAAGAAATGACTCACCATCAGATTAGTAGGCCAGGGGAATGGACAAATGACCAGGAGAAAAAATGCTGGTCTGTTCTTTGTTAGCCATCATAATTGCTTACTGCTGCGATGGGCTGCTCATGTGGACATACGAGGAGAGGATTTATCTACTTCACTTGTTAGCCCTTTGATGGGTTAGGAAATAAAGAAGTCGACACATTTGTAAATGATTCTGAGTGAAAAACAACCCTCCTTCTCAAGCACAGGAAAGAGGTGGAAAATCAGTGGAATGCAATCTTGCAGCTAGCGGGGGAAGACCCAGTAATAAAGCATACAGAGAGTTAGCATTAAAGTACAATAAAACGCCACAAAACCCAGAAGTTGGATAGACAGACAGACAAAACTGGATTCTTCTGAATGTGCCCCAAGAGAAAGTAGTGTTTCAACAGTTCTTTTAACGCGGAGGTTTAGCTGAAGGATGTCGGAAGGGGAACAAAGATTGTCCTGTCCAAAGTGTGAGCAGGAAAGGAAAACAGAAAAACAAAGTCAGTGGATCAGAAATGCAGCTTTGAGTATAGAATTCAATATGACCATCTCAATCACAGCCAGATACACATCCTACTACATTTTTACTATGATGACTGACAATAAAATGCTGAAAAGCAAAATTACAAAGAACCTTCTATTTGCTTAGTTGGATTTACTCCTAAATAGCAGAATAACACTTGCCCGTCAGTGAGCAGTACGAACTTTTAGGACAGAGCTAACATGATGGGATTTTGGCTTAGGGTTGACTGAGGCCTGAGAGTGTTGAGGTCTCCGAGGCAACTTCTTTCTCCATTCATTCTTCCTTAGTAGTGAAAAAAGAATGGATCAGAAAGCAAGGACAAAAATGGGGTATGCTGAGGAGAGGCAAGTTTTCTGAGAAAATCAGAGAAATCAAGAAAGCTAACAGAATGAGGAAATAATAATAGGGAAATTTACTACCCAGAAGCCAAATATGCTGAATGATCAGGTCACCTCCTAGTGGTCATCCCAACCTTCCATTTTGCAGTTTAAGGAATTACATAAATTAATAAATATATTACTGGATTAAGCAAATAAAGAAAAAAATTATTGGGCTTGATGACAAGAAAATATTCTTTAACATATGATACATAAGAACTCTAGGGTATAGTATGGATTCAGATACACATTTTTGTAACCTATTACAGCTGTTTTGGATATACCATGTTTAATAAAGGCATAATAATAAAAGTGATGATCTATATGCCCAACCTCTTCAGAGCTTTTAAAGTCACCTTATTCTTTAGTGTTTCACACATAATTTAACTTGCTTAATGATTTAAAAGTTATAAAAAAGGAAATTATCTGCTTTTGTACATGTTATCTGCACACAGAATCTGGCTGTTATTAATTTTTCTGTTTTACATTTTCAAAAGAGATCATTATTATACCCCTGGGTTTATTTTCATGGCAAACAGAGCAAGTGGGAATGTTCAGGTCGAGGGCGGAGTGCCCGGAGGGAGGGGGAACAGAAGAGGAGAAGGAAGCACTTCTTTCCTCCTGGGCACACAGACTCAGGAATGCCAGCTTGAGCCCGAGTGGGTAAATTTATTCATTTTCCTTCCCTTTGTCTAGAAAAGTGACTAATTTTTCAGCAGAAGTAGGCACATGATAGGAACCCTTGGAATGGTGGTGGTGGTGGTGGCAGGGACTTGTGTAGAAGGCAGGCGAGGTGGCCTATGTAGAATGCCTATTTCCTCTTTTTGGTACAGGAGGGGGAGAGGAAGGAAATATGTGTAACCACTTTGGAAAAAGACCTAGTCTTTTAAGATTTTGGTTTTTTTCTATCTCTGTACCTGCCTTTGATAACATAGCTCTGGTAGGACAGGAAAGGCCAGTGTGTAATACTAACAGCGGCCACTTGGCAAAGGCTGACTTAAATTTAAATGCATGTTTTCAGGCACACTCTTCTTGTATTTTGCCGTTGATGGCAGGACTATTCTGAAAGAATTCTAGTGGCTTTAGATCTAAGACCGGATGATTCTGGAAAGCCCAGGGGGCAGATGTAACGGCTGTAAAAACTGTCAGCAGTACTCCGGAAAGGTTTTGGTGTAGGCTAAGTCAGCATGTCCTGCTTGTGGAGCTCTTTTCAGAACTCTACTCTCTACATGGGCAGTGCCTCTGTTTGATCACTCTCATCTTTTCTCTGGCTCCCATTCTCTGTACCAATCCATGCCCCATTCTTTTGTTCAAGACGTTGTGGTGGAGAGCTCGAGCAGAGACTGGGATGTCTGTGTAAGTGGCAACATCCTCAGGACGCAGTAATGTGCACATGCAGATATTAGAACCACTTGTTAGTAATGCACAATCTGCATGCCGTTTCTTTAGAAATCATATTAAATTTCCTCTTAGTATGTTTAAAATGGTTTGTTATAAAAGAGATGAACCCTAATAAAACTATGAAAGAAAAAAGAACAATTCGCTTTGAATTTGTCCACAGCAATAAAAAAGCTCTTTGCTAACCACTACTTTATGTACATTTCAGTTATTTTATAACTCAGGTTAAAACAAGAAAAAACAACAAAGAAAAAAATGAGAACTAAGAATGACAATCTAGTTAGACAAGAAGATCAAACACTCAAGGGAACCCCAGCTGGTTAATGCGGATGCTCTATAGAGCTGGGCTCTCACGTGAAAGAACTCAAAGAGCCGCTGTGGCCTTCTCAGCTCCTGCTCAGAGAGGTATGGTGAGCTGAGTAAAGAGAGTCACGTAGCTTTTGCGATACATTAATGAAGGCTGGACTTTGAAATCGTGGAATTGCTGGTAAGCCCAGAAGTCCATCCTGAATTTTTGACAACTAACCAAGATGACAGAAGACAGTCATGTCTTTCTCCTTGCAAGATGGACAAAATAAAACATATTAATATGAATTGTAATGATTGTGGTTAATGGAAAAATAATTACGTAGCACCAAGTTTATTTGTTTAAATTGGTCTTTATAGCACATTATTAAATATAATATTCCTTAAGAGTATCAATTTAATAATTGTTTTTCAAATGGATATTTGAATAAGAAGTATATCAAGTTCACTTCCATTAATTGTACCTATAGATTAACTGTTTGTACTATTCAGAGGCAACAGATTGCCATTGCAGGACAGTACTTAGAAATGGCCTCTTGTATGCTAAACTCCAAAGTTTAGATCTCAACTGAACAACTGGTGAAATGTGATGAAGTCTGTGGTTAACAGTACTGTTTTGGTGTTAATTTATTTTGCTCCACTGAACCATGGTTATACTAGATGTCAACATTAGCGTAAGCTGAGGTGAACAATGCACAGGAACTCTATTTTTGCAGCATTTCTGGAGTATACTTTCAAAGTATACTTTTTTTTAGAAATATTAAAGCAAATATTAAGAAACTGAAAGCAACAGCAACATTCTTAATATAAGATGTACTTATTTTGAAGGATACATTGTGCTACATATGCAGTTACATAAAAATCAAGCAAACCAGTGGGGATGTTAAGGAAACAATAATATTTGATTACTTATTACATATAACTTTAAATTTATATATTTTTAATTTGAATGGTCCTTGGAAATAAAGAGTTGATCAGAAGTATACTGACTCTTGTAATCATGTTAGTAAGGATCTCCTTAGTTCAGTGCTAGTGCTTTCAGATTTTAGAGACTTGCATTTCTGATGTATCTTTAGGACAATGATACCCAAGTCTATTTAGGAAACTTAAAAACTGATAAACTTATTACCTGAGGCACACCAATTTTTCTGCAAGCTTCCAGGAAATTTTCCACATTTCGCCTGCATTTTGCCATTGTTAATTTAGGCTGCAATGAGAAAAGGTAGGAAGATGTGATGTTACTAGTAAATTTTAAAAAACATTTGCTAACTTCAAAAACCTTCTTGCCAATCACTTCCTACACTCACTACACTATGGAGCAGGAAGTCAGCCAACTTCCTTCAAAGATCAGATAAGAACTGTTAGCTTGAGAGACATAAGAACTGTTGCAACTGCTCAGTTCTGCTTGGAGCTGCAAAGAACCACAGGCAAGGTGTAAACAAACTAATGTGGCTATGTGCCAGTACAAGTTTATTTACCAAAATCAGCACCACTCCATATTTTAGATATCTGGCTTTGATTTTTTTTAAAGATTTATTTATTTATTTGAAAGTCAGAGTTACAGAGAGGAGAGGCAGAGAGAGAGAGAGAGAGAGAGAGAGGTCTTCCATCCGATAGTTTACTCCCCAGATGGCCACAACGGCCGGAGCTGAGCCAGTCTGAAGCCAAGAGCCAGGAGCTTCTTCCGGGTCTCCCACACGGGTGCAGGGGCCCAAGGACTTGGGCCATCCTCTACTGCTTTCCCAGGCCATAGCAGAGAGCTGGATTGTAAGAGGAGCAGCTGGAACTAGAACCAGTGCCCATATGGGATGCTGGCGCTTCAGGCCAGGGTGTTAACCCACTGCACCACAGCGCTGGCCCTGGCTTTGATTTTTGCAAGTCAAGTGCTAAGCAGAGAAATTTTGGGGAAATAGTTTAAAAAATATTCTTTGACTTTCTAAAAATTTATTTATTTATTTGAAAAGGCAGGTTTTATATATATAGCAATAAATCTTTTATCTGTTGGTCTACTCCCCACAAGGCTGCAATGGCTGGGCTGGGTCAGGCTGAAGCCAGAGGCCTCGAACGCCACACAGGTTTCCCACGTGGGTAGCCAGGGCCCAACCACTTGGATCATCTTCTGCTGCTTTCCCAGGTGCATTAGCAGGGAGCTGGTTAGGAATTGGAGCATCTGAGACTTGAGCTGCTGCTCATATGAGATGCCAGTGTTATAGGCAGCAGCTTAACACACTGTGCCACAAAACCGGACTCTATTTTATTACCACTTTAAAACAACATGAACTAAAACTTGGAGGAATAGCCAGAAAATTAATTAGGTACGGCTCAGAAGTCAAATATAACCACATTTAATACTTAGTTCATTTCCTTTCAGTCTTTTTTCAGAAAAAGAAAATTCAAAAAAATCGATAGTCTTTGTTCATAATATATAAAAGATACATTATATGTCCACTTAATGGCAACATTTAACTTTTTAAAAACATTTGCATTTTAAAAGATTGGGTTAAATAACCTATTTCCATAAGGTGACATTTTCCCTAATTAATAACAGCTTGTTTTTCTATAAAGATCTTTGAAGACTAGAAACTCAGTTACATTATATGACCAAGTTTCAGTCAAGTCTCTCACCTGGTGGGTTACCGTGGGATATAATGTAAGAAATAGGAATCTCATTTTCCAGAATGATTAACAATTCCAGTTCTACAAATTCTTTGGCTGGGTTCCAATATGTTCAACCATTGTGCATGGAAGCCAGTCTCCAGAAAAAAATGTTTCTTCAAAGATGGAAACAATAGTTTGTCACAGGATGAGGGGAAACCAAATAAATAACAGTATTGAAAGTACTGTAATTTTGACTTGAGAAAGGTAGCAAGAGCTAGGATTCGCTTCGTCATAAAAGATAATAATACAACAAATGGAATGGAAGAAAAATAATCATTTTCAAATTTTAAATGAAGAAACTTTCAAAACGATCCAGAAAGAAGAGTTCAGTTCCTATGGAGGGTACCTTATTTTCCCTATGCCACATCCTTCTATAACTGAGGTAAAAAGGTTTAAAAAAAAGGAAACATCAGGGCCGGCGCTGTAGCACAGTGGGTTAAATCCCTGGCCTGACACACTGTCATCCGATATGGGTGCCGGTTCTAGTCCCGGCTGCTCCTCTTCTGATCCAGCTCTCTGCTATGGCCTGGGAAAGCAGCAGAAGATGGTCCAGGTCCTTGGGCCCCTGCACCCACATGGGAGACCTGGAAGAAGTTCCTGGCTTCAGATCAGCACACCTCTGGCTGTTGCAGCCATCTGGGGAGTGAACCATCAGATGGAAGACCTCTCTCTGTAACTCTTTCAAATAAATAAATATATATTTTTTAAAGATTTATTTTATTTGAAAGTCAGAGTTACACAGAGAGAGAAGGAAAGGCAGATATAGAGAGAGAGATCTTCCATCCGATGGTTCACCCTCAACTGGCTGCAACGGCCAGAGCTGCACCGATCCAAAGCTAGGAGCCAGGAGCTTCTTCCGGGTATCCTACATGGGTGCAGGGGCCCAAGGGTTTGGGCCATCCTCTACTGCTTTCCCAGGCCAGAGCAGAGAGCTGGATAGGAAGTGGAGCAGCCGGGACTTGAACTGGCGCCCATATGGGATGCCGGCACTGCAGGTGGTGGCTTTACCTGCTATGCCACAGTGCCAGCCCCAATAAAATAAATCTTTAAAAAAAAGTTTATCTTAATTCTACTCTTGATGTTTCCCCTTATCAGGAGAAAAAAAACAATGGAGGTCCACACTGGTTAACGCCCACGGGAGCAGGGTCCTTCCTTCCCATTTTTTACAGGTGAAAGAAGTAGAAGAGAAGGTTGTTACTGGACACATGGCTTTCTCAGCTCCTGGCTACTTAAGGTAAGGGGGGAGGTAAGGGGAAATGAGGCACAGGAGACAGTGACTGGGCTAAGAGCTTAACTTTAAGAGAAACTGGGCACATAAAGACAACACATAACTATTACTTTTCATATACAATTCTTCGTTTGCCAGACATCTTCTCTCCATATACCAGGTTCCCTGTCTTCCTTGCAGAAATAATACAACTAGTTTCTCTTCTTATGAAGAGAGTTTAACAACAGGTCAGGATTCTAATCTAAACTTGGGAGAAGTTGGAGCTGTCTGTGAAGGGGCAGACAGCACAGACGACTGATTCTGGTAAAAGAGGATTTTAGGCTACAAAAGAAGTAACCCAAAATTTCAGAAACTTGACTGTTCAGATGCCACAATCTATGGAAGGGCAAATAGGTCTGACAGCATAGGCAGAACAACAACTGAACAAAACAAAGAATAAAAGGATAGGCTTCAAGTTGTTAACTAAAAACTGGTCCAAGAATCACCACCATCTCATACAAAAAAGAAAGGAAGGCTCAGAAGAAAGATCACAGGGTCTGATTCAATATTCTCTACACAAGGACTACAAGCAACCTAAGACATAACAGATGAGTGGGTAGGGGCTGGCATAATGGTGCAGTGTGTTAAGCCACTGCCTGCAATGCTGGCATCCCATAACAGAGTTTTGGTTGCTCCACTTCTGATCTAGCTTCCTACCAATGTGCCTAGGAAAGCAGTGGAAGATGGCCCAAGTCCTTGGGCCTCTGCCACTGAAGTGGGAGACCTGGATGGAGTTCTTGGTTTTTCTCTTCAGCCTGGCCCAGAACCGGCTGCTGCTGTCATTTGGGAGTGAAGGATCTTTCTCTGTTGCTTTGCCTTTTGAATAAATAAATAAATCTTAACAAAAAAGGATGAGTAGAATAGCAAATTTCCTCTGGGATTTTCCCTGCAGAGAACAGATTCCTGCTGGATGAAGGGGCAAGGAGTAGACTATCTCTTTCCACAGGCATTCCTTTCTCCTCTCCCTTAGCATTTCTCACATCCCAGGAATGCAGGCTAGTGTTTCTTTTTCCTTTTTTCTTCTTCTTCTTTTTTTAAAAGATTTATTTATTTATTTGAAAGTCAGAGTTACACAGAGAAGGAGAGGCAGAGAGAGAGAGAGGTCTTCCATCCGATGGTTCACTCCCCAACTGGCCGCAACAGCTGGAGCTGTGCCAATCCTAAGCCAGGAGCCAGGCGCTTCTTCCGGGTCTCCCATGTGGGTGCAGGGGCCCAACCACTTGGGCCATCTTCTTCTGCTTTCCCAGGCCATAGCAGAGAGCTGGATTGGAAGTGGAGCAGCTGGATCTCGAACTGGTGTCCATATGGGATGCCGGCACTTCAGGCCAGGGTGTTAACTCCCTGTGCCACAGCACCAGCCCCCAGGCTAGTGTTTCATACTTAGGATCCAACTCCTTATTATATTCTTAGGAAAGCTATGTATCTACTCTTCAGAAAAGTATACAATTGTATACAATTTTAGGGAGTTCATGGAGCTCCCAAAGCCTGAGGAGTTCATGAATCTCAGGTTACAAATCCCTCTCCTAGCCGGTGCCGCGGCTCACTAGGCTAATCCTCCGCCTAGCGGCGCCGGCACACCGGGTTCTAGTCCCGGTCGGGGCGCCAGATTCTGTCCCGGTTGCCCCTCTTCCAGGCCAGCCCTCTGCTGTGGCCAGGGAGTGCAGTGGAGGATGGCCCAGGTGCTTGGGCCCTGCACCCCATGGGAGACCAGGAAAAGCACCTGGCTCCTGGCTCCTGCCATCGGATCAGCGCAGTGCGCCGGCCGCAGCGCGCCAGCCGTGGCGGCCATTGGAGGGTGAACCAACGGCAAAGGAAGACCTTTCTCTCTGTCTCTCTCTCTCACTGTCCACTCTGCCTGTCAAAAAACAAAAAACAAACAAACAAAAAAAAATCCCTCTCCTAGATGCAGCAAACAGAATGGTCAACAGGACACAAAAGAGTACAGATGGACTCAGGATTTTGTCTTAAGTCAACCCTCACAGTAATCCACTAACCCCAAAAGCTTTTCAAGAACTTCAATTGATATAACTCTTGCTTTTTGGATAGCCAGTTATAGTCTTGTACAAGTATGGCTTGTTCTGAATAAGAATCTAATGCAAGTTTTAGGAAAGACAGTAATTACAACAACAGCATAATCTGAAAGGAATTAAGAAATAAACAATTTAGCTATTTTTGAATTTAAAATGGTTCAGAATTTTTCCAGGTTATCTCCAGTGAGTTATCACAGTACAATGTTTATGATTTCTGATATGACTTCTTAGAGTGTAAATTGTACTACTAAATTGTAACACCTATGCCTACTGGACAACCAGGCAATATTTTATCAAACATCTTTGATCCTCTCAAAATAATTAGAAAGATGAATTATAATTTAATAGTTATAGATACTCTACAGTTGCAACCACATATACATTTCTGAATCTTTTAAAATGCCTGCATATGTAACATCCCCTTATAACAATGGCCGCCACGGCCAGCGCACCGCACTGATCCGGTGGCAGGAGCCAGGTACTTATCCTGGTCTCCCATGGGGTGCAGGGCCCAAGGACTTGGGCCATCCTCCACTGCACTCCCGGGCCACAGCAGAGAGCTGGCCTGGAAGAGGGGCAACTGGGACAGAATCCGGTGCCCCGACTGGGACTAGAACCTGGTGTGCCGGCGCTGCAAGGCGGAGGATTAGCCTATTGAGCTGCGGCGCCGGCCTGTAACTATGCCTTTCAAATAAGTAATAAAAAAAAAAGTATCAGACAGTTCCAGTCTGGTTAAGTCAAAGTCCATTTCTTCACTTTCAAATGCTATAATGTAACAGGTTTTACATATTTACATGTATCTTAAGTTTATAAAACATTTATTAGCCAAAAAGATTCTCCCTTAAACAATTTGCTTAGTAAGGGTCAGGGAACAGTACTTGATTTTAAATGTTAAGATGCACTATTTCAGGGCTGGTGCTGTGGCGCAGCAGGTTAACGCCCTGGCCTGAAGCGCCATCATCCCATGTGGGCACTGGTTCTAGTCCCGGCTGCTCTTCTTCCAATCCAGCTGTCTGCTATGGCCTGGGATAGCAGTGAAGGATGGCTCAGGTCCTTGGGCCCCTGCACCTGCGTGGGAGACCTGGAGGAGGCTCCTGGCTCCTGGCTTCGGATTGGCACAGCTCCGGCCGTTGCGGCCATCTAAGGAGTGAACCAGCAGATGGAAGACCTCTTTTTCTGCCTCTCCTCTCTCTGTGTAACTTTCAAATAAATAAATCTTAAAAAAAAAAAAAGATAACACTATTTCATGAAAAACTTTTATTTTTTAAAGAGGACTAATGTTCTTGACAGAATGCCTGGCAATGGATAGAAACTCAATAAAAATATGAGTTAATTTTATTATTTTGTAAGCAAGTCTTAAGTAAGCTTCATCGCATTTTATACCCTTATTTCCCTAAGGAAAAGGTCTATGTAGTTTTTTTTTCTCTAAGCAGTTAAATATTTATAAAGTAGTTTTATTTTTACTATGCATATTTTACATTCTTGAATGGAAAGTTGTGTGTTCTGGTGATCAAAATGAAGTTCCTCAGCTACTCGTGCTCTCTGCAGTAGCTTTTAGCACACTTCTGAAGTATTTCCCTTGGAACTGAAGAATGATAGGTGTGTTCTTTTTATTTTTAATTAAAGGAAAGATTCTTAACTTACTTGACAGAAACTGGAAAGAATGAAAAGTGTGAGTGAACCCTTCCCTACTGGCGCTGCCAAACAGCACAATTCCTACTGTCTTCATCACCATCTTTAGGACTAAAACCAAGTCTTCCAGTGCATGCTTGACTTTGGTGGTGCTATTGCTCCTCTCTGCCTTTTCTACAAAAAACTAAATGCTTATTTTTTTGAGGTTACTAAAGAACAAAGAGGCTCTTTTCCTTAGAAGCACTAAGACAGGACAGGGTCATTAACAGACCCTTGGGACTTTAGTAACAAGAAGTTCTAATAATTAGAACAATCTCAGGTACTTTGGAGGGATGAAGGATTTGACATCTGGAGAGGTAGCAAGACAAGTGTTCAGAATTGGCATCTAAAGGCCTTGATACAACTGCCAATGAAGTAAAGACTTTGTATCATAAACTGCTTGCTACTTAATGAGTGACTAGAAAATAAGATGAGGGCAATCTTTGGAAAAGATAAACACTGGACAGTATCCAATCAAAGTCATCAGACGAGGGAACCAAAACCATCACAGAGCAGTAAGTACAATGTGAGAACTTTGATTATATCCTGGTTGTATCTGTGTGTACTAGAGGCAGGCGCCGCAGCTCACTAGGCTAATCCTCTGCTTGTGGCGCTGACACCCCAGGTTCTAGTCCCGGTGGGGGCGCCGGATTCTGTCCCAGTTGTTCCTCTTCCAGTCCAACTCTATGCTGTGGCCCGGGAGGGCAGTGGAAGATGGCCCAAGTGCTGGGGCCCTGCACCTGCATGGGAGACCAGGAGGAAGCACCTGGCTCCTGGCTTCAGATCAGTGTTGCGTGCTGGCCGTAGCGGCCACTTTGGGGGTGAACCAACGGAAGGAAGACCTTTCTCTCTGTCTCTTTCTCTCTCTCACTGTCCACTCTGCCTGTCAAAAAAAAAAAAAAAAAAAAAAAAAGATATCCTTAGAGCAACTGGGGAATCAGAATGTAACAGGTGGATATATATGCTGGTGGTGCAGTATCACTTTATGAAGCCTGAGCATCTTTCCTTAACACAACCTCATTCTCTGCTCATGGCACGCAGCTGTCCCCACTCAGCCTCAGCCTAACCTTGCAGGGAGCAAGAACTGTGTCACATTACACCGTGAATCAGAATCAGTCCCCTATCAGTCAGTATTAGTGACAGACTATGGGGAAGAGCAAGCTAGCCACAACACTGAAATATACAGGGGGTAAAGTGTTAAGATATTTGCAACTTTCAATTTTTTAAAATTTATTTGAAAGCAGAGAGAGAGAGAGACAAATAATAGGTCCTCCAAATGCCTGCAACAGCAGAGGCAGGGCCAGGCTGAAGTCAGGAGCCAGAAACTTAATCCAGGTCTTCCATAGGGTGGTAGGGACCTAAAAACTTGAGCCTTCACCTGCTGCCTCCCAGGGTGTGCATCAACAGGAAGCTGGGCCAGAAGTGGAGCTGGGACTGAAAACCTAGGTACTCTGACATGGAATGTGGGCATTCCAAGCAGCATTTCAACTGTGCCCAAGGCCCGCCCTAATAACTGCAACTTTTAAATGATGCATTTAAGACACATACAGACTCACAAACACAGACAGGTAAAGCAACATGGCAAAATATGATAAATGTCAGGTCTAGGGACTCAGTGGTTCACTGTATTATTCTTTCAGTTTTTCTGAAGCTTGAAAATTTTCATAATAAAGATTTGAAGAAAAAAAAGGGAAGGCTTGTCAACCCAAAGCCTACTCTTTAAAATCTTCCTTTTCACTGGCCTAATTTGGGCTTGTTAACTTCTCTTGCCTGGACTAATACAGGAGCCTCTTAACTGGCATCTTTCTTCTGGCCTTACCACCTCTGAACCACTTGTCACTTAGCAGCCAGAGTCATCTTTCTAAACCACAATTATAATCATAGCATTGTTTTCCCTCAATTCCTCCAGTATCTCCTGTCTTTACTAACTCCTTGACACAGTTCATAGGGCCTTTGTCACAGGGGCCCTGGTTTACCTAATTTTGTCCCCTGCTGTTTTAATCTACACCCAGTGCGTGATCCATTCTAAAGAACTTAATTCTTTGAATATGCTAGGTTTTCATTGCTACATGTACTTCCAGTTCAAGTTTTATCCCCTCTAGGAAGGCCTTCCTGAGCTTTCCAAGGCAGAGTGGAATAGTCTCTATTGTATCCCCATAACACATTTCTCTTATGGCATTTATCATAGACTGTAAGATATTATTTACAAGTCTAAAAGGATTGTATCCCTAACACCAGCATAATGCCTGCCACTGTGCTTAATAAATGTTTGATAAACAGCCAATATTTTTAAGCATTATAAACTTACTACAGCTGGTGAGGGAACGTGAATGCTTGGGACAGATCGAGGCCGCACGTGATTGGCCAAATGGCAAAGGACAACACCATCAGTTAGAGCTGCTCCCAGATCACAAGGCAGAGATACTTTCAACCGGTATTCAATATGCTAAGGAACAGGAAAAGGTGTATTAATTGAAGAGGGATTAACACGTAGTACATAATGGAATTATAATGAAATATAGTTAACCATAAATCAAGGATAAAAAGGTAATAACTCAAGTACAACAATCTCTATTTTACCCTTATAACTCAAGGAGAGTCAATGTATGCTTGTATGTCAGTGTGATATGTATATATGTACATGCAGATAATTTATTGTTACTCTCATAAGATTTCTTTATATTGTGAGGAAGAAAGCAAAGGAACAAATTTTTTAATGAATAGTGCTGGGAATGAAGCTTTAGAGAATAACCCATACCATATTATCTTAGAAAAAAATTGAAAAGAATTTCCTTAGTAGAAAAAATGCAATGGTAATGTACACACTTTCCGTAGTTGATCTATCAGTTTCAGTTCTTCTTCTCTCTGTCTTGTAATGGGATCTGTAGAATCAATGGCAGGCACAGAAGATGGAAGAAGGGATGAAGAATGACCTAGAAAAACATTAATACATAAGACGGAAAGGCGACTGCCAGTGCTATTAAAGTATTTGGATTTGTTTGATCATAACATCCTTGTAAATATAACACATTCTACTTTCTGAATTGACTTTTTAAAAAGATTTTTATTATGGAAATTTCAAACATAAACAATAATAGGGGAATTCTATAAAATTTCAAATATAAACAATAATATAAATATATATTTATATATAATACTAATATATGTTTACATATAATATATTTATATAAATACAAATAATAGGGAAATTCTATAAAAACTACAAAATATCCACTACCCATTTGACTCAACTACTTTTATTTGGTTACATTCATTTATTTAAAGATAACACACATAGAGAAAAATATATAAATCATAAACACAGAGATCAATAAATTACCCTTACAAACTGAACAAAACCAGGTCTATGTATGTAACACTACCAATACCCAAAAGCCTATCTCAAGTGCCCTGCCCACCAGTACCCAAAAGATACCACCAGTATCCTAGATTCCTAACATCATAGACTAGCTCTGTCCATTTTTCAACTTTCTATAAATTAAAGCACACTGCATTTTTCTTCTGTTGTCTGGCTTCTTTTGATCAATATTATGTTTACAAGACTTATCCATGTTGTATTTGGTAATTTTTCCATTTTCATTGCCTAGACTGAATTCCATTGTACAAATAAATCACATTCATTTATCTATTCTGTTGTTGGACATTCCATTTGCAGCCATTATGAATAGTGCTGCTATGCTTATTTTTGTACTTATCTTTTAGTATATGTGTGCATATATTTCTGAAAGTAAAGCTGCTTGATTATAATAGGGTATATAAATGGACATTACTAGTAGATAATGAAAACAGTTTTCCATACTAATTTACACTCCCACCAGCAGTGCAGTGTGGTTTGATTTTTAAATTTTACTGTAAGTACATCTGTAAGTTAAAGTCATTATTTTTGACTTGACATTGTTTGTTCCCATCTCCGGATACCTTCTCCTTTGGCAGTCAGGCAGAAATCTATTATATTAACTAAAAGAACATGAGATTTTAAGTAGATTAAAAAAAAAAACATGGATTCATTTTGAAGAACACAAGCCAGATTTCATCAGTACAGAAAAAACAGAACGAGCTCAATACAAAGAGGAGCATCCTCTAAAGCCTCGATATAGCATGTTATTTGTTCTCTCTACAACCTGCTTTTAGGTGCTACAAAGAAACCTCTAATTGAAACAAATTACACAAGGTTTTCCTATTAAAAGTGCACTCACAGACACATGCAGAGTGTGTAAAATGCCAACCACCGTTATTCCCTACCCACCAACCCTCTGCCTCTTAAAATCACTATCACCTGCCTTTATTTGCTTCTGCCCTGACAGCTGGTCGGAAAAGGAAGCTTTCAGGGCGCTGGGGCTGATTTCTCTGGACAGCAGCAGGAAAAGGATATGCAGGGGAGTGATGAACTAAATCAGTGATGAAAAGCAAAAATGGGATTAAAGGAGAACAAAAGAAAATTAAAAATAATGTAGACATACATATTACAAAAGTTCAATAAGTAGCACATAAAGAAGAAAACCAAATTAAATATGGCAATGATATAGAATGATAATTCTGTTTATTCATGAAAAGCCTGGAAGCAGGGAGGATGATTATATGTGTTTTTAATTTCCATGTTATTTCTGGTATATCAATCAACACAGAACAACTGTTAATATCCCAAGCACAGTCTTTTTTCTTTCCCTAAACACAGTCTCTTGCAAATCTATAGCCCTCCCAGCTTGTGCTCATTTGTTCATATCAAAGAACTATGTGGCTGAACAACTGGCTGAATTAAAAAAATGGAAAAATGTACAGAAAGTTTCTAATTTTGTTTCCTATTTCCATCTCTGAGAAAAAGAAGCCATCACTGTCTAAAGAGAAACTTATCAGGAAAATTCTAGGAAAGAATTATAATCTTGACATAGTTAATTGCACCTTTTTGAGTGTTACCTGTTTCTGTTGTAGGTGAACTTGACATAGCATTACATCTGTCATCACTCTGTGGAAAAACAGAAATAGATCAATAATTATTCAAGAAGATTTATGAGGGTACTTTAAAAAAGTGGAAATAAAAAGTTTATTTTTAATTCTTGTGCAAAAGCATTTTGAAATCTACACAGTTTTTCAGAATACATATTTTTCATGAGCTTTTTAAGGACCCCTTATACACATAGATTTCAAAATGATGCACCCCCCAAAAAAAGCAAACCCCAAAACCTCTCAATTCTATTTTCCACAAACTTTAAAATGCCTTTGTACCTTCCACATATTGGTAACTCTGGGTTTATAGAAGAAAAAAATCCATGCAACTCTCCCTCAAAATTAATCTAAAGATGAGAATTTGTCATTATTATTAATTTTGAATGTTTTTTAAAATGCAAATTTTCCCTTTGTGTTTTATGTAAAGCATTATCTGAAGATGGTCCTGTTATCTAACAGGCCTTTTCTTTTTTTTATTTTTTATTTTTTATTGCATATTTGTCCACAACATCATGTCAGAAATGATCACAGCCACTCTGAATGAACGCAGGCTATGCACTGCTCCATTAATCATCCATGGCACCGTCACACTGTAGACCTCCTTACATTCACTGACTGACTGAAGACTGTTTCTTGAACACTGCCTCAGTGATCTACTTATGAAGGTGTCGACTGACTTTTCTTAAGATGCAGTAAGGGCATTAGTGAAAGCATATTCTTTAGAATATTATTCTAATCTAAATTAGAAGCAATGACAATTTTCTGAAAACAATACTCAGTAAAGACTTTTGGAGTGTTAAATCTGTCTGAACTTACTTTAGTGGAGTAAAGTAAGTCCTCAGAGTGATAATTTGAGCAACTAATAGAAAACAATTTTCTTGTTTGGACTAGACTGGGGCAGCAGATTCTATATAAAAGATCTTATCACACATACAAACATCATCTGTTTTCTTGAAAAAATATTAAAGATTATGAACTTGCCAAACTTACTAAGTTTTTTTTTTTTTTTTTTTTTTGCTTTCTACAAAATGCCTTCAAATTTGTGTCCCCTTTTCAGGATTACATTATTTGCATTTTGGGCAACAGAAAACCATTTAAACTGCCTAAAACACTAACCTTTGTTGTATCTTAAAAGTGCATTTGTGAAATGTTATTTTGATGAAAACCTCATAATTTAAAACATTTAAATTATGTAGTCTAACAGGCCTTTTCTATAATAATCATCCTAATGAAGAAAATTTCATCAGGAAATATATGGGAAAGACAGAACAAAGGTTTATTTCCTAGTAATATTTTTCTGGAATCATTTCTAAAGTTATTTTTTCTCTTGAGAATAAAATTTAATATTTTAAGAAAGCTGATGGAGTTTTCTTCATTTCAGTGAGGAAAAAGTGTCTTTACAGATGTACTTTTTTTTTGACAGGCAGAGTGGACAGCGAGAGAGAGAGACAGAGAGAAAGGTCTTCCTTTGCCGTTGGTTCACCCTCCAATGGCCGCCTCAGCCGGCGCACTGCGCTGATCCAATGGCAGGAGCCAGGTGCTTCTCCTGGTCTCCCACGCGAGTGCAGGGCCCAACCACTTGGGCCATCCTCCACTGCACTCCCTGGCCACAGCAGAGGGCTGGCCTGGAAGAGGGGCAACCGGGACAGAATCTGGCGCCCCGACCGGGACTAGAACCCGGTGTGCCAGTGCCGCAAGGAGGAGGATTAGCCTAGTGAGCCGTGGCACCGGCGCAAATGTATTTTCTAAAACAGTATTTCAATCTAAGATGTTTGCAATTCATTGACCAAGAGAACCATCAAAAAGAGAGCTAGATAAACTGGCATAAATTCACCTTCAAAAAGGGAAATGTAGTCAAGCTAATTTAAGAAGTAATCTTGGTTGGTTGGTTTAAAGATGCTAAAGACTGGGCAGGGAAGCTGAATCAATAAAAGCCAGAGTAATCAAATTTTCAGGCCTTACCATTTAATTAAATATAACTTTTATCATATGATAACTAAGACATTTCTGAACTAAGAATGCCTTTAAAACAAACACATGTACTCATCTGTTCCCATGTCCCACCTCCTTTGGGTTCAATATTTTCAGAAGTCTTATCTCTAGTTTGAATTGTGCCAGATGAAATTAATGACAGAGAACTTAAATTACAAAAAAGAGGAATGGACATGTAGCTTGGCAGTTAGGTCAGGTTCAATGCCCACTTTCAGCTCCTAACTCCAGCTCCCTGCTGATGTAGATCCTGAGAAGCAGAGCTGGCCTAAGTAGTTGGGGTCCTGTCATCCACATGGGAGAACTGGATTCTGTTCCCTGCTCTCTGCTTCAGCCAGGCCTAGTTCAGTCCAGGTAACTGCAGCATCTCGGGGTGGATTGTGGGGAGCGGCAGCAAACCCGGGAAGGACTGGGGAAAGAAGGTAGCGTCCAGTCCGGTGCCGCTCCTCCGCAAGTTGGGGAGCGACAAGTGGTCTGTGACTCAGAAATGGACTGCTGGGAGAAAGCCGGGAAGGAGAAGGGAGAAAAATAAAAGCCGCAGGAAAGCTAGGCCGTAGCGGAGACGAAAGCTAAACTGTAGCGGAGACGAAAGCTAGGCCGTGATTCGGAAAAGCCGCGGGAGAGAAAGAAAGCCGTGGGGAAAAAAGCCGCGGTGGGAGAGGAAAGCGGAGTGGAGAGAAATAAAATAGAGAGAAATAGGAAAGCCTCCCCACAACACGGTGATGAGAGGACTCGGATTCGGACTGCCTAGGGCGATAAGCACCTGCGGGCAACTCTAGCAGAGCAGAGTATGCGCCACGGGGCACCGAAGACAAGCGCGTATCAACGCCACAAAGAATAAAAAGAAGGGGGATCTGTGGGGAGCGGCAGCTTGCTGCTAATGTATCTGGGAAAGCAGTAGGAGATGCCCAAGTACCTGAGCCCCTGCCAACCATGTAGGAGACCTGGAAGAAGCTCCTGGCTCCTGAGTTCTGCCTGGCCTCGACCTGGCCATTGTTCCCATCTGGGGAGTAAAACAGCAGATCAAAGATCTCTCTCTCATCTGGGGAGTGAACCAGCAGATGAAAGATGTCGCTCACTCTCTCTTCCTCTCTCTGTAACTTTGTCTTTCAAAAAAATAATAAATCTCATAAAAAAGATGTTTGAGGAAAAATTGAAATCCACACATAATTTTTCACAATACACATTTTCTGTGAACTTCTTGAAATTCTCTATCACATCATCAATGAAAAAGACATTCACCAAGCTTATAGATGCAAATAAACTAAGTTTCAGGTATTGAGGAAAAAATGGAAAATTTAAATAAATTGAATTTAAACAAAGCGTAACAGCAACTAGTGAAAAGAATGAACAGGTAAATGAGGCAAAAACTTCACGGGGCTGGTGCTGTGGCATAGTGGGTAAGGCCGCCACTTGCATTGCTGTCATCCCATGTGGGTGCCAGTTTGAGTCCCAGCTGCTCCACTTCTGATCCAGCTCTCTGCTCTGGCCTGGGAAAGCAGTAGAAGATGGACCAAGTCCTTGGGCCCCTGCACCCACGTGGGAGACCCAGATGAAGCTCCTGGCTCCTGGCTTTGCATTGGCACATTTCCTGCAGTTGCAGCCATCTGGGAGTGAACCAGCAGATGGAAGACCTCTCTCTCTGCCTCTGCCTCTCTATAACCCTGCCTTTCAAATAAATAAATAAATAAATAAGTCTTTAAGGAAAAAGAAAAAAAAAAAAGGAATGAGGCACCTAGTCTATTTTTAAAAAAATTTTTTAAACTTTATTCATAGGGAAATAGATACCTTTCCTTATTTTCAGGGATATGAGTAACAGGTAGGAAGGAGAAAGTTGGCTAAATTAAGACATGCTCAAGGTCCAATGAACAGGTAGAAAAACAGTAAAGGCAGAGATTAATTAATATAGGGGAAAAAGTATATTAAAAGTTATTACAGAAGTTATTTATAAGACATAGACAAGAAATTTGAGCCCATTAAGGAATAAAAGGGGAAAGTTAACAGGTAACTTTATTAGATGAGAAATGCTGAAATGAACTAATGCTGTAAGGCAATGAATGTCCCCTGCTTCCAGAAACAGCAATTGACAATAAACAATATAACTGGCTGTGATGGAAATGAAGCCAGAATAAAATGATGACTTCTACTTTGTACTTTCATTGAACTATCAATCTAAGTGACTTGTACTTGAGAATACTGAAGTGATTAGGTCAAGTCACTCTTGGGACCATTAATTTCATCTGGGAGCTCTTGAAGAACCAGAGCCAAAAAAAAAAAAAAAAAAAAGGCTAAGGAATAATTTCAGGATGGACACAAACTCATTTTTTAAGCCTGACTAAGCGACAAAAGAAATGAGATCATTCTTAAATAGACTGTATTACTGTAGTAAAAAGTAATTGGGAGGGGACGGGAATGACTGGTGTAGTAGCACAGCAGGTTCAGCCTCCACCTGTGACACCGGCATCCCATTTGGGCACCGGTTTGAGTCCTGGCTGCTCCACTTCCAATCCAGCTCCTTGCTAAAGTGCCTGAGAAAGTGGTTGGGCCCCTGCACCCACATGGTAGACCCAGAAGATGCTCCAGGCTCCTGGCTTTGGATTGGCCCAGCTCCAGCCATTGTGTCCATTTGGGTAGTGAACCAGCAAATGGAACATTTTCTTTCTATATAGCTCTTTCAAATAAAATAAATCTTTTTTTCAAAAAAATTCAGGCAGCTTAAAACCTTAGTGCTTTCTTTCTTAACGTATCTAAATTTCAACACTTCCCATTGGGTAGGACATTTGCTTTGTATTAAACCTGTTTGTGTACATGTAAAACTGACCTTTGTTACTGAGCAGTGTATCTCTTTCAGACAGTTTGATGATTCACACAAGTTTGAGGATGAGGACACTGGGAGAGGGTAGTGGGAGCTGTGGTGGTTTTTTGTTGGTGACAAGAAAGCTATGCCATTTAAAGCTGACACCAGGGAACCTGATAGGGACTTATTAACTGCATTGAACATTTTCTCCTTTGCTTTTGACTCTATGTATAGTTACAAAGCCAGATTAGATTTATAGCAGCTTCAAGTTGTATTAAATGATATTTTGCTTTCTGTAATACTGTTATAAAATAAAGTTTGTTTATTCTCAAAAAAAAATTAACTGGGATGCCAAAACATATAGATTAAATCTTTGCAGGTCTGATAGAAGAAAAGCTGGACTTCTCATCTATCTTAAATCTTATGATAGTGACTGTGAAATAAGAAAACACCATCTGTTTCACTAACTTCTGGCACATTCATATTTGGCCTTTCTTAACTATGACTCAGAGAGAGTAAGGCTCTAAGGTACTCATTGAGTATAACCACTTATCTTCTTGCCTATACTTCTACCATGGTACTAGGTACGAACCTTCCTTGAAAGAATTTTGAAAAAAATCACTGAAATAATTTTCTTGTTAATACAAATACCACGGTACTTCAAAAAGTTCATGGAAAATGGAATTAAAAGATAAATTAGGGCTGGCGTTGTAGCCTAGCAGGTTAAGACACTGCCAGTGATGATAGCAACCCATATGTGTGCTGGCTCGAGTCCTGGCTGCTCTACTCCAATCCAGCTCCCTGCTAATGGCCTGGAAAAGCAGCAGAAAGTGATGGCCCAAGTACTTGGTCTCCTGCCAACAATGTGGGAGACCCAGAAGTAGCTCCTGGCTTCTGGCTTTGGCCTGGTCTAGCCCTGGCCATTGCAGCCATTTGGGGAGTGAACCAGGGGATGGAAGATCTCTTTCTCTCTGTAACTCTTTCAAATAAATACATTCTTTAAAAAAAGATCAATTTATTTTTTGGAGGAAAAAAATTTGAAATCCATGCATACATTTTTTCCCCACCATATGTGTTTTCCATGAACTTTTTGAAGACCGTATAAGGAACACAGTTGAAAGGCTGGTTAACCTGGAAGAAAATAATAGATAAACTTTTTTCATGAGTCACCCAGGTACGCAGAGCATCTTCCATGATGACCAGAGATAAGGTTCATCAGGTTTTAGGTGCTATGAGGTCAGGGGTGGGACAGCACGATGGCATCAGTATTTAGAAGGATAACAGGCAAAAATATGAAATATTATAATAAATTAAAGAAGTAAAAATATCCAAGCAGGAAAATTAAATATTTAGGAAAAACAAAAGATATGAGATATGAAAATTAGAAATCATTTAGAAGAAAAACTACAACTGAGAAAATGAGTCCTGTGCTAATCCTAAGACTGGAGAAAGAAATCTGATAAGTCACAGGGCTTCCTTTAAGTGAGCAGAACTGGCACGAACAAGAACCAGTGTTGTAGGTGGAAGCTTAGCCAGAATTCTATGACACAGTGCTGGCCCCAGGACATTTACTTTCAAAGATCACCTAATTTAGAATAAATTCCTTGCTTTTAAAGGTCATCTGAATTTAGAAGATCAGGGGGCTGGCGCTGTGGCGTAGCAGGTAAAGCCACTGCCTGCGGTACTGGCATCCCATGTGGGCGCTGGTTCAGTTTCCAGCTGCTCCATTTCCCATCCAGCTCTCTTTAATGGCCTAGGAAAGTAGTGGAAGATGGCCTGAGTCCTTGGGCCCCTGTACCCATGTGGAAGACCTGGAAGAAGTTCCTGGCTCCTGGCTTTAGACTGGCACAGCTCCAGCTGTTGTGGCCATTTAGGGAGTGAACCATGGGATGGAAGACCTCTCTCTCTCTCTCTCTGCCTCTGCCTCTCTGTAAATTTACCTTTCAAACAAAATAAATAAATCTTTTTAAAAAAATCAGATGCAAATACTGACAATTAAAATACAAGTGTATATGTTCTGACAAATAACTGCATTTCATAATCTGGGGATTTTTGCTGTAGTTTTTCAAATTCCATTTTTTCTTTGACAAAATGGTTTGCGTACTCAGCCATATCATTATTTCCATAAACTATTAAATCTCATCTTTAGCTTTCTAAATTATTTTCAGTGCCAGGATGGAAGGTGTGGTGTTCAATTCAGATTCTCAGGTCACCAGATCTAGATTTGAACCCAGCCTTACATTTACTAGCTATGTGACCTCGGACAAGTCACATTCTGTGTCTCAGTAATCATTTGTAAAAAGGCAATAAGTTTAAGTTGAACTTTTTTTTTTTTTAAGATTGATTTATTTATTTTGAAAGAGAGAGAGAATCCTCCATCTACTGGTTCACTCCTCAGATGGCTGCAATTGCCAGTGCTGGGCCAGGGCAAAGCTAGGAGCTTCATTCAGGTCTCCACATGGGTGCAGCGGCCCAAACACCTAGGCCATCTTCTGCTGCTTTTCCCAGCCATTAATAGGGAGCTGGATCAGAAGTAGAGCAGGTGGGACACAAAATGGCACCCATAGGGGATGCTGTCATCTCAGTTGGCGACTTTACCTGCTATGCCACAATGCCAGCCCCTAATCTTAACTCTTGATTGTTGCCATGAGCATAGACAAAATTTTGGTAGAGTGTCAGGATCATCAGGGCTCTCAGTGTTTTTCTACACTAATTTATTAATTGTTCTCATGCCAATTAATGTCCACTAAAACTCCAGAGGCTGGTGGTTGTATTCATCTACAGGACTGCCCAGTTAAAATGTGCATATATCCATCTCAAAGGAAATGAAAATGACAGAATATACAGACGTTCTGACAATGACTGTTAAACTAATAGGAATCTCCTGCTGAAGCGTGTGATTCATGCAGTGGTATGCACAGTGTCAGCAGTTACCCGCACATGGGACAGGAATGGCCAGACACTAGACTTCGAACTTCTAATTTTCAATACTACTGTGAACAAATTAACATAAAACATGATGGGAGAGCATTCTATAAATGGTTAGAATTCTCTTCCAAAGCTGGTAAGACTAAAACTCTTGTTACACTCATTTTCAGCTGATGAACAGGAAAAAAGTCAGTATTAAAAGTACACAGCATTCCAATTGTTTGACATAAAAAAACAAGAACAATCTTGAAATGTATTTAAAACCAAAAGCACAGTATTTTCATTAGCTTAAATATATAATAAGACAAAGTCAGACACACTGTTGTGTAATTAGTGTTATGGAAAGAGACTCCATTTGACACATAGGTGACTCATGAGCTGAAGGAATGATTAATGAAGCAAGTGCATCTGGAATTAGAAAATATATTAAAGACATAAATATCATGCTATGTCCTCTTTCCCTAAGTGATGTACAAAGCCAATAAGGTTCTCAATGTGATGCTTTACTCTTTTGAATTACAGTTGCAGAATTTGGGGACATCAGGTAAATCACAAATGGTAGTACAGGGAAATAGTTTTAGTTACTTGTAAAGCATTTACATACTGCTCATCATGTTTTATGGTATTCAGATAATTTCTCAGTGAAAAGTACAATAGCTGTTCTTCAATTTCTAGAGACAATATTGTAAAACTCGATTTTGTGCAAGACTCTTACCACTAACAAGGCACTATCATCAGTGTGCTGAGACCTTCGGGATGGGAAGGGACACTGGAGAGATGGAGAAAAATGAAGCAATGTCAAAAACAAACTATGCACACACGTGACATATCTCACAAATATACACACAAGGAAAGAGACATATTAAGACATACTTTTGAAGACACTGGGAGTTAGCAACACGTTCATAGTCATCTGGAATTCATGCACCATAGAAGCTGGTAAATTTCAGTACTAAAAATCAGGACTGATTTTCTTTCAAACAGTTTAAAAAACTTCAAATATGAACTACCGCCTAAAAAATTTTCTAAAGCAAGGAAGAAACAGGGATAACTCTGTTCACATATGAGAAAGCTGAAGTATAGATATAGCAATAACAGAAAGAATTTGGGGTCACTTAGTAAGCTAGTGAAAATTAAATAATAAACGCAGTCATGATTCTAGTCTAGGCATCCCTTCATTGAATTCCTTAGACAAACTAATAGTATAATTAAAAATTTTGAAACTGTTCATGTAATTTTCCTGTGAAGCTTTAGATATTATAGAATGAATCACTCGAGAATGACCATCGAGAAGGAAATGTTGGGTCAACAAAGGAAAAATGTATGAAACTTAGTAAGCTTTATCCAAAGTTTTATATAGAATTATTACATTCACCACCAACACAGTAAAGACCTGACTGTTAAGTTTTCAACCAACATTTTACGGAAAGCAAAGTCCACATTCACACAAAATATATCTTTATGAATTTTAAGGGAAATAATGATCATGAATTGAAACAATTAGAATGTAAAAATAAAGGGAAAATGGCTCATGTAGAATTTAACTATAATAAAAATATTCATCTAGTTATCTTCATTTTAATAAATCAAACAGGTGTATACATTTTAAAAAGGTGAAGCAATGAATTTTACGTTAACTTATAATAAAATATTACTTGATATTATACAACTAATGTATACAAAGTAAAACTGATAACACTGAAATGACCACTAAAGCAGAAAAGACCATGGAGGATCTTTTTTAAGATTGCCACAATTTACAAGCGTCAGATCAGTTCTCAGGGCTCTGTCTCATTACACAGCAAGCTTCCAAAATGGATGGGATGTGATGATGTCCCAGAGGGCTGAGGCAGGGAGGCACATCACAATCTCTTGATGGTTATGTATGGATGAAAGGAAATCTGATATACAGATTCTAAAAAAACTCCCTGGTCTGTATCTTCTCCCTCAAAGTAGAATTTTGTGATTGAAAAAAAGAAAATGGCAATATTTTGATCACTGAAAACATGATAATCACACCCAAAACATGTCATTCCATTGCAAAAACAATAAATTCCAAAGAACAGATGCCGATGTAGACTTACCTCACCATCTAAGGCAGGCTGTTGTTTCTGTGGACTTTGTGATGCTTTTTGCTGTATGACCCCGCCCCCACCAAGAAAAGGAAAGTTGGTTAGAACCAGGACCACTGGAAAAGATAAATTCTATTTACTAAAATAATCATAGTCATGAATGTATCTCCTGAAAAGAACATTTTTCTAGAGTTACTGTTAGAAGAGGTTGCCCTTGGGGCCCGCCCTGTAGTGCAGTGGGTTAACATGCTGGCCTGAAGTGCTGGCATCCCATGTGGGAGCCGCTTCAAGACCTGGCTGCTCCACCTTTGATCCAGCTCTCTGCTATGGCCTGGGAAAGCAGTAGAAGATGGCCAAGTCCTTGGGCCCCTGCACCCTCATGGGAGACCTGGAAGAAACTCCTGGCTCCTGATCGGTGCAGCTCCAGCGGTTGTGGCCAATTGGGGAGTGAACCAGCAGATGGAAGACCTCTCTCTCCCTCTCCTCTCTTTGTATAACTCTGACTTTCAAATAAATAAATAAATCTTTAAAAAAAAGAAAAGGTGAAGTCGCCTTTTCCCTTAAATATCTCATAATTTAAATGAGGATGAGTAACAAACTGATAAACAATACTTTCCTTTATCAATGAGAATTTATAAATTTTTAAAAACTACATGTAAACCTACACAAATACATTCATAATCAGAGTATTGCTCTCTTACTGTATTTTCTCAATGAAATCATTCTATCTTTTTAATGGCTTTAAATATCCCTCTACTGATTAACAATTTTAGCTATCAGCCAAATCTCAGGTTTGTATTTTCAACCCCTGTAGAAACTCTCCATGTGGAAACTCCACTACCATTTCATATTCAACATAACCCAAAACAAATTATTACCCTGTATTTGTTAATTTCTATTACCATGTCAAATAATAACACTGAATATCTGTGTGGTCAGTGTTATGCATGTGTTCTTATACAGAGTATCTCAAGTGATCTTTCTTTTTATGTGAGATAAACATCACATTCATTTAGAGATAAGGATATTAAAAAGAAAGGTTGTGTGACATGTGTAAGATCAGAAAGTTTGTAAGTAGCGGAAGTAAGATTTGCACCTATGTCTTCTGACTCCAAATCCTACATAGGCTTTCACAATGCTAGACTCCCATTAAAACCATTTGGCCTCATACCTTTCTTTGGGGGCTTCTTTTTTCACTAATTTCCAATGATTTATTTATCAGTCACTATTCATCTATGTATAGGATATACTGATGCACCTTTTGAAAACTCTTTTTTTTAATATTTTTAAATTTATTTTCCTTGAAAGTCAGAGTTACACAGAGAAAAGGAGAGGCAGAGAGAGAGAGTCTTCCTTCCGATGGTTCACTCCCTAGATGGCCGCAATGGCTGAAACTGTGCTGATCCGAAGTCAGGAGCCAGGAGCCAGGAGCTTTTTCTGGGTCTCCCATGTGGGTGCAGGGGCCCAAGGACTAGGGCCATCTTCTACTGCTATCCTAGGCCGTAGCAGAGAGCTGGATTGGAAGACGAGCAGCTGGGACTGGAACCAGTGCCCATATGGGATGCCAGCGCTTCAGGCCAGGGCGTTAACCCACTACTACGCCACAGCGCCGGCCCCGAAAACTCTTGTTTTTTAATTTATAAAATCTATTATTGTGGCCAAGAATGCAGCACCTACCACACTAGTACTAAGCATTAAAGCACTCCTAATAATTCCTAAATAGTTAATAATTTTTTAACTTATTTGACAGGTAGAGTTATAGACAGTGAGAGAGAGAGACAGAGACAAAGGTTTTCCTTCCGTTGGTTCACTCCCCAAATGGCCGCTACGGCTGGAGCTGCAGCGCTGAGCCGATCCGAAGCCAGGAGCCAGGTGCTTCTTCCTGGTTTCCCATGAAGGTGCAGGAGCCCAAAGACTTGGGCCATCTTCTACAGCTTTCCCAGGCCATAGCAGAGAGTTGGATCAGAAGTGGAGCAGCCACTGGGGCCGGTGCTATGGCATAGCAGGTTAAAGCCCTGGCCTGCAGTGTCGGTGTCCCATATGGGCGCCAGTTTGAGTCCCAGTTGCTCCACTTCCAATCCAGCTCTCTGCTGTGGCCTGGAAAAGCAGTAGAAGATGGCCCAATTCCTTGGGTCCCTGCATCTGCGTGGGAGACCCAGAAGAAGCTCCTGGCTCCTGATCAGCTCAACTCCAGTCGTTGCAGCCATTTGGGGAGTGAACCAGCAGATGGAAGACCTCTCTCTCTCTCTCTCTCTCTCTCTCTACCTCTCTCTCTCTACCTCTGTCTATCAAATAAACAAATCCTTTAAAAAATTTAAAATAAATAAATAAAATAATAATAATAAAAAAAGAAGTGAAGAAGCCGGGACTTGAACCGGTGTCCCATATGGGATGCCAGCACTGCAGGCGGTGGCTTTACCCACTATGCCACAGTGCTGGTCCCAGAAATTAACTCATTATCTTGCCTTCTACTACAGCTCGTAAGAAACAATCATTGTAGATAGTCTTGATTAAATGCCAAATTAGAATTTGACCTTGATCTGTCAGGCAGGAGAGAACAATTTTAAGCTTCTAAGCAGGAGAAAAACATGATAGGAGAGATACTTCTGTAATACTTCTCAAAAACAAACCTTTTTATGTTAATATGTTAGGAAGAAATATTAGAAAAGATATTAAGTGCTGAAACTGGGGCACAGGGCAAGTTAAGCCACTGCCTGCAGTGCCCACATCCCATAAGGGCATCGGTTCATGTTCCGGCTACTCCACTTCCCATCCAGCTCCCTGCTAATGCACCTGGGAAAGTAGCAGAAGGTGGCCCCAGTGCTTGGGTCCCTGTGCCTATGTGGGAGATGTGGATGAAGCTCCTGGCTCCTGGCTTCTGCTGGCCCAATCTGGGGAATGAGTTAGCAGATGGAACATATCTCTATTTCTCTCTTTAACTTTGCCTTTAAAATAAATAAATCTTAAAAAAAAAAAAAAAAAGATAATCAGAATGAGGAACATGAAGCAAAGTAAAATTGAAATAGTTAAACTAGACTACAAAAATAAAGGCATATGACTATATGATTTCTAAGTGTCTAAGGGTTGGCAGTGTTGCACAGTGGCACGCATTTAGAATCAGATATCTGAATTTGCATCCAGCTTTGCCACTCACTTTGTGCTTGACTTCTGGAAAGTTACTGAGTCATCCTGTGCCTTTAGTTTCCTCATTTATGTAATTCCTAACAAAAATCTTTTTATTTTATTTTTATCTACATGGAATGCAGAGACAGAGACAGACAGAGATCTTCCATTCAATAGTTCATTCACCAAATGCCCAAAACAGCCATGGCTGAGCTAGGCCAAACCCAGGAGCCCAGAAACAAATCTAGGTCTCCCAAGTGAGTGGTAAGAACCCAAGTACTTGAGTCATACTTCTGCCTCCAAGGTGTGCGTTAGCAGAAAGCAGGAAGCAGAAATGGAGCTGGAGAGAAAGGAGTTAGAGGACAAGAATGATTCATTCATGTAATCATTCATTTAATAAATATTTATTGATCTTTACTATGAGCTAAGACCTGCTACGATGTAGAGATACAGCAGTGAGTAAAACAGACATGCTGGGGCTGGCACTGTGGCGCAGTGGGTTAAAGCCCTGGCCTGAGGTGCTGGCATCCCATATGGGCGCTGGTTCTAATTTCGGCTGCTCCACTTTTGATCCAGCTCTCTGCTGTGGCCTGGGAAGGCAGTAGAAGATGGCCCAAGTCCTTGGGTCCCTGCACCCATGTGGGAGACTTGGAGGAAACTGCTGACTCCTGGCTTTGGATCGGCACAGATCTGGCCGTTGTGGCCATCTGGGGAGTGAATCAGCGGATGGAAGACCTCTCTCTCTGTCTCTACCTCTCTCTGTAACTCTTTCAAATAAATAAAATAAATCTTAAAAAAAAAAAAAAAAGACATGCTTTCTGTCTTCATGGATTTTACAGGTAAATGAGACAGATATTAAGAAAACAAAATTATAAATACTTATTTAAATATGAAGAAAAAATCTAATGTGATTTCAAAAGAAAAAGGTGATACAAGTAAAATAAAAAGAATAAGGATTCACATAGTACCACAGAGGCTGCAAAATGTTAAGCAAAGAAATATTAAATGGGATTATTAGGGCCAGCACTGTAGCATAGTAGGTAAAGCCATCGCCAAGAGTGCTGGCATCCCATATGGGCAACGGTTCAAGTCCCAGCTGCTCCACTTTCTTTCTTTTTTTTTTTTTTTGACAGGCAGAGTGGACAGTGAGAGAGAGAGACAGAGAGAAAGGTCTTCCTTTTGCCGCTGGTTCACCCTGCAATGGCCGCTGCAGCCGGCGCGCTGCGGCCAGCGCACTGCGCTGATCCGATGGCAGGAGCCAGGTACTTATCCTGGTCTCCCATGGGGTGCAGGGCCCAAGCACTTGGGCTATCCTCCACTGCACTCCCTGGCCACAGCAGAGAGCTGGCCTGGAAGAGGGGCAACCGGGACAGAATCCGGCGCCCCGACCGGGACTAGAACCCGGTGTGCCGGCGCTGCAAGGTAGAGGATTAGCCTAGTGAGCCGCGGCCCCGGCTGCTCCACTTTCAATGCAACTCTCTGCTGTGCCTGCGAAAGCACTGGAAGATGGCCCAAGTCCTAGGGCCCCTACACCCGCGTGGGAGACCCAGAAGGGGCTCCTGGCTCCTGGCTTTGGATTGACACAGCTCTGGCTCTTGCGGCCAACTGGGGAGAGAACCAGAGGGGACGACCTCTCTCTCTCTCTCTCTCTCTCTCTCTTTGCCTCTCCTCTGTGTTACTCTTTCAAATAATAAATAAATCTTTAAAAATAAGTAAATAAATAAAAGGGATTATTCACTGAGTGGGTATGGAGATCAAAATAAAGAATCAAAGATGACTGTAAAGGATCAAATCCGCGTATAGCAAATTTTTGGTATTTAGTAGAGTAAGGAATTTGAAGAGAGGTTCAGAGAATAATACTTTACATTTGCATGGCCCTTTTGAAAAAAAGTTTTATTATTCACTTATTTGAAAGGCAGAGGTGGGAAGAGTGGAGACAGAGAGTGAGAGAGAGAAAAAGAGATTTCAATCCATTGGTTCACTCGCCAAATGCTTGCAACAGCTGAGTCTGAACCAGGCCAAAACAAGGAGCCAGGAACCTCATCCAGGTCTCCCATGGGTGTCAGGGAACCAGGTATGTGGGCCATCATCTGCTGCCTCTCAGGTGCATCAGCAGGCAGCTGGATAAAAAGTGGAGGTGGAACTTGATCCCAGGCACTCTAATATGGGATATGAACATTGCAAGTAGAGGCTTCCCAGCTGTGTCACAACTGCTCCTGCATGGCACTTTTACACACACTGCCACTTTCATAATCTTGCTGATGTTTACTGTGACACTGGAGAGTAAGGAAATGGCAGCTGGATGGCAGAGTGATGGCAGACTGCTCAAGGGGAACAGATTACTGTTAAACAAGATAATCACAATAGGCATGAGGACAATTAATCACAAATAGGGATAGTCACTTGATACTGATATTGATATTCAGTCAAGAACTCTTATATCAGAGAGAAAAATGTTGATGAAAACCAATGGCTTCAGCAAAAACAAGCACTTGCTGCTAAGTAACTTTAAAGAACATCATTCAGTGAATTCAAATGACTCACCTTGACAAAGTCCAGGACAGCATCTCTCTGAATCTGCTTGGTCCTTATTTTCTCCTCTTCATACTGCAGGGCAGCAAGCTGTGCCTCTCTCCGAGTGCGCTCTACTAACTGTTCTCTTCGCCGATGAAGTTCCAAGTCTGCATGTGACAGCTGGAACAAAAAGCATCATTTTGCAAGCCCAAGTGAGGATAAGGATCAACTTATCAATACTCCTTATCAACTTAGGAAACCTACTGCTGACCTAAGCAACTTTTATTTTGCAGTCACCTAGCACTTCCTTAAATGTGTTACTGCTAATCCTTCTCTCATCTTTGTACTATTTTATATGTACTATAAAATCATTATGGAGGTGAAGATTTCTTTTCTGCCTAGTATTTAAAAACACTGTTAGCAAGTATCATGTGTATATGGCATATTAACCGATTGAGGAGACAGGTAATAAAGTTTACAAGCATCTGAAAATTGATGGCAATTTAAATAGAAAACTATTTTAATCAAAAAAATTAAAACATTAAGAAAAATCTACAAACAAGTACCTGATTGTGACTTGGTGACAGGGACAAGAGAGAGGATGGCTCAACTGGAACCCTGACACAAAGAAAAAAGAAAGGGAAAACTTTTTGATAACAAAAGACACATAAAGAACAAGTAAAATTGCTTTCGTTGTTAATGTAGCTTTCTATTAATCAGTAGGCAAATTGTCTAGTTACAATGAAAGAGCAACTACATTTTATAAACCTGAGCCCACATCATTAAATTAAACCACAAGGAATACCTGATGTCTCCAACTCACATTTCATGTGATGATATCACTGATTAATCTATAGCTAGGTAACAAATGTCTGTCAGCCAATATTAATGACAGTTAAATGAGATCAAGTTTTAAACAGTATCATTTCCTTATAACATATGTAACTATTATCTTCTTTACTACCATGATTGAAAGAAGATACAAGTAAATTGAGATCCTTTTTCATACACAGCCATTTTATCAACAGAAATCTGAAATACTAGAGAACTTGGTAACTTGTAAAGCAATTGTATCTTTATTTTCAATTGATGAAAAATTGAAATAATAAAGTTTATTGTTTTTATTCTTAAAAAAACCTATTTCATGTTATAACATTAAAAAGTACTATTTGCCCCTTATCAATATTATTTTAATTTATTTATTTGAAAGGTAGAATGACAGAGAGAGAGAGAGAGAAAACAGAGGAAAAGATCTTCCATTTGCTGGTTCATTCTCTAAATGGCAGCAACAGCCAGGACCAGTTCAGGTCAAAGCCAGGAACTCCATTAGGATCTCCCACTTGGGAGGCAGGGGCCCAACAACTTGAGCCATCATCTGATGCCTCCTACGTGCATTAGCAAGAAGCTGGGTTGGAAGTATGTAGTAGCTGGGACTTAAATCAGGTACTCCAACATGGGATGCAGATGTCCTAAGTGGCTGCTTAACCCTCTGTACCATGACATCTACTCTTCAGTTTTAATTCTTATAGTTTGAAATTTACCTTTTTCTTGAACCAGATTTATTGTTTCAAGCCTGTGCAACTCATCTGTGTGATTTAAAATGTTGGAGTAGTGACTTTTTGACATTTAGGGTCTGAAATTTGAAACTATGATCATTAGCCTTTCAGGCTGATTTAAATGCTTTGCAATCAGTGTGCTATTGGGGAAATAAAAGACAATTCCTCAAAGCTCCAGCAGTTTCTCCTTACCTGCTATTACCAAGAGTCTTCAACGTGGCATTCAGACTCTCAAGCCCACTCTGGAGTCCTTCCTCAGGCAGGCCTCCAGTCACCACATATTAATTCATTACTTCAAGTCTACTCTTAAGATATCAATTAATTACTGGAGCCAACCTACTTGAGCAATCACATCTGCTTCTTAGGGTGCACATTAGCAGGAAGATGGAATACGGAGTGGAGCCAGGACTCAAATTTGAGCAGTCTGACATGTGATGCAAGCATCCCACACTTGTATCTTAATAGCTGCGCCAAACCCCTTCCCCTGGTATCATTCTTACACTTTTCTTCTTCCTCTTCTTCTTCTTCTTCTTTTTTTTTTTTTTTTTAAAGATTTTATTTATTTCTTTGAGAGGTAGAGTTACAGACAGTGAGAGGGAGAGATAGAGAGAAAACTCGTCCGTCTGCTGCTTCACTCCCCAAATGGCTGCAACGGCCAGAGCTGTGCCTATCTGAAGCCAGGAGCCAGGAGCTTCTTCCAGTCTCCCACATGGGTACAGGGGCCCAAGCACTTGGGCCATCTTCTACTGCTTTCCCAGGCCACAGCAGAGAGCTGGACTGGAAGAGAAGCAGCCGGGACTAGAACTGGCACCCATATGGGATGCTGGCACCGCGGGCAGAGGATTAACCTATTGTGCCACAGTGTGGGCCCCCCATTCTTTTTTTTTTTTTTTTTAAAGGCAGAGTGGACAGTGAGAGATAGAGACAGAGAGAAAGGTCTTCCTTTGCCGTTGGTTCACCCTCCAATGGCCGCAGCGGCCAGCACGCTGCGGCCAGTGCAGCGTGCTGATCCGATGGCAGGAGCCAGGTGCTTCTCCTGGTCTCCCATGGGGTGCAGGGCCTGCTACTTGGGCCATCCTCCACTGCACTCCCTGGCCACAACAGAGAGCTGGCCTGGAAGAGGGGCAACCGGGACTGAATCCTGCGCCCTGACCGGGACTAGAATCCGGTGTGCCGGCGCCGCAAGGCGGAGGATTAGCCTAGTGAGCCGCGGCGCCGGCTGGGCCCCCCATTCTTATACTTTGCACAAACCTAGACCAATCTTCCATGGTCTGGCCTAATTTAATAAACTCAAACAAACCCTGTTTCCTCATTTTCTACTTACTTTCATGAGATGCTATGATTAAATGAGATGTTGCACATACACACAGACCTTAAAAAAAGCACATTCTAATGATTATATATTAATTACTTGTTTAAAGATTTATTTATTTATTTGAAAGGCAGAATTAGAGAGATGAGTGATAGAGGGAGGGATCTTCCATCCTCTGGTCCACTCCTCAAATAGATGCAACAGTAGGGGTTGTGCCAGGCTGAAGCCAGGAGCCCAGAGCTACTTCTGGGTCTTCTATGTTGGTGCAAGGGCCTAAGCACTTGGGCCACCTTCTGCTACTTTCCCAGGTGCATTGACAGGGAGCTGGATCAGAAGTGGAGCAGCCAGGCCTCAAACCAGTGCCCATATGGGATGCTGGTACTGAAGGCCATGGCTTAACTCTCTGTGCCACAGTGCCAGCCCGATTATATATTTAAAATTAAAGAAATTAACTGCAATTTTCTCTAAAGGTCACTAATTTCACTGCTACAATTTCCTATAGCTTTTATTGGCCATCTGCAGATGAACTGGAATAAAACAGGAAAAAAAGAAGTAAATTCATTTTAAGAGGGTTTATGTGACAACTGTAATGCTATTTTTTTTTAAGATTTATTTTATTTATTTGAAAGACAGAGTTACAGAAAGAGATAGGGACAGTAGAGATGTCTTCCATCCTCTGGTTCACTCCCCCAGATGACTGCAGTGGCCGGAGCTGTGCCAATCTGAAGCCAGGAGCCGGGAGGTTCTTCTGGGTCTCCCACACAGGTGCAGGGGCCCAAGGGCTTGGACCATCTTCCACTGATTTCCCAGGCCATAGCAGGGAGCTGGATTGGAAGTGGAGCAGCCGGGACTAGAACCAGCGCCCATATGGGATGCTGGCACTTCAGGCTAGGGCTTCAACCCACTGCGTCAGAGCGCCAGCCCCTGCAATATTATTTTTAACAGTGTCTTTAAACCATTTAATACCTATCTTCTACCACATTTCTTTCTTTCTTTTCTATTATTTGAGAGAGAAAGAGAGAGAGAGAGAGAGAGAGAGAGAGAAAGGAAACAGAGTTCCTACCTGCTGGTTAACTCCCCAAATGCCAACAACAGCTGGGGCTGGGCTGGGGCAAAACTGGGAACCTGGAACTTAGTCCATGTCTCGCAGATGGGTGACAGGTACTCAGGTAATTGAGTTATTACCTGCTATCTCCCCAGGTATGCATCAGCAGAAAGCTGGAAATGGGAGCAGAGGCAGAACTAAGGTACTCTAATATGGGATGCCAGAGTCTTAACCACTGTGCCAAAGACCCACCCCAAAGTAGTTTTCTTTTTCTGCTCACTAGCATAGGTCTGGAATGACTACCCAGCAAGTAGCAATTTGTCAAACTGACTCAATTCCTTTGAATCTTTGTAACAGACAGACTGCTGAGACAGATTATTTTTTTGTTAATATGTTATTCAGCTTACAGGCAAGATCTGTGGACTTCAGATCTGTCAGTCATTTTAAGGTGATTTTGTTTTTAATTCATTATTTCATTTGAATGGAAGACCCAGGAGGGCAGGGACTTTCATTTAAGTTCATAGTTATACTACCACATTTAGCAAATTACTTGGCACATAGATTTTCTACAAATATCTGTTACCTAAATAAATGAAATATATATGTAGTGATCTTAGAGCTTAACTGGTTACTGGGATAAAGTATGAAGTTCTTATACAAGGACCATATTAAGCTCTAGTGATTTGAAACATCCAATTAAAAAGTATTAAAGCTTTAGTTTCCAGCACTAAAGCTGATTAAACACTCTGAAAGACTCTTCCAATGGAAACAACTAAAATTCTGATTAACAAGATAACTTTTAACATATATTGCTGAGGTGCCATAAAAACAAAGAATCTAGAGATTCTGAAAAAGAAATAAAAACAAGGACATTCAATTAAGGTGTGGTAGGCTTATTTTTGGGCCTCACGATCTCTATCTTACCTCTGCACCTAGGTCTTAACTCCAATAAGTATGTTGCATTACATGGCAAAGGGACTTTACAGATGAAATTCAAGCTACTACTTGGTTGAAAGTAAAATGACAAGAGATTGCTAGGTAGTCCTAATGTACTCAGCAGCATTTAAAAGCAAGAGAAAAGCCAAAGAATTTGTTAGATGCAGCAGAGAAGGAGGTTAGAAAGATCTAAAATGTGAGAAGATTTTGGCCTACTAGTGTTGCTTGAAACTGAAGTGGGGAGGGATGGGGGCAGTTGTGGCATGGCAGCTTAAGCTGCCACCTGCAACACTGGCATCCCATATGGGTGATGGTTTGACTCCTAGCTACTCCACTTCCAAATCAGCTCCCTGTTAATGCACCTGGGAAAGCAGTGGAAGATGGCCCTACTTGGGCCCCTGCACCCACAGGGGAGACCCCTTGCACCTATATGGGAGACCTGGATGAAGCTTCTAGGTCATGGCTTTGGCCTGGCCCAACCCCAGCCCTTGCAACTATTTGGGGAATGAACCAGCAGATGAAGATTTATTTATTTATTTGTTTGAAAGGCAGAGTTACAGAGAGAGAGGAGAGGCAGAGAGAGAGAGAGAGAGAGGTCTTCGATTCGCTGGTTCATTCCCCAAATTGCTGCAATGGCCAGAGCTGCGCCAATCTGAAGCCAGGAGCCAGGAAATTTCTCGGGGTCTCCCACATGGGTGCAGGGGCCCAAGGACTTGGGCCATCTTCTACTGCTTTCCCAGGCCATAGCCGAGAACTGGATTGGAAGAGGAGCAGCCAGGACTAGAACTGGCGCCCATATGGCATACCAGCGTTTCAGGCCAGGGCATTAACCTGCTGCACCACAGTGCCGGCCCCCAAATAAATAAATCTTTAAAAAAAAAGAGAGAAAAAGGGTAATAAAACTGAAGGGATCATAAACAAAGGAATGTTGCAGACTCTAAAAGCAGATAATGACCCCCCAACTGATAGTCAGAAATGTTAACAGGGACTCATTCCCATAATCACAAGGAATTTAATTCTGCCAACAATATATACAAGGCCTGAAAACAGAGTTTCCTATACTCATCAGATAAGAATTGAGGCCAGCCAGCACCTTGACATTGGCCTTGGAAGACTGAAGCAGAGAACCTGCCTATACTTATGTCCCACAGAACTGTGACACAACAACTGTGTATTGTTTTAAGCTGCTGAATTTGTAACAGAAAACTAATACATAAGGTAACTAAGTAAAAAAGCTGGCTTTTACCTTGAGGGTTTCTGCTAAATCCTAGGGAACTTGAGCCCACCCAAGAGGAGGAAATGTAACAGAAACTCCTGCATGAAACTGGAATCTCAAAAGATTGTATTCTCAGTATAAATACACATGGCAACTAAAAGGCCATTCTAAGATAAACATCAAAGCATGTGAAATTTAACTAAAGTTCAATGAATTAAGTGATAAGATTATCAAATGCTACAAGATTTCTTTCACTACTCTTCCTACATTTTCTTTATTCCATCTGCACCTTTGTCCCTGAGATAACTTTAATACTCTAGTGTGAATAAAAAAACTATGTATGACAGGTTGTTCTACACATAAATTTACTGCTACTTAAGAACAGGCATATGGAGCCAGCTCTGTGGCATAGTGAGTAAACCGCTGCCTGCAGTGCTGGCATCCTGTGTGGATGTGTTGGTTCCAGTTCTGGCTGCTCCACTTTTGATCCAGATCTCTGCTATGGCCTGGGAAAGCGGTAGAAGATGGCCAAAGTCCTCGGGTCCCTGCACCCACGTGGGAGACCCCGAGGAAGTTCCTGGCTCCTGGCTTCCAATCAGCCCAGCTCCAGCCGTTGCAGCCATTTGGGGAATGAACCAGTGGATGGAAGATCTTTTTTTCTCTCTCTCTATTCCTCTGTCTCTCTGTAACTCCACCTTTCAAATAAGTAAATAAATCTTAAAAAAAAAAAAAAAAAAAAAGAACAAGTCTACTATTTTAAGACCTTAAAAACAGAGAGGAGGCAAGAACCAAAGACTGGAACGTTTTTAACTACTATGAAAAGGTTTATGACAAGAAACCTTTTTGAACTTAAGATGAGAAGCAGTGCTCTAAATGGTCATGCGAACTTTAGAAATATTCTGAGGTACCTACTGACTATAGTGGAAACATAATAATAACTGAGATGGGAATGAATATACACATCACTATCTGTTATCCAGTCAAAAGTTCAAATAAAAAAATTGGGGATTTCTGTTTCAAATCTCCTTTTTGTATGAATCCATATAGTATCAGCACAAAATCCCATAGCCATTAAGTATATTCAAATCAGTTAATTATATAATAGTTTAGGTGATCTGAATGTATAATCAATCAATCAATTTACCTCTTTTTAATTACATGAGCACAAAACACATAATATCTAAACATTCTCTTTATACACAAATCTTCACAAAACCATATTCATCTCATCTCATCATTGAGTTTCAAGAAAGAAACAAGTAGGCAGAATTGGTTTTTCACACCTGCTTTGATGTGAGTATCTTCTTACATCTTCTGTTTTTTGAAGCCCCCTAATGGCTACTGGCTTTATTGGTGAACCCTAGACCAAAAAAGCAGAAATAAATCAATTCAACATATGAATCCGGGACTGTGATTACACAGTTCACACTCAACTTGACATTTAGGGATCTGAACAATATACTAAAAAATACTTAAGAGAATCTTCAAATGTTAAGTTTATGTTTAAAAGCATATAGGCCATATTACTGCTTTGATAAATAGAAATATTCATAATCTACATTATTTTTAGATTTCCTTCTTACTGTATTATATAAATTATAGTAACCAGATACAGTCTTGTTTACTGAATGATAAGATGGCAGGGTTGGAGAGGAAGTTGGAGGTAATCTAGTACAAACTTCTATCTAAGACAGGAATTCTTACCTGCCCTACCCTAACAGTTGCTCAGTTTCTCTTGAAGATTTCTGGTAATAAGGAGCTCACTTGGGCAGATTATGTTTCTCTACTTCTTCCCTACCAAAAATTGTTTCTTATTTTAGCCATACAAATAATCCTGGGTTTGTGGAATATAAAAATAAAAGCAATTTCTATTTATACTAAAATACAG